>NW_022111327.1:3193658-3195584 GCF_000313985.2 Echinops telfairi
AAATGTTTTGAGAATGATGAAGGCAATGAATGTACAAATGTGTTTTACACAATTGATGTATGTATGGATTGTGATAAAAGTTGTATGAGCCCCTAATAAAACAATTTTAAAAAGAAAAAAAAAGAGAGAAGGAGGTGCCAAAGGTTCAAGCCGAATTCAGAAGAGGATGTGGAATAAGGGACATCATTGCTGGCATCAGATGGATCTTGGCTGAAAGTCCAAAACGCCAGAAACATGTTTACTTGTGTTTTATTGACTATACCAGGGTATTCAACTGTGTGGATCCTAACAAACTATAGATAGTCTGGAGAAGAATGGGAATTCCAGCACACTTCATTGCACTCATTTAGAATTTGTACATGGATCAAGAGGTATTGGCATGAATGGAACAAGGGCATACTGCATGGTCTAAAGTCAGAAAGGTATACATCTGGGTTGTATCCTCTCACCATACTTATTCAATCTATGTGTTTGAGCACATCATCAAAGAAGCTGTATTATGTGAAGAAGAGTGTGGCATCAGGAGTCGAGAAAGGTTTATTAACAACCTGTGATATACAGGTGACACAACATGTTTGCTGAAAGGAGGATTTGAATCATGTGCTCATGAAGATCAAGGTTCACAACCTCTGTATGGATTACAACTCAGTGTAAAGAAGCCCCACATGCTCACAGCTGGAGCGATGTCATGATAAAATTAAGAACAGATGGAAAATGTCAAGGATTTCATCTTGCTTTGATTCACAATGTTCATGGAAGCAGCATCAATAGATCAAAGGATGTAGTGCACTGAGTGAATCTGCTGCACATGACCTCTGTGGTGAATGTAAAAGCAAGGATGTCACTTTGAGGACTCAGGTGCACTTGACCCAACTTATGGTTTTTTTCAGTTGCCTCATATGTATGTGAAAGTTGGACTGAATAAAGAAATAAGGAAAATCAACGAAGAATTAATGCGTTTGAATCGTGGTGCTGGAGAATATGGAAAGTACCATGGACTGCTAAAATGACAAACAAATCCATCTCGGAAGTACAATGAGAGTGCTCCTTAGAGGCAAGGATGGCGAGACTTTGGACGTGCTGTCAGGAGAGACCAGTCCCTGGAGAAGGACATCATGCTTGGTAAAGTAGTGGGGCAGTCCAAAAGAGGAAGGTCCTCTAGGAGATGGATTGACACAGTGGCTGTATCAATGGGCTCAAGCAAAGGAACAATGGTGAGGCCGACACAGGACTGGGCAGTGTTTTGTTCTGTCGTGCATATGGTCTCAATGGTTTGAACCTACTTGATGGCACCTAACAGCAGCAGCAACAACAACAACATCAGCTTTATTAAGAACTGAATAGCAGGCAGCTCCAATTTGCTATCTTACAAAGAGGCCAGAAAGAAGAGTTATACTCCCTGCCACTTGAGCCAATCCTGACTCACAGCCCCCCTCCAGGGCCGGGTAGGACTGCCCCTGGGAGTTTCAGATTCTGTGGCGAGGCCGGTGGCTTCAAACCGCTGACCTTCCAGGTTAGCAGTCCAACGTGTAACCAGAACACCACTGGCGCCCCTCGCAGGAGGAGTTACTGTACAATGACTAAGGAACTCTGATGGTGTGTTTGACTGCTAACCACGAGTTCAGTCATTCAAGCCCACCAGCCGCTCTGCCAGTGAAAGATAAGACTTCCTGCTCTGAAAAAGCCGTCCAGCTTCAGAAATCCGTAAGAGAAGTTCCCCTCTGTCCTATAGGGTTGCTGCGAGTCACCATGGACTAAACGGTAGTGAGTTGGGTACAATAGAGATTCAAATGTTCTGAAACCCCAAACGGATCTGTCTGAGTGCAAACTCCTTTATTAAATTTAAAATGTTGTAAGATGGCACAACTTCTCCACTTGTACGCCAAACCAAACCAAACTCACTGCCATGGAGTCATTGCTGACTCA
>NW_022111327.1:3195684-3199520 GCF_000313985.2 Echinops telfairi
GAGACTGTTACTGTTTAGGTCAATTGAAAAGACCAGTCTTTCTCCCTCGGTGCAGCTGGTGGTTTCCAACTGCTGACCATGAGGATTGCAGTTCAACACATAACCACCTGTGCACAGAAACTCTAAAAAGTTAGAATTGTTCTTATAAAGAAGCTTGGAGTCAAGCTTACCTCTGAAACATCTACTATGAATTATCCATTGACTTCTATATATTAAAATGTGTTCAGAAAATATTTACTGCATAATTATAAGAAGAAAAATTTAGACCTTCAAAATATTTAGGAAAATGCTTTGCCGTCTTACATTTTGACACTTTAAATTGCCCTCCCACCTTCCATCGGGCACCTTTTCCATGTTCTTTTCTACTTTTCACAAGCTGTATTCTGGCTTTGCAGTCTTCACTATGTAATTTCGGTAGATGGTGCACAGCCTCCCACACCAAGAAAAAAATCCTGCTGCCATTCCATCGATTCAAATACATAGTGACCATTTGGACAGAGAAGAACTGCTCCTGTGGGTTTTCAAACCTGTAAAGCTTCCAAAGGCCTCAGAGTGACTGCTGGGTTGGAATCACTGGCAGCTCAATGTGTAACTGACAAGCCATCATGGGTCCATATACAGCTTCCCTTGGAAGTCCCTTTATACCTTTTTTCCCCAAATATATATATATAAAATTTTTATTGAGCTATAATTGACACATCATACAATTTAATTGTTCAATCATATCAAATGATAATCAATTATCACCACAATCAACTTTGGAACATTTTCTCCCTTCTTGTACCCCTTAGTGTTGACTTCCCATTTCCCCCTCCCATCCCCTTTGCATTCCCAGGTCATTCTCATTTCCATGACTGTCTTCATAACTCCTGCCTTCCCTATACACAAACACACAAAGCAAGGACAAAGAACAGTGCGGGAGGGGGAAAGGCCCAGAAACAATGGTCATATAAAACAATGAAAGATCTTCTAAGATGGAGGGAGCCCTGGTAGTGTAGTAGCTACACATTGGGCTGCTATCCACATGGTCAGCAGTTGGAAACCACCAGTAGCTCCAGAGGAGAAAGACTGACCTTTCTACTCCCGTAAACAGTTACAGTCTTACAGTCTCAGAAAACCACCGAGGTGGGGTGGGGGGATATCACTACGAGTCAGCATTGACTCGATGGCAGTGAGAGGGTGGTGCTTTAAGATCATGTTTGCCACTGCCTCACATGCATGTGAAAGTTGGACATTGAATAAGGAAGAACAAAAAAGGATCAATGCATTTGAATTGTGGTGCTAGAGAAGAATGTTGAAAGTAACATGGACTGCTAAAGTGACAGACAAATCTGTCTTAGAAGAAGTACAGCCAGAGCGCTCCTTAGAGGCAAGAATGGCAAGACTTTATCTTAGACACGTTGGACATATCGTCAGGAGAGACCAGTCACTGGAGAGAAGGACATCATGCTAGGTAAAGTGGAGGGGAAACAGAAAGAGGAAGGCCCTCAATGAGATGGATTAACACCTTGGCTACAACAATGTGCTGCAACATAGGCACAGTTGTGAGGATGGCACAGGCAGGGGCAGTGTCTTGTTCCTTTGTGCATGGGATCACTGTGGGTCGGAACCACCTCAATGGCATCTAACGACAGCAACAACTTCTAAGATTTTCTCCTCCTACTTCTCCTGTGGTCTCTTCCCACGTAGTCTCCTTGCTTTCTTCCCCTACCACTCCTTTCCTCAAGCATAGGTTGATTCTTCTGAGTGCTATTCTCTTCCCCTCTTTTTTCAGACCTCTCTCCATTCCCACACTTGTAAGGGTTCTTTAGATCCCAGCAGGGGTCTGGACGTAATGATTACCAAGGAACCTCTAAGGTTCAACCCTGAGGAGTCATAGCCATTGGCAAGAGTCCACCAGGATCTGATAGTGCCAACCTCTAGGAAATAGAGTATTAGAACATTGTTCTTGAATGATTGCCAATTTGGTAACCACATCCTGCCAACCCAGTGCCCTCATCCGCTCTGGCACTTCCCCGAAGTATTCTGCTTTTCCTAGTCTCAATTACACAAAGTCATTGTGGGCTGATAAGGTCCATTTATACTTCTACCATCAATTATAATAGCTTACCTGCAATTAGCATTTCTTCCTTGTCGAAATACTTACACATTCCTGATTCCAGCCTTGGCAAGTGGGTGGGGTGAAGCCTGGAGAAATAAAATGGAGGGGCTTGACCCAGGCCACACAGTTGAGCAGAAGAATGGCCTAGTATCCCTCCCATCCACCTCATCCTCGTTTGCTCTCATGGCCCAACACTTGCCAGACCTGACCTCAGGCCTGATTTTGCATTTAGCCTCTAGCAACTTGCTAAGGGGAAGTACCCTGCATAGATTCTGCTGAAGGAGCATTGCCAGGCAGACAGCACCCCATTCACATCTCCAACACCCCCTTGAGAAAAAGGAGAAATTTGATTTTAGCATTGAATTCCACCCAGGCAACAAATCTACTTGCTTTGATATTACTAAAAGTCAAATGCCAAAGTTGATCAGTACTGGTGCTCAGGTTGGGCTCTGCTCTGCGCTAGCTCAGTGAGATGATGTATGTGAAAGCCCTCAGCAGAGTGCCTGGCATCTAGAAAGTGATAGCTGCAGGCTATCCCCTACCCTAAGCGTTTTTCTAGAGGAATCCTTGGGAGAGAGTCAACGTGGCACACTAGAAAGTTCATTGAATTAGGCATATACCTGTAGAGACCTGCATTCCAGATGTAAGTAATATTGCTCAACTTGAGATGTCTGGTCATGAATTCATTTCATCTCTGAGTGTAGGTTTCCTCAGTTGGAAAACATAATAGCTGTCCTGCTTGGGAAGTATGTTGTATTAGCCTTTATTCTTTGACCTGAGAATTCTCTTTGCATACTCTTTGGCTTCGTAATTCTACGAGTAGTTTGGTAGTATTTTGTACAGGGATTTTAGGTTATAATAGTGAAAAATGAAAACAAAATTGTAGTGACCCATCCATAAGGTATGATAGAACACAGTGCCATCATAGAGAATGATGTAGGTGGGTTTCTTCTTCACATGGAAACAGATCCATGACACGTTGTTTCGAAATCATAGAAAGTTTCAGAATTGTAGGTATTGTTCGATTTTGTAAAAAGACTAGTGCTATGAATCTCTTCCTCACTATGTCAAAATGGCACCGCCAGGTTTCTTAGGCTGGTGGTCGGTATTATGAGGACCTCTAGTCTTTTCTTCATACTTTATTTTCTGAACCTTTTGCAGCTGTGGTCACAATAGTATCTAGTATTTGTCTAATCCCAAAGAACAAGAAATGGGGTATGGCAGGGGAGGTTGGGAACCAGCGGGGAACTAATACTGATGAGTACATAAATGAAGAAAAGGTTCCAACACTGTTTGTGGTGATGGTTATACAACTCTTCATGATGTCTGTGATGGAACGATTGACTCGTATGATAGGTGAATTATATGAAAATGTTAAAGGGATAAGAGTGTGAAGTTGGAGAGGGGAGGGATGGGGGACCAAAACAATAGAGAGTTGGAAAACACTCACAAAGGTCAACAAACAAACCTGGAACTATTCATAGGCTTTTCATTTTTGTTGTTGTTTTGGTTTGGGGGTTTTGTTGTTGTTGTTGTTTTGATTTGGGGGTTTTGTTGTTGTTGTTGTTTTGCTTTGCTTTGTTTTGCTTTTGTGCTTATTATTTTCTTCCATGTCTAGATAAGATAGGTGAGATAAACAATATGGAGGAGAAAACAACGGGACCTACGGTTTCGAGAGGACACTGGAGAAGGGGAGGTGGGGGAAAGGAAGCGGGTGTTAACAAACCCAGAGACA
>NW_022111327.1:3199620-3238687 GCF_000313985.2 Echinops telfairi
CAACAAGGGACCTAAAATCGATGTCGAGGAGGTTGTAGGAGGCCTGGTGGGGCTTGATCAAGGGCAATGTAACTGAGAGGAATTACTGAAATCTGAATGAAGGCTGAGCATGATAGTGGGACAAGAGGAAAGTCAAAGGAAATAGAGGAAAAAGCTAGGAGGCAAAGGGCATCTATAGAGGTCTAAATAAAAGCATGTACATATACAAATATATTTGCATATGAGGATTGAAAATAGATCTATTTGCCGTATATTTATAGGTTGAGTATTAAGGTAGCAGATGGACATTGAGCCTCTACTCAAGTGCTCCCTCAATGCAAAAACACTTTGTTCTAATAGGCTGGCATTCTATGATGCTCACCTTCCCAACACGATCACTGAATACAAAATGGGTGCATAAGCAAATATGGTGAAGAAAGCTGATAGAGCCCGGCTATCAAAAGAGATAGTGTCTTGGGTCTTAAAGGCTTGAAGATAAACAAGTGGCCATCTTTCTGAGAAGCTACAAAGTCCACATGGAAAAAACACACCAGCCTATGTGATCATGGGGTGTCCATAGGATCAGGTATGAGACATCAAAGAACAAAAAAATCATATCATTGTGAATAAGGGGGAGTTCAGAGTGGAGACCCAAAGCCCATCTGTAGACAATTGGACACCCCCTTACAGAAGGAACCAACAAGCCAGTCAGGGTGCAGTATAGAACCATTGAAACACACAGCTTTTCTCTAAATCTTTAATGCTCCCCCCCACACACACACACTATGGTGATTCCAATTCTACCTTACAAATCCAGTTAGACCAGAGCATGTACACGGGTATAGATAAGAGCTGGAAACACAGAGAATCCAAGACAGATAAACCCCTCAGGACCAATAATGAGAGTAAACGATACCAGGAGGGTAAGGGGAGGTGGGGGGAGAAAGGGGGAACCGATCACAATGATCTATATATAACCCCCTCCCTGGGGGACAGACAATAGAAAAGTGGGTGAAGGGAAACATTGGTCAGTGTAAGACATGAAAAAATAAAAATAATTTATAAATTATCAAGGGTTCATGAAGGTGGGAGGGTGGGGGAGGGAGAGGGGAAATTGAGGAGCTGATTCCAAGGGCTCAAGTAGAAAGCAAATGTTTTGAGAATGATGATGGCAACAAATGTAAAAATGTGCTTTACACAATGGATGGATGGATGGTGATAAGAGTTGTACGAGCCTCCAACAAAATGATTTTTTTTAAAAGAGAGTGTACCATGAAAAATATTCATTAACATTTAAAAAATAAAATAAAATAGCTTCATTAAAAACAAAAAGCAAAAAAACTTCCAGATGCCTTACCCATGAGATCTAAATATTGGTCTGAGTGGCCAAAAATAGGAAGAAAAATAAAACTGTAGTGGATTTGCAGGCTATGGTGGCATCGCAGTTCATTTGAAACATTAAAGAAAAAATGGTAAAAAAACAATTTTAAAGAAAGAAGAGCCATTTGGAGAGAAACCTCATCGCTGTGCTATACCTCATAGAACTTTGGGGGACTCCTAATAGGATCTGGGACTGCTATGTATAGTGCGAAAGGGAGGCTCATCGTTATCAGGGCTGCCTCATTCTCACTTCGTAGGAAGCGTCTTTGAACCCTCCAGAGGGTGAACTTCCAGCACGCATGTCTGCCCTTTCTGGAGAACAAGACCAGGACGCAGAGACTGAGGAGGCATTAGCAGCACGTGGCTGGGCCACAGGACTAGCCCTTCACTAGCTAACCAGGGCTGTGTCATGAGGCTTATTCCTGCTGAGCATGAGGGCTGCAAGCCAGGGACACCTAGTGGGCATACCACAGCCCCCTCCTCTGACTACCCCTGGAGCTGGAATGTTCCGAATTCCTACTTGGGCCCAAATCCCTCCAGAAGGCCTCTCCTGGGCTAACAGAGGTCACCACACAAAAGCTCAGCTGGAGTTTTGACAAGAAAAACATAAAACCCACCCAGACCCGCCTCTTTTTTAAGCACCTCAACCTTCCACACCCCCCAGGGGTTTAATTCTGATCTGGAACAAGTCTCTGACCCAAGGCTTGCAGATGGATTTTGCAAAGCTATGGTTAACAATTAGAAATCCTTTATCACCTGGGCCTGGAACCCTTCCCAGCTCGCTTCATTCCCTCAGCATCCCACCCATCACAAGGGGTATCTCCTCCGCGAAAGCGCTGCGAACCAACTGCTCTGTGAGTATCTCCATCATGATGGCTTTTGAAGTTACTCGAATGGCCCTTCCTCTTTAGTTGCTATTCATTTGGCCCCCGGTGAAGTCAGACAGGGCCATCCTGGGTTTCTGAAGGAAGGACACGGGAGCGGGGAATGGAGGTAGCTCTTGGCTTGGTGACATTTGCTCTGTCAACGCTGTCAAAACACTTCCAGTCTATCAAACTACAGAGCTGGAGAAAGCATTGCCCCAGTCAGATGCGAATTTCTGACTGGAGCTTCATAGAGCAAAAATGCTGAGGGCAAAGGGTGAGAGGGAAAGAAGTGTTGTTGACTCCATTGTCTAGCTGGGAGAGGCCCAGGTGGACTAGAAGAGGGGGCTCCCTGACAGCCCCCTCGAGTACATTCGCCGGCATACAAACTCATGGCCTCAGCAGAAGGTGTATTTTGTTAACCATTTTATTGACCTATAATTTATGGACCATACAATTCAATCGTTCAAAGATATGAAAAGCAGTTGTGCAATAATCACCACAATAGAATTTAAAATGTTTTCTTTAGTCTTGTATCCACTATGATGAACTCTCTCTCCATTGCCCCCAGCTCCCCCTGTCATCACTGTCAAACTCACTGCCAGGGAGGTGACGCCAGCTCATAGCAACCTGACAGGACAGGGTAGAGCTGCTACTGTGGGTTGCCGAGACTGTAACTCTTTGTGGGAGTCGAAAATCTTGGCTTTCTCCTGTGGAGAGGCTGGTGGTTTCGAACAGCTGACCTTGTGGTTAGCAGCCCAACATGTAACCCACTATACCACTAGGATTCCTGTCATAGTTCTGAGAAACGATTAATCGAGTTGCTGTTTCTATTGTTTTGCCTATCTTGGATAGCATATAAAGAAAATCACACTCCCCCCAAAAACAAACAGACACTAACAACATCAAAATAAAACACGGGAAATCCTCAATCCAAAAGAAAGCAGAAAATACTATTTTTGAGGGAGGTTATAAAGTCTCCCCTTCAGGGCCTTCAATAAGTCTCCTTTCCGGGCTTGTCAGTCTGTCCTTAAGAATTTCTTCATTGGATGTTAGACTGGGCCGTTCTTCTCTTCAACGGTCCTGTTGAAAAATGGAGGCAGAGTGAGCTCAAGAACAATACTTCCCGCAGGCCAGCTAGCTGGTGGGTGATGTTTGCATTCGAAATTGTCTTTCATTTCCAGTGCTCTGGCGGGAGTGCGCTTTGCTTTGATGCTCAAGACTGTAAAAAGAAAAAAACGTCTTTTTAAGACCATTAGGAAGTCTTACTATCCCTGCATTGCTATTCCCTGGGTGACCCACTCCGAAGACAAACTTCAGTTGCGAGAGGAGCTGGGGCCAAGGGGTGGGAAGGGAAGGGGAGAGATTGATTTTCTCCTGTTCCTCAAAGGGGCTGGGGGAGCATGGGGTGGAGGAATGAAGCTCAGAGGCCACATCCGTCTTTTGAGGCTGCCTCCAAAACAGAGGTGCCACCGCAAGGTTCTTGGAGCAAGCGATGGCGATGGCGAGAAGGGCAGAGCAGGCGCAAAGCGGCGGCGAGGGAGTTAAAGGCGCGAGCTGCTGTTAGTCTTTGACCCTCTTAATCCCCTCCCGCAGTTCCAATCCCTCCCCTAAGGAAGATTAGGTAAGGATCCTAAGTGGAACCTTCTTGCCCGGTCCTTGGACCATGGAGTGTGTTGGCTGGATGCCCAGAAGGCAAATTGAATGTTCCTGGCCTAGGTTCTGTGTTCCCCCAAACCAAGCCGGGTTTGGCTTCTAGGGGGAGCCCTCAAAGAAGCAGGGTTCCTTTGACAGCGAGCTGTCTGTCCTTCGCCATGGTTGCTCAGTCGTCTGGCACTCGTCAACGTGGTTTTCTGTCCTCGTTATGTTATTTAAGGCTGAAAAGTTCCAAGATGAGCAAACTAGGGCCTCGAGAAGTGACAGGGACTTCTTTCCAGAGGTTAGAAGCAGAAATGGGAAAATTTGAAACCAAACCAAACCACCGTTTGCTTCTCTGAACTGTCTTTCTTCAGGTTTACTACTTACTCATCGGCGGACAAAAATAATATGTAGTCTGGCCCAGCACCCAACCACTGCCTATTTTGCCCACCCCTTTACCTTCTGAAACCTGCCGCAAATCTGACCCAGGGAGCCATTTCTCATGACGAATAAGCTTGGACGCCTTGTTCTGTTGGCTCAGCTCTGCCAAGTCAGCTCCTAGAGCAATGGTAACCAAAGTGGGTGATACTGCCCTTGGGGGTGCACTGGAACAATGGTGGGGGGGGGGGGAGTTTCAAAAGCAGATCCTTAACACTTTATCCTGAATTAGACTGGAGCTCTGGTGGTGTAGGGGTTATGCGTTGGGCTGTGAACCTCCAGGTCATTAGTTTGAAACCATGGGAGAAAGATGAGGCTTTCTACTCCTGTAAAGAATTACAGTCTCAGAAACTCACAAGGGGCAGTTCTACCCTGCTCTATAGGGTTGCCATGAGTCGACATTAACTTGACGGCAGTGAGTTTGGTTTGGTTTTATCCTGTTGTGGGCTATAATACAAACATTTTTAATTGCCAGGGAGGTGCTGAGTAATTTTTTTTTATGCCAAGGGGGAGTTAGGCCAAATAAATTTGTTAATAATGTGCTCTTGAGAGTCTAGGCCTTCGTGATGGAATGTTTTAGCTCTATCCCCTTCTGTCCTAAAGGTTCCTACCTAAAAGGTGTCCCAGAATCAGGGCTGGCTCCTTGGGAAAACTGTTGACTGACATGGAAAACTCAAATTGGGTTCTTTGGTGACCAGACCAGGAAGGCTGAGGCAGAAGTTGCTTCCCTAGGAGGCAAGAGGCCTTCCACTTGAAAACCTCAAGGTAACTCATTAACTCATACTGAAAGCTCAAATGTAAAGTAGAAAAGAAAAATATTTAACCCAGGCTGGGTGGGAAGTGGGTTCAAGGAAGGCTGAAAGGCAAGGGTGAGGCCTGACAGAAAGCTAGAATTTAGACAAGTGGATGGTGACTAGTCAAATGTCAGGTTAAGGACTTGGAGACAGAGACGGGCAAATCCAGAAAAGTCCAAGTCCTTGAGGATGGCTAGTGCATGGGGGTGGAGATTAATGGTGAGAGATGAGTCCGGGAAGATAATTGGGGGCTAGACAATGGAAGGTTTTCTGTGCTCCAGACTTTGAACTTTATCCTGAAAGCAATAAAGAACTCCTGCAGTATTTTAATCATGGCAAAAGGGTGGGGTGAACATTATTATTTTATTTCCATTTCAGAAAGATCCTTGACTGCTGTGTAGATACTTGATCCTAGGGGTGGGCCAGAAATTGAATTAGAGTGACAAATTAGAGGTGACTCTGAGATTGCTCCCTGGACAAGGGATAACAGTTGCATAGTTTCAGCTAAGGTTAGGCCGCAGAGGGGGTAGATGGATGGAAGTAGATGGAAGGGAGAGTTGACAGTGCCTCACACTTGATGAGAAGTGTGTATGTGGGGTGGGGTGGGAGATGTCAAGAAAATGATGGGCTTGGGTCAGTAGATAGAGGATGATATCATTGAGATAGCGAACATTATGAGTGGAGGAGTTTTGGGGGTAAGAAGAGAAGGAGGAAGATGATTTCAACTTTGAACATATTGAGTAGAGGGCACCATTCAAACATGCAGGTGGAGCCAGTCCAAATGCTGTTGAGAAATCACATCTTGAATTTTGGAGAGAGATCTGTGCCAGAGATGCGGGTTCAGGAGTCACTGGCATAGAGATGGAATGGCTAAGGTCACTCACGGAGAACATGAAGAGTCGGAGGATGTAGCTAGCTAAAACCCCAGAGGGAATTAAGATCCAAAGAAGAGATGGCCTTTGAGGGTGGGGTGGAAAGGAGGAACCGATTACAAGGATCTACATATAACCTCCTCCCTGGGGGACAGGCAACAGAAAAGTGGTTGAAGGGAGACGTCGGACAGGGCAAGATATGACAAAATAATAATTTATAAATTATCAAGGGTTCATGAGTGAAGGGGGAGTGGGGAGGGAGGGGAAAATGAGGAACTGCTACTAAGGGCTCAAGTAGAAAGCAAACGTTATGAGAATGATGAGGGAAACAAATGTACAAGTGTGCTTGACACAGTGGATGGCTGTATGGCCTGTGGTAAGAGTTGTACGAGCCCCCAATAAAGTGATTTTTAAAAAAGAAGAAGAAGAAGAGATGGCGTCCGAGGGACTCTAGAGAGCAGAGTAGAAGTGTCCCTCCGAGTTGCCAAGGCCGTAAAGCCTTCCATCCAACTCTTGAACCGCTGCACCCCCGGGGTGCCTTTCCGAAGGGAATAGCTGATTCCCGTCAGAAGTGGAGGAACTTAGAAAGGAGACCCAGAAGAATCATTTTGAGGAGCAGGGGAAACGCTGAAGGGTGCAATAAAAAATAAGGGAGAAGACAGTTTTATGAAAGAGGGTGACAACCTGAGATGACAGAAATATAGCCCTAGGGATTATTATGAAGACATTGTTGATGACTTTGATGAGAATATTTTCAGTGGGGAATCTAACGGCAGAAGCTAACCTGTAGAGGACCGAGCAGAGCAGTGAGTGGAAGGCTGAAGAGGTAGACCTCAGTATTAAATGACTGGGATAAGAAACTTGCCTATAAATATAATGATCGTGATAGGGTAATTGCAAGGGAGAGAGAGAGAGAGACAAAGAGAGAAGAGTACAGAGCTCACAAAGAGTGGTGACTATTTGAAGTCACCAGGGGGATGCTCCTCAGGGAGAGGTAGAAGGATTCACAAGCAACAGCGAAGGCGCTACTGAGATACACATTCACACATTCAGTATCGGTAGAGTGGTGCTTAGTTTTGTGAAAAGACTGATGCTCAGAAGGCATTGGCTCAGTGTCGTTACTAATAAACGACAGAATAGATAGTCAAAATACGTCTCTTTCTCTGCCCCTCCCATCAAGTATTTCTTGGCTCTCCTCTGTACTGCTTTGCGTCAATATTGACCTTGTCATATCTGTCACTGGTGACCAGGAAACAGGTACCCAATACTGAAGAGGCACAATAAAAGCTCACTATACAGTTTCCATCCTTAAGTGGCTTAGTCTTTGGTTGGATATTGCTGGTGTTGTTAGATGCCATCGAGTTGCTCCTGACCCAAAGTGACCTTATGCACAGAACGAAACCCTGCCCGGTCCTGCACCATCCTCATCGCTGTTGCTATGCTTGAGCTCATTGTTGGCTCTATCTATCTATCTATCTATCTATCTATCTATCTATCTATCTATCTATCTATCTATCATCTATCTACCTATCTATCATCTATCTATCTATCTATCTATCATCTATCTATCTCTAGATATATAAATTGATGAAACCCTTACTCTGTCTCTATTTCTCTCTCTTTATTTTCGCCCTTCTTCCTGGGATTCCTCCATCCTTATCTCAATATTCTTTTCTAGTACTGGGCAGTTGTGGTCCCTTACACTGAAGTACAATGAACTCATTTAGAAAGTCCCTCTTGTAGCCATCTGAAGCCACTCAGATGTCTTCGCCACTTTCATTCATTCATTAAGACCTTTTGAACACCTACTCTGGGTAAAGCACCATGGCAGTCCTGTGAGACACAGAGATGAATAAGATAGTCCCTATCTCCTATGAGATCTCAGACAAGCAGAGAAGAATTCGGATTGAGATGCACAATTGTGAAGTCATCCACTAAGGTATGATTGGCAACTCTCACAGGGAGTTGCGGCAGTGATTCAGTGAGTTAACCCATGCAGAGAGTTTATAAAGATCACATACCAATCCGGCTGCCAGTTGCCATCAAGATAGCTCCTACTCACGGTGACACCACAGCTACTATGCTCCATCAGGTTTTCCATAGTTGATCTTCCCAAAGTAGATCATTGACCTTTCTTCTGAGGTACGTGTGGGTGGATTCAGACCAGCAACTTTTCAGTTAGCCACTGAGCTCAGTAACCGTCTACACCACCAGGAGCTCCAATAGAAGTACCATAGAAGCAGTTGCTATTATTATTGATAGGATTGTTACTATGGTCAAGGTGAGTGAAGATAAAATACTATGGGAACACAGAGATGGAGATCTGACCCTGGCTAAAGTAAGAGACATCTGAGCTGAGCCCGAAAGGATAAGAAATGGAGGTTGGGAAGTCTACATAGAAGGAAGAGCCTGCAACAAAGTCTGTAATCAAAGGATAACATGAGAACGTCGTAGGATTGAGGAACTACCATGAAAGGAATTAAGTTCAGCAAGAGGAAGGAAGGAGGGGTGGCAAGAGATGAAGGTCATGGAGTACAAACAAGTTTCAACTATATCCTTAGGGTGATGGGAAGCCGCTGTAGTGTGTGACATCCTGACTGGATCAGAATCATGTGTTGAAAGATCACCTTGGCCACAGTGGTGTGCAGAATTGACTGCAGGAGGGACGATTGGGAGTAAGATCAGTTCAGAAGCTGTGACTCTAGTCCAGGTCAGAGAGGATGATGAATTTCTGAATAAGGGAAGTAGCTCTGGGGATGGAGAACAGGGACTGGCAGATTAGAGGTATCATTTGTGGGGCATCGTGATATAAGGGGTCTGGGGAGAGAGGTGTCATGGGTCACTTCCAGACTTTGTGGTCTGGCACAAGAGGGAGGGAAGTATCATTCACTGACACCGGGAACCCAGGGGAAGGGGTCGGTGAGTTCTCTCCTGAACATGTGGAACGTGAAAATTCTGAGTAGACATTTTAAAGATATGATTATTGAATCGGTGAAGAAATGGCACGAGGAGAAATGGTCACATCTGACCTCTGGCTATGCAAAGGAGCAGCAGAATCCAAGGCTGATTGCTGTGAGGCCGCGATCAGCTATGCCTCACTTAGATTCCTTTTCCAACTTCTTTTCCCCCATTCTGACACCAACCATTCCTGCCCACCCCCCTGCCACTCGACTTCTCTGCTGGGTTCGATAAGCCATTGCAATGGCCACACAGGACTCACGGACTATGGTCATGCTTATAGGGGGTTATTAAGGAAGCTATCGGGTTAAATCAAGTCAGGATCAGAAAACATTAAAGATATAGGTCTTTCATTTGCAGTGCCCCTTTTCAATCATAACATCAGGCATCTCTCTCTCTCTCTGTGTCTCTGATTATTGGTCTCTCGGCTACATGGTCCCCCTTGGCTTTTGCCCTACTTGGGCAAGAATTACAAAGCTCCTTTAGCACTGATAAATGCTCAAAGGGCACCCCACTCTGCAAGTCAGCCTTCTTCCAGAATGCACTTGCCTTTACTTGTTCTGTGGGCTGGGGAGCCAGCCACTCCATCTCATGCTCTCTGCTGCCACTATAGCTCCTTGCCTTCTTTTGGACCCCTCTTGCGGTCATGCAGGGATCTGAGACAAGCTCGGCTCCTCCTGCTGCTGCTCGTGGGGTTCTCTTCGTGCTTCCGAGGTGACTTACTTAAACCCCGAGACATGGGAGAACTTCACCAATCCCTTCCTCAGAGTTCTTTACAAGTTACTTGCATGCTCCCACCCTGTCATTTGCACCCTGGAAGTTGCAAAGACTGGATAGAATAGCTGGACCAAGTAATTTCACTTCCCTGCACTCTCAGTCGTGAAGTTCAGGAGGAAGGTCTATCCTGGAACTACAGATTTGGAAATGCCAGTGGATGGGTGGCAGGTCAGGTTGTGGTAGTGGATGAGACTGCTCAGGGACTTCAGTGATGGAAAAAGGGCTGCGCTTCAGAGGGATACTCCCATTTAAGAGATGAATAGGGAGAGAGGAATCTTGAAGAAGGCTAAAATGGAAGAGCCAGATTGTGATGGAACGAAGAATGAGTGCGCCTTATAAAGGGGGGGGGGGTGGGTGGGTAAGGATGCACCTTTGACCCCTTCGTGTCTTAAATCAAGGCAATAAATAGGGGGAGCTCTGAACACGGCAGAATTCAGGACAGCTCAGATTCCCAACAATTGGCTTGTATGCTTGCCTCTCACCAATCTTTCTCTTCTAGGGCTATCCTTTCCCCCCGACTGTCCTAGTAATCCTGACCAATGTCCTAGAACATTGTAGGCTTCTCTCTAAGCCCCAGAGCAACCTTTGCTCCAAAGTTCTCCACATCACCGAAGAGGCCGAGTCCTGGTAGGGGCATCTATGAAGAGACCAAACAGGAAATGTTGGATGTGTCACACACAGAAGGCCTTAGAACAACCTGGAGGTGGGAGTTAGTTAGGACAGGGGGCACCTGAATGCTGAGTTGTGAATAAAAGTCTCCATTGCCCCCACCCACCCCTCACCCCAGCCTCCTCTGGAGGTGATTTCTACCATGGCAGGTGACCCAGGTCTAGGTCAGCATGATCAAGGACCTTGGAGAAGTAAGAGTTCCCTAACCAGCTGGGATCCAAAGTATGATCCTAGGACTGGTTCCTCCTGCTTGAACCAGTGCTCTGGAGCTTGGCCCCAGCCTGCATGGGAGGGGCTGGCTCTGTGGCTCTGTGCCTAGGCACAGTGGGAACCGACAGGCTTTGGAGTCAGACCTGGAGGTAGCACGGCTACCACCCTACTCACTGCCATTCAGTGCTGGATGACCCACGAAGCAAGGTAAGCATAGGCTTACTTATACTTACTTACTCATCTGTAGTGAGCAATTTGACACCCCCACCCCATCAAGGAGTCTGCTTTTAGTCTGGCTGCCATCTGGCTCCCTCCCCGTCCCACAGCACCTTCCTGCAGAATCAAAGCCTGTTTTCAAATTTACAATCCTTGACGGGGATGGACTACCCAGTCAGCAAGGTAAACAAAGGCTTCCTTGGACTACTTATTCATTTCTAGTGAACAGTTTCACTATCTTGCCTTGCTTATTGGGTAATCCACCCTGATTGCCACCATCGCCTTCTCGGAAACCAGCCATTTGTCTGGCTCTGGCTTTGTCCGGGTGCCAACCTGAGGCATGTGCCTACGCAGGAGGCGATGACATTTTGGCTCCACTTTCAAAGTTGTTTTTTTTTTTCTCTTTTCTTTCTCCTATTATTTCTAGAGATAACAAAGGTCAAAAGGCACCCAGTATTTTCTGGTTTCTCATAAGCTTCTGGTCAATATTTAATCTGGTTTATGGATTTTTTTAAGGTCTTGTAGATGCCTCCTTGAGCCTAGTTGCGGCCACCCGCAGACACTTGGAAGGAGGAGAGACGTCAGCCTGCTCGAGACAACTGTGCCATCTGGAACAAGAGGTCGGGCTCCAAGAAGTGAGCGCTGCAGCCAGAAGACAAGCGACAGGCCTTGACGACACTGCTACTGAGAGGTCCGCCATGGCCTCTCTCGGCGTTCAACTTGTGGGCTACATCCTAGGCCTTCTCGGATTATTGGGGACCCTGGTGGCCATGCTGCTCCCCAGTTGGCGAACGAGTTCTTACGTGGGTGCCAGCATTGTGACGGCTGTCGGCTTCTCCAAGGGCCTCTGGATGGAATGTGCCACTCACAGCACAGGCATCACCCAATGTGACATCTACAGCACCCTTCTGGGCCTACCCTCGGACATCCAGGCTGCCCAGGCCATGATGGTGACCTCCAGTGCGTTCTCCTCGCTGGCCTGCATTATCTCCGTGGTGGGGATGAGATGCACGGTGTTCTGCCAGGACTCCCGGGCCAAAGACAGAGTGGCGGTCGTGGGAGGCGTCTTATTCATCCTTGGAGGCCTCCTGGGCTTCATCCCCGTTGCCTGGAATCTTCATGGGATCCTGCGGGACTTCTACTCCCCAGTGGTGCCTAACAGCATGAAATTTGAGATTGGAGAGGCACTCTACTTGGGCATTATTTCCGCCCTCTTCTCCTTTGTAGCCGGAATCATCCTCTGCTTTTCCTGCTCCTCCCGGGGAAACCATTCCAACTACTACGATGCCTACCAGGCGCAGCCCCTCGCCAACAGGGGCTCTCCAAGACCTGCCCAACCACCCAAAGTCAAGAGTGAATTCAACTCGTACAGTCTGACAGGGTATGTGTGAAGAACCAGGGGTCAGAACTGAGGGGAGGGGGCTGGGTCTGTGAAAGCCGATGGACAGTCCTCCCTAGCCACAGGTGAGGAACATGGCCGCTGGACCATGTCAGAAGGTGCTGCTGAGAATAGACTGACTTTGGGCATCGGATCAAGCAAAGGCAGAAAGGGGAGCTGGTGTGACAACATGCAGGTTGAACTATAAAGGATGATGATCAAGCCAGGCTTTCGGTTTCCCTCCCTTTGCCCCTCACAACCTGCCTTGGGCCCTCTACCCGCTACTCCAAATCCCATCCCTTTACTGTAGGGCAGCCCCCCACCCAAGACTCCACTCCACCCTCTTTGTTTACATGGGAATCCATTCCAAAAGACCACTAATTACATTCCATGTCCTGCCCAACCCCTCTGATTAAAGACCCTCCCTCGGGCTCTGGTTGGTTGGTAGCTTATGGCTGGGGGTGCTCTTGGGGAGGCAGGGTGATGGTTTCTAAGAGACACCGCTCAAAGCTCCTTTTTAAGCCTCACTCCAAAGATAGCGGTTGGGCCCTACGGCTCCCCTACCACTCTGGCTACGACCCAGTGTTTGGGCTAGTTCCCGTGGGAACTGAAATAAAGACATCCCACAGTATCCAGGGGGCAGGAGGAAAGGTAGCCTGGAACCAAAAAGAAAACAACAAAAAGATGTCTTTCCCAGGATTTCCGTATACTCTCGGGTCAGGGACCGGGCCTTTTGCTCAGGCTAAAGGACAAGAGGCCGTGGTGGGAGGCTAAAGGTGGAGCACGGGCTGATTTCATGGAGGAACTGTTTCAGGATGGCAGCCCCAGCTGGCACTGCAGCTCTTGCCTCCCTCTGGGGCAGCCAATCCTTGTTTCCCATCTAAAGGACAAGTGAAGGACCCTAAAAGGGGTCTTACAAACAGGGGCTTAGCTGTTCTAGAGTGATGATCCAGGATGAACCAGGAGTGACCGAGGAAGGCATCTCTAGCTAAGAGCTCTGGCATCTGAGAAACTGGGGTGATGTATGCGGTGTTGCCAATGGATGGTTTTTGCTGGACCGCATGAGAGGCCGCCCCTAGAGAGTCTTTCTGCAGGCCTAATGGAAATTCAGCCCCAAAGCTCAGCTCGGGTCCCCTGGGGTCTACCCACAGAGCCTCTGAGCAACTGCAGCACCGGGTGCCAACCCCCCATGACACTCCACACTTCCCCAGCAGTGCCCTAGGCCATCTATGCCCTGGTCTGAGGAACAGCTGAGCTGCTACCTGGAAATGCACTTTAAGTGGGAGAGCAGAGGGTTCCCCGGCAGATGGTTTTAGCACCAAAGCCTGAAAATGCTCCATTTCCCCTGTGTGGAGAGGGCCCCACACAAGCTAAAGGCGTTTTCCCCTTACTAGCCCGAGAATGATCATCAGCTTTGTCAGAAACGCCAGTAGCCCTCCCCTTAGTCAAGTCCTCCTCATGCTTGGAGAATTTGCTCAGCAAGACCCACCCCCACCCCCCACCCCTGTCCCGAGCCTTCTCCGACCACTCCATTCTTCCCTGCCCCTCTCTTCTCCTGCCCTCCCAATGGACAAATCACTCGTCGGATGCTTGTCATTCCCAGTTTGATCGATAGTTCGGTTCATTTTTCATGTGTGGCTGTCTGACATATTAGCCCTCTGTAGTTCCCGGACTGTCTGTAAGAGTGCTGAGCACACATAGGTAATCAATAAACAATTGTTGATTGAGTAACTGTCTTATTGACTAAAGGAGGTCCAGATAGGGCTGGCGTGGCTGGAGGGAATTGGCCTAACCAGAGAGGAGGGCGAGGATGAAAGCTGGATCGAAAATCTCAAGTTTCCGGGCAAACATTAGGAAAGCAAGCACCGCGCCCTCCTCCTGGAAACGCTAGCCACTTCACCGAACCCCAGACGCCTCCGTTTGTACAGTAACTGTTTGATTTCACCTTGTTTACTACATGGGCATTTTGATTTTCTATTAAACTCTGAACCACCATTGTATGGAAGATGAACTAGATTGGATCCTCTTCATTTGACAGCTGAGGAAATGAAAGCCCACAAAAGTAATGAGATTTCCCCAGAGCCACACACTGGTGTTCGTGCCCCAGTCTCCTGGTTTTCAAAACGGGACCTTGCCTCTGCAACTCCAATCACAGGCCATGGGAAGAGCCAGCGGGGATTCCCGACACTGCCCAGGGGAAGCAGTGAGTGAGAGGCAACAATGAAGGCACACAGGCTCATTGAGGGGGATCTGGGAGAGCAGGAACAAGTCACCAAATATGCCCCCAGGAATTTCCCTTCTTGCCACACTGCCCAACTGGCCAATTTGGACCCAGCCACTTGGCCAATGAGGAGGGCTGTCAGGCTCACACTGTACTAAGCCACATCTCTAACTCTACTCTAGAGGTGGGGGAAGTTCGGGGAGGCTGATGATTTGGTCCTGGTCTAAGCCCACTGGGATTGACCCAAGCCTCGTTCTTAAAGATGGGGGCTGTGGCAATGAGGTTACAATGAGTGAGAGGCAACAATGAAGGCGCACAGGTGCTTAACAAGATTCTGCTTCGCCCACAACCCTGGACCTAGAGAGTCCACTAAGGCTCATTCTCTTGAGAGTATTCCAGGCATGTAAGAAATGATTCTCAAATGCTCCTGTTGTATCAGACACCTCCTGGCCCTCCTGAAGGGAGTCTTGTTTGGTGCAAAGAGTAGGACCCGTGGGGAGGAGAGCAAAAGTTCTCTTTCACAGAAGGTTACAAAAAGTTCGTGTCTCTGGCCTGGGACCGCTAGAGCTGGGAAGAAGGGGTGGCCTTGTTGACTCTACTGTGTTTAGTGAGCAGAAGTCTAATGACACGTAACGGGGGAGAGGATGCACTTGTCACATCCACCAATCTCCTGCACCCTCCAGCCACTCCAGGGAAGCAGGTCTTTCATGGGAGACCACATGGAGGCCCACCGAGGTGAGGAAATTCCCTAAGATCACAGATTGTCAAGAGTCTGAACCTAACTGTGAGGGTCTTCCCTCATCAATGTGGGTCTGGTATTCTAGTCTCGGGTAATAGGGTTTGGCTCT
The DNA here is from genome assembly GCF_000313985.2 of Echinops telfairi. NCBI lineage: Eukaryota > Metazoa > Chordata > Mammalia > Afrosoricida > Tenrecidae > Echinops > Echinops telfairi. The sequence continues at coordinate 3,214,862 of NW_022111327.1, forward strand.
TCAAATTCCTCCAGCCCTCCTGTCTCTGTCTGTTGCCAGACAATCAGGGTCTCTGAAGGAATTGTGGGAGCTGGCTCTGACTCATAGCACCCATGTGAGAGGGGAGAACTCCCCCATCAGGTTTTCTTGGCCGTGCTTTTTAGAGAAGCAACCATCAAGCTTTTTTTTTTTTTTTTGCAGAGTGGCTGGGTGGATTTGAACCAGCAACCGTTTGGTTGGCAACCGAGCCTGAATCTTTTGCACCATCAGGTCTCCTATGAGGGAAATAGGGTGCTTCATTTGACCAAATTAGTCTGTGCTCAGCTGGGAAGATTCTATGGAAAAAGTTAGAGGTGCCTCCTCCAGGAGACAAATCAGGGCAAATCTGACAAAGGACAGCTGTTTCCTTTGGCTGGTAGAGCAACAAAAGCCTGACGCTAAGGAGTTTCCTCGAAAGCCCCCGGAGTCTGGGTTCAAGTGGAACAGCCCTCAGCTATTTCCCTCATAAAGTAATTTAGATTAGCCAGAGTGCACGGGGTTCATGTGGTCATCGAGCGTCTCGATTCTCTTGTGTTCTGATAGCATACCACAAGGGGAGGGCTTTAGCAAGCACACATTGATTTTCTCCGCTTGGGAGGCTAGAAGTTTGAATTCAGGGGAGCAGTTTTCTTTCTCCGCGGGCTCTGGAAGAAGGTCCTCGTGCCAGCTGGGCTTCTCTTTCTGGTTGGTTCCCTGGAGATATTATGGGTTTTGGCATCTCTCTTAGCTTTCAAGTCATCACATATTGCCAAAGAGCTGGAGCCCCAGTGGCGTAGTGGTTACACATTGGGTGGCAAGCCCCAAGGTCAGCAGTTTGAAACCACTAATTTGAAGGCAGTGAGTTTCGGTTTTGAGATGCCTCCAACTATAATCTAATCTGGAAATCTCTCATCTGTATGATGTTAAGTGAGGCAGTATTAGGAGAGGGTGTGTTTTGAAGCCATCTGTTCGGAGATTCCAAAAAACAAACTCACTACCAACGAGTTGATTCTGACCCATAGCAACCCTATAGGACAGGGTAGACCTGCCCCTGTGGGTTTTCAAGACTGTACTATTTTACATCTTTATCTCTCAGAGCACCTAGTGGTTTCAAACTGCTGACCTTGCAGGACACAGCCCAATGAGTAACCACTACTCACCGGGGCTCCTAATCACAGGCTTAGAGGTCAGGTTTTTCCAACACATTGAGTTGTGTTCCAGCCTCATGGCTCTGACCCTTGCCCAGCAAGAGATGTTTCAGCCCTTTCGCATTCCTCTGATAATAGCGTGACTCATATTTTCTCTCCCTTGGGGCTCCAGGTACCTAATCATTAATGGGGGAAAGGACTGCAAATGGCTTCTTAGTGTGAAGGCGGGCTTCAGCTTCTGAAAGACCATCCAATACATCAAACAGCCACTGGACCAACCTCGTCTTTCTCCTGAGGAGTGGCTGGTAATTTCAAACAACCTACTTTGACCTTGACACCATCAGGGGTGGGTTAACAAACTAAACTGGGTGCCATGTAGGGACTGACCATTGATCTAGGAGAGATAAGGCATTAACATTTACATTTTTCTTTTCTCATTGGTATTTTGAATTATGAACTATTGAATAGATTAATGATAGCATTATTAGAATTATCAAATGTCCCCTGGAGTTTACCTATTTTCTTTCGCAAGAAACGGATAATGCTACCTCTATTGTAGACTAGGAACATATATTAACTTTAGCAATATGAATGAATTTTGAGCTTGCACTTACTTGTAGGACCTAATTTAAGAACAATTAGTTATTACAATGAAGCTATGCTCAATACTTGCCCTCATGAAGATATGGGTGCTATTGTAAAAGCATGGTGAAAAAATAAGATGGTGCCCAATCAGAAAGAATAGCATCTGGTGCTTAAAGTATTGTTATAAAACAAACAGCCATCTAAGTGAAATGTCAGGTAAGTCCACACGGAAGGAAGACACCAGCCCATGCGTTCCAAAGGTTCTAAGTAATAAGATCCAAGATCAGAGGAGGGAACTGTATTAGAGCTTAAATTCCGAGTGCCCGATTTTCAGAAAGGCTCTGGATGACAAAGAAAACCCAAAATCCATTTGCAGAGTCCCCACATGGATTAAGCCTCCACTGAACTCCCTCGGACCATGGACCAGGGATGTGGATAGTCTTGTCCTCAGACAGAGTGCATTGGGAAGTAAATTAACGCAGCTATAAAAGGAAAAGAAAAACAAACTCACTGCCATCGTGTAGATGCCGACTCATAGTAACCCTGTATAGTTATGTTTAAATTCAACATCTTAACCTTTGTGTTCATTTTTAACCAATGTAGAGCTTCATGTAGCCCTTACTCTTTTCTGCTTTATTTTGGGGTGAGGTTTTTCTGCACCTTATTTTGTAGGTAGTGGTAGTGATTGTTGTTTTTAAGAATTTTCTTTACATGATATCCAGGATAAGTAAGTCTATACAGATAATAACTAGAGTAATAGTGCTTTAAGATTATGACAGGGGAGATTGGGAGGAAACGGGGAGCTAATAATAATGAAAACAAGCATGAAGAAAATAACCTAAAATGGATTGGGGTGACATTGTGCAACTCTTCTTAATACATTGAAAACATCAAAATGTCTGGTACACAAAATGTATGTCAATAAAAGAACTAAATAAAAGAATTGAATTATTTTTGAATTATTTTATTGGGGGCGTGCACAATTCTTATCACAGACCATACATCTATCCATTTTGTCAAACACATATGTACATTTGTTGCCCTCATCATTCTCAAAACATTTGCCTTCTACTTTAACCCTTAATATCAGTTGCTCATTTTCCCCCTCCCTCCCTCATGAACCCATCATAATTCATAAATTCCCTGTGTTTCCAGTTGCTATCTGTACAATGTACATCCTCTGGTCTAGCCAGATTTTCAAGGCAGAATTGGGATCATGATAGTGGGGGGGAGGAAGCATTTAAGAACTAGAGGAAAGTTATATGTTTCATCGTTGCTACCCTGTACCCTGATTGGCTCATCTCCCCCCCACAACCCCTCAGCAAGGGGGTGTTCAGTTGCCTACCGATGGACTCTGAGTCTCCACTCTGCACTCACCCACCTTTACAATGACATGATTTCTTGTTCCCTGATGCCTGACACCCGATCCCTTCGACAGCTTGTGGTCACACATGCTGGTGCACTTCTTCCATGTGGGCTTCTGAGCTAAATGGCCGCTTGTTTATCTTCAAGCCTTTAAGAGCCCAGACGCTATATATTTTGATAGCCAGGCACCATCAGCTTTCTTCCCCACCTTTGCTTATGCACACCTTTGTCTTCAGTGATCGTATCAGGAAGGTGGGCACCCACTGATCTGATTTTTAGTTCTTTGGTGTCTGATAACTGGTCCCTTCTGCACCTCATGGTCAGACAGGCTGGTGTGCTTCTTCCATGTGGGCTTTGATGCTTCTCAGCTGGATGGCTGCTTGTTTATCTTCAAGCCTTTAAGACCCCAGACGCTATATCTTTTGATAACCGGACACCTTTAGCTCTCTTCACCACATTTACTTATGCACACGTTTGTCTTCAGTGATTGTGTCAGTAAAGTGGGCACCCACTGATACGATTTTCAGTTTTTTAAAAGAGCAGTCAATTACGACTGATTGTGATCCTATAGGACAAAGGAGAACTGCAACTTTGGATTTTCCAAGACTGTCAATCTTTCAGGGAGTGGAAAGTCTTACTGTTGTCTCACATGATGGTTGGTGGTACCAGGTGGCACATCTGATTGAATGCAATCTGTGTTGTGTGACAGAAGCAAAGAAGATTAAGGGCAATGGGGTCTGATAAGAGTTTACATTTCAAAACAAAACCAGCTCACTGCCATCAAGTAAATGTCGAATAATAGAGATCTTACAGGACATGGTAGACCTGCCCCCTGTGAATTTCCGAGATGGAAACTCTTTACAAGAGTAGAAAACCCCATCTTGCTCCCATGGAGAAGAAGTTACATAGGCTTCTCAAAGTATATGAATATGAATTCTCGATGTATATGAAATGAGGGCCAAACACTATACTTGAGCTTCTGGGGAAAAGATGATCAAAAGAAATTGCTTTCTCTAGCTGAGAGACAAGGAGAAATAGAAGAAAATGTCCAAGAAGAGTAATCAGGAGCAGAGCCTGGCTCTGTGCAGTTAACCGGAGCCCCTTAGAGTCTGTCTCACCAGAGGCCTAAGAGGCTCTAGTCTGTCTTCTCTCATCTCCTTCTCTTAGGCACCAATTACTGAGGGTCAGCAGAAGTAGTTCCCGTCCAGGTAACTTGTGGCATTTTGGTTCTGGACCAGAGGAGAAACTCAAGCCTGCGAGAAGAGACCAGAGTGAGTCAGGGCCCCATTGCTAACGAAAGGCAAATAGGACCTTCTGAAGCCAACTATTCCCTCCCACTCAGCCCTGGGTCCATGCACAGGGGCTTTTTGTGTCCCCATAGCTGCCCACAAGGGGACATAGAGGCTCCAGGATGGGAAGTGCATGTGCTCTTCCTCAGCTGGCTGCAACCTGGCCTTTGCTCAGCCTGGCAGCCCTGCCCTCGTGGCCCCTGCCTTTGATGAGAAAAATCTGTTATCTCAAGCAGGTGGGGAAAAAAAAATCTTCAAACAGGAAGCCCAGGTGGTTTTCTCCCTCTTTTGCTCACTAAATGCTGTGATGTGATCACTGCTAAAAGATTAACAGGCTGTTATTAATTATTAAAATATTAATTAGGCTTGGGGAGACAGAAACTGTAATCGTCCCACCTCCTCCACCCCACCACTTTCCGGGGCATTGCTGCCCAGGCATTTAGTTAACCCTCAGCTACTAAAGGATGTGCTTGCCCCTTCCTGGCAGAGGCAACACGCCTATCTCAAAAACCAAACCCCAAACCGCACTGCCATCAAGTAGATGCTGACTCCTAACCACCCTACAAGAAATTTGGGGCTCTAATTCTATCCCTGGTGGTGTAGTGGGTTATGCATTGAGCTACTAGCCGTAGGGGCAGCGGTTCAAACCCATCAGCCACCTGTGGGAGAAAGATGAGACTTTCTACTCTCTTAAAGATTTACAGACTTGGAAAATCCAAAGGATCAGATCTCCCCTGTCCTATAGGACGACTGCGAGTTGTGATTGAATCCATGGCAGTGACGGGTTTGGGTTGTTTATTTCTTTGTTTTTGTCCGAGCTTGTGTCCACATGGACTGTCTTACCTGCTCCTGATCTCATTTCCCATGATGACAAGCCGAAGTTACTCGGGGCTTGACAAATCAGGAAGCCACCATACAGGGGTGAATTCACCAGTACCTTTAAGGAGAGGGCTAACGTTTTTTGGTGGCATCATAGGTTATTTGTGTTAGGTGACTAACCGGAAAGTCAGCACTTCGAAACCACTAGTTGCTCTGTGGGAGAAAGACGAGGCTTTCTACTCCCACAAAGATTGACAGCTTTGGAAACACACAGGAGCCGTTCATCTCTGTCCCATAGGGACACTGTGATTCAAAATCGACTTGATGGCAGTGAACTTTTTTGTTTTGTTTTGATATTAAGTATGAAGGCACTATTAATGGTTAAGTGCTCAGCTGCCAATCACAAGGTCGGTGGTTTGAAGCCAGCAGCTTCTCTGTAGGAGAAAGATGTGGCAGTGGGTTCTATCTTCTGTAAAGATTCAGTGCCTTAGAAACCCTATGGGGCAGGTCAGAATTGACTCAACCACAATGGGTTGGGGTTTCTTCGGGCTGAAAGCCTGGGGCTGGAGTTGTGGCAAATCAGGGCACTAAGACCCCGAGTCTCTTAGTTCTGGCCCCCTCTCTGCCAACTCCCCCTACCTTGCCCTCTCACAGGGCCCTTTACTTTTCTCCTGCCCCTAGGACCCCTGGTGGCAATAGTGGGTTGCTAGCCACAGGTCAACAATTCAAACTCACCAGCAAGATGAACCTTTCTGCTCCCGTAAAGAGTGACAGTCTCTGACACCCACCGGGGCAGTTCCACCGCGTCCTACAGGGTTGCTACGAGTCGGAATACACCCGATGGCAGTGAGTTTCTTTTGGGGTGAAAGTGATGGCAGGGACTGCTTCTCTCTGGTGAGGGGTGTGATGGTAGCTGGTGGTGGTGATTTCTCGGGCCTTGTCTGGCCCTTATATGTCCCCACCCCTTAAAGGGCTTAGACGTTCCAGAATGAAGCCCTTGCAAAGTTGCGTGCCGTCAAGGTGATTCCAACTCACAACCTATATGACAGCAGAATGGGCCCAGAGGGCTGCTCAGGCTCTCCCCTTTACAGGGACAGCTGCTGCTGGAGGGGGGCGAACCACCAACCTTTTTGATTAGCAGCCAAGCACTTAATCATTACACCACTGAGAGTCCTTCCCTTTGAAGGTCAAACCCAAATCCAAATGCACGGTTCTTGAGTCGATGCCAACTCATAGCAACCCTCTGGGCCAGGGTAGAGCTGCCCCTGTGCACTTCCAAGACTGTAACTCTCTATGGGAACAGTTCTACTCTGTCCCATAGGGTCACTGTGAGCCAGAATTGACACCTTGATGGCCGCGTGCTGGAGTGGTTTCTGAGTTTCTTTCCTGGCCTCCCTGATCTTCCTCCAGACTGATACTCTCCTGAAGGGCTTGGAAGCATTTTCTACCTCCAAACTCTCCCGGCCTTGTGACTGTAATAGTGAGAAACCAGACCTGCTTTTTAAAAGAAAGCATGAGGAGATGTGAAAGTAGACACGGAGTGAGCGCATATAGGCGCTGCGGCAGGGGATCCAGCGCTTGAGAGGCAGCTCCTTTTGTCCGAAGGCACTTTCAGGCTATGTTTGATAGAAAGTGCCATGGAGTCTTAACGAGAGAAAGACCAATTCCTCCAAAGGTACCAAGAAGAGATTGTTCCTTGTTGCCTGCATTCATTTCTGCAGTTAGCCTAGGGGATGCAGGAGGGTGGATCAGAATTGCCCTCCAAGGGATATTTGATGCTATTGTGACATTCTCGGTGTACAAAAACATTGAATGCCTGGATTAAAAAGCAACTATATTTTTCTGCGAAGGGAAACACAGTCACAGAGCAGCCGTGAATACGAGGATTTGGGTGGGTGGGGGGGGCTGGCTAGTCGCTCAGTTTAACACTAAAGGGAGCCAGGGCGAGAAGTTAAAAGTTCACTGGGTTTACAAGTTAGAATTTTTCATAGCAATTCACAGTCCATGAACATTGGAATGTGGGGAAGGCAGGGACTTCTTTCAGGACCACCTAACTAAATGAGCCTTCAGCCACATCTAAAATGGAGCCGAGGTAGAAATAAAGAGATGGGAAAGGTGTGCCATCCTCCTGGTGGGAATTCCAGAGGAACCTCATCTGGTTCCTTTTACTCCTCTGAGTGGAATAATAAACTGGAGTGTTCTCCGGTGTTACTTTCTCAGTCCCCAAGAGACTTGCCCCACTCAGGATCAGGAATAGGTCAGGAATGGGGGGAGTAATGCAAAGGAGCCAGTGAGAAGGCTGATGGGCAGAGGCCAATAAGTCCAAGACCTCCTGGAGTGTAAGATGGGGATCTTGAAGGATGTTTTGAGAACAGGAAAGCTGCCAAGTGACAGCCTTGAATGAAAAACTCAGTCAAGAGGAAATGAGTTTCTCTGTTTGTTGGAAAGCTATGTGTTACATAAGTGACACATTTCCTGAACATGAGGGAAGTTAAACATTGTGTGGGATTATGGAACTTTCTTCCTTGAAAATCCTGTCTACCGTGAGTTGGCATTAGCCTTGGCCCATCAAAGGGAGAAGACAAGACTAATCATTTGCAAGATGGATTAACATGGTGTGGTGGAAAATGAGCCCGGGCTCTGGTATCAGACACACTTGGGTTTGAGTTTTGCCTCTGTACTTTATAGCTGCGTGGTCTTGAAAAGGACACTTGAATTCTCCACACCTGTTTCCTCAATTGTGAAATGGCGACCATGCCTACCTTTCAGCGTGATTGGGACAGCTGGTCGTTCCTTAAGAAACGGTTGTTGTTACTTGAGCACCTGGAGGCAATGGTAATGAGTTTTTGAGTGATAGTGTCTTTGGAGATAGAGGCAGATGATGAAGTATATTTTCTGCCACATGTCTGAAATCTGCCTTCAAAAAACAAAACCAGCACAAACTCACTGCCATTGAGTGGAGTCGGAAGCATAGTGACCCTGTGGGACAGGGTAGAACTGCCCCTCTGGGTTTCCAAGACTGTAAATCTTTACAAGAGTAGAAAGCCTCATCGTTCTCCCACAGGGTGTCTGGTGGTTTTGAACTGCTGACCCTGAGTTTAGTCCCTAATTCATAACCCACTACATCGCCACGGTGGGGCTCACAGAAACTCAACTCACTGACATTGAACCAATTCTGACTCACAGCAACCCTGCAGGATAGAGTAGAACTGCTCCTAAAGTTCCTGAGACTGTAAACCTTTGGGAGATTAGAAAGCCTTGGTGCAATGGTCATTGTTCCCTAAGCACCTGGAGGCAATGGTAATGAGTTTTCTGAGTCATAGTGTCTTTGTAGATGGGAGCAGATGATGAAGTATATTTCCTGATGAAGTATATTTTCTGCCCAAGGAATGGCTTGGTGGTTTCGAACTGCTGACCTTGGGTTTAGTAGCCCAACATACATTAGCCAAGGAATATTCTTTCTCACATTCCAATTTCTCAAGATTCTTCCCAAATACCTTCCAGATGTTGGATAGGGCACTGCTTCCAAGATAGTACTGACAAGTGAGTGGAGAAGCAATGTGAAAACGTAGAGGAAATGAGTGGTAATGGTTGGCTCTTTTACCTTTATCCAGATCTGCGAAAATCTAGGGAGGGCAAGAACCACGACCCACAAGGTCACACTGCAAGGTCACAGTGCAAGGGGACGGAGGACTTGGGTTAACTTCCCAACGTTACAGAAGACTCAGGAGATGTCAACAGCCATTTTCCTGCTTCATTGCCTTGGCAGGCTCCCCATTGTTCATCAGACTGCACATAATACCCCTCTTGCACTTGGTCCTTTCTGGTTTGTTTTGGGTTTTTTTTACTGTGAATTGGACCCGCCACTAGTTTTCAAATTCCCTTGAGTGGCTATTGTATTCACCTCTGCCACCCAGTCCTGTCACTTCACTCATATTGTTCCCTACACCTGGAAAATCCTCTTAAGACACCCATACCTTTCCAATTCTTTCAGGTCTCCAGGGTGCATCTGGAACATCAGGTCCCTTGAGAAGACTTTCCTAAGCTGCTGCCTTGTCATCTTGTTTGACCCTGAGCATTCAGTAGGCAAATGTATGGGATGTGTATGGTCCATAAAGGGCACTCACAACATCTTCAGTTGGGGATTTCTCACGATTCACATTAGATCTTTGGGTTTGGGGAATGGAAGCAAATGAGCAACACAAATCTCTTGTGAAGTTTTTTATTTACCATTAGAAAAGGAATGCTCTCTTATGTTTCACTTTATAACTAAAGCTTCCATATGCCAGTGTTATTTCAAATTGTCTAGTTTATTATCCAACCATGTATTGATCTCTCTTGGAAGAAGTATTGGCCAGAGTGCTCCTTAGGGGCAAGGGTGGTGAGAATTCATCTGACAGACTTTGGCCATGTGGTCAAGACAGACCAGTGTCTGGAGAAGGACATCAGGTAAAGTAGAGGGGCGGCAAACGAGAGGAAGCCCCTCCTGGGGATGGGGGAACACCGTGCCTGGAACAAGGGGTTCACGCAGAGGAGCGAGCGATTGTGAGGATGGCGCAGGACCGGCCCTGTTTCGTTCTGTTGGGTATTATACAGTCACTATGGGTTGGAATTGACCCCATGGCACCCAAGCTCACCATATACTGACTTTTGATCCAGGAAGTATGATTCCTGTACAAACATATCTCCTTTTTCCCTGATTATGCCATACGTTAGGTGCGTCCTTGTCGCCAAACGCACATTATTCTTTGGGGGAAACTGCACCAGACTTAGGCTGGGCTCACACCCAGCATTCCCGAACAGGCCCGTGGGTTTCACTCAGAATCCGGGGCTAATGAAAGATGTTTTAAATTCACAATTCAGAATTCCAAAAGATGTTCTCTTTGGAGATTGCCCTTGGGAATGGAGCGTCCACTAATTCAGCCCCTGCTTCTCAAATTCTACCTCAGTTTATTTGCGATCGCTGGATTTGAGCCAGTAAATCTTCCCATTCTGAGGGACCACGAACTATCTAGCCCAGTTCTCTGGTGGACGCCCATGTGTTCATCCACCAACTGTGTGGTGGCTCTTCCAGCTTGGAACTTACTGTCTCCGTTTTTACGCATCAAGAGTTCCTCTTGAGAAAATGAACTAGCAAGGCTTTGGGGAAAAGTGAACATGTTTTCTCCTCTTAATCCTTGCTCTCTAAAGCTGTCCTTGATAGCTCTTGCTAGGGAGCCTGCTTCTGAGACGTTTTGGAATGTTTGGGGTAAAAAATATCTGCATTCTTTCCTCCTTTGGGCGTCTTCCAAATGAGCCGACTCCAAGATTAGCCAAGGCGAAACGCTCAGCTGCTGCAGCTCTCCCTGACCCCTGCCCTTCATCTGTAACCCTTATGTTATCGCTCCCTTTGCAACGGGTCGTGTCCAGGAATGTCTTCTACCTCCCCGCCTTCCCACTGCCACCCCCAAACCAACCAACCAACCAACCAACCACCACCACACAACCCATTCACTGTGATCAAGCTCACTCTGACTCTGAATGCTTGGTGTGAGCCCAAACCGAGCCCCCCGCGCCAAGAATAATTTATGTTTGGTGACAAGGACATGTCTAACACATGGTAGAATAGACAAAAGGGAAATCTGCTTGTACAGGAACCATACTTCCCAAGTCCAAAGTTAGAGTGTACATGGTTGGATAATGAAACTAGACATTGTGAAATAAGACTGACACGGACATATGGAGTTTCAAAGGTTATCACTTTTGGGGGGGCACAGAGAACCTCATCTTTGGCCCATGGAACCGCTGGTGGGTTTGAGCTGCTGACCACAGTCCAACATGTACCCAATAGAGCCGCCAGGGCTCCTTTCTACCCCAACCTACTGTATGTCTTTCACCCCTAGCTGTTCTTGAGGGCCCTGCTGATACAGAGGCTCACAATCCGCAGAGTCTGCACTTTGAAACCACCAGCAGCTCCGTGAGCTCCCCTAGACAGTTTCAGAAACCCACGGGGTCCTAAGAGTCAGCATTGACTTGCTGGCAGTGAGGTTTGGGTTTTTTTGGTTGCTGTTGTTTTATTTAATGAGGCGCGGGGTATTGTGATTAGGTGTTGGGCTGCTAACTACAAGGTCAACGGTTTGAAATGACCAACCACTGCAAGAGAAACGACAGGGCTTTCTACTCCCCTTAAGAGTTACTGTCTCTGAAACCTACAGAGGCGATTTGATCCTGTCCTGCAGGTTGTCTCTGAGTCAGAATTGACTGGATGGCAGGGAGTTTGGGAGTGCTCATGAGGCAGTTCGAGACGTCGGACAGCGTAAGATATGACAAAATGATTATAAACTATCATGGGTTCATGAGGGAGGGGCAGTAGGGAGGGAGAGGGAAAAATGAGAAGCTGATGCCAGGGACTTAAGTGGAGAGCGAATGTTTGGAGAATGATGAGGGCAATGAATGTACAAATGTGCTCTACACGATTGATGTATGTATGGATTTTCATAAGAGTTGTATGTGCCCCTAATAAAATGATTTTTTTTAAAAGCGTCACCATGAGTTGGAATCTACTTGGCGGCAATGAGTTTGTATGATTTTGGAATTAGGACCTGGAGGGAAATGGAGATACGAACAAAACATAGTTTCTGGTATTAATTAGATCATTCGTTAGACCAGTAGTTTGGTTGTTTTTTTTTTTTTTTGGGGGGGGGTTGCCTCTCTTCCCATCACAACCATTCCACAAACCCTGGTAATCACTAATCTTTTGTCTCAAGAGATTTGCCTGTTCTAGACATTTCGTGGAAGTGGGATCAAATGAGGTTTGTTCTTTTGTGTCTCACTTCAATTGAGCATTCTGTGTTCAGGATTTAAAGGACTGAATTTCTATTTGTGGCTGAATAATATGAATGTATGTACTGCATTTTATCCATTCATCTGTTGATGGGCGCTTGGATGGTTTCCACCTTTTAACTATTGTGAATAACACAGCAGTGAACATTGGTAAACATGTGTCTATTTGAGTTTCTACTTTCACGTCTTTGCGATATATTCCTAGGAGTGGAAATGCTGGCTCACATAGTTAATTCTATGTTTACCTTAAAAAAAATTTGTCAAAGTGTTTCCCACAGTGGCTCACTGATTTTCCATGTGCACCAGCAATTTCTAAATATTCCCCAAACATTACTTATTGGTTACTGGTTGTATCCCAAGGTATGATAAGTTCTGGGATAGCAAGATGGACATGACCCTTGAACTCACACTCCTTATTAATGGCAGAAACCAATGGGGACCACATGTGTTGTGTCCTCTACTGTGTCACTGTGGTAGTTACATAATCTGTTGTCAATTTAAGTATTAAAGAGTGAAGGGGGTGGGGGGAGTTTAACCTGTCAATCAGGTCGCAGCTTGATGACCTCATTTGGAGCAGCTAAGGAGATAAATACCTGAGCTTGCTGGAGGCAAGAGACAGACTGACTCCTGGTGAGACATTCCAGTTGACAAGACACATGTAGCTATGCTCAACCTTTGGAGCTGAAGGAGCCACGAGGAGATCCCTGCCAGTGCTGAGCTGCTTCTACCGCCACTGGATCCACAAGACTTTCCACCCACTGGCCTGTGATCGTACTGCATTCCGCATCATTGCATGGCTGCGTGAGTCTAAAGAGGAATTTATGGACTCATATTAGACATATGGGCTAAAATTGGACTTATGGACTTGATATGTACTGGGCTGGGATGTTTTCTCAATATTCAATTGCTCTTGTATATAAAGCTTCTTCTTATACACATGAGTGTCTATGAATTTGTTTCTCTAGTCTACCCAGACTAACACATTCAAAGAACACAGCAATCCATGACTTGAAGGAGTGGAAGGAAAGAACAAAACAGCTAACTACTACTTGTAAGAAGTGCTTTGAATGAAATAAAAGATGCAGCGATGAAGAATAGGATGGAGAATGAAAGGGAACTGCCAGGGAAGGTCTGCGTGAGGAAGTGACACAAGAAGACCTGAAGGACAAGGAATGACCGACTACGGCAATGCTGGAAATAATTCCAGGAGAGGAAACAACATGGGGAAAGGATGTGAGATTCGAATTCGACAAAAGGAAAGGTCACAGTGAGTCAAGGAGGAAGGGATGCCCTCTATGATAAAGAGGAGCATGAGGCACGGTAGAAACAGGTAGGAGTCTACCAGGACATTGCAAGGAGTTAGGATTTCATTCCAAGTCACATAAGAAGCCATGGAGGGGTCTTAAAGTAGGTGAGCCACGTGATCTCGGAGGGGTTTTAAAGTAGGCGAGCCAGGTGATCTTGCTTGCATTTTTTAAAAATCACCCTGGTGGAGGCGAAAAGACAACTGTGGGCTATAACAAAAGCGGAAACAGGGACACTAGTTAGAAGTTGCTTGTAGTTTGGACCAAGGTGGGTATGGTGAAAATGAGTGGATTCAAGAGATAACTTTGGGGGTACAATGGACGTGTAGATGGGATGTGTGGGATGCAAGGGTTGGAGCTTAAGCAACAGGGTGAGTGGAGGTGCCAATTTCTGAAGCAAACTGGGGGTCAGAGAATACCATTTATTTTTGACCCATTTTATTTGAGATGCCAGCAAGCTGTGTGCATACCAAGTAGGCAGCTGAATTCACTGGCTACGGAACTTTGTAAAAGAGGAAACAAGGCAGTTGGGGTAAGTGACACAAGAAGACAAAAGGGTTCAAAGAAGTATGCCTGTGTGTGTTAATCAGAGGGAGCATCCGAGGGGTGGTAACATGTTGATATTTGAGCCAAAAGAATAATGAGGAGGAAGAACATCCCAGATGAAGGAAAGTGGTGAACAAAGGGAGAAGAGGTATGTCCAGAAGCCAAAGTTGTTCACAGGGTACAGGATTTGGGTTGGGGAGATTGAAAGATGCACTGAGAGAGGCTGGCTGAAGCATGATCACAAAGGGCGTGGAGCCAAAGGCTTTGTATGACCCACGGGAACACCAACAAGGCTCAGGGCACAGGTGTGACCTGCTGAGGCTCTTAAGAGCAATCGAGCAATCAGGAGTAGGGTGGCTTGAAAGAGTGAGAATAAGCGCGGGAGGCTATTGATGGCCCGGTATTTCCGTTATTAACTCCTAAAGGTTGACAGTGCAAATGACAAGGGCAAGTGTGAAGGTTACTGGAAAGGAGATTTATATGTATATTTTTTCTGAATGTATTTTTTAAAATCATCTCCACCCTTGAGAAGTTCTGGTAAGGCTGGGGGACACTTTTCAATCTCCCCAGAATTCTGTGTAACACCCATTAAAGGGACCTGAGTCTGAGGTGATTCTCTAACACACAGCAGACACATCCGTAGGTTGAGTATTGGAATGAATGGGCTCACATGGGGTGCTACTGTTGCTGGAACCATCAGTATGGTATAGGGACTATGGCCTGAGGAATGCAGTGGTAACTCACACCAGGAACAAGTGTTATTTTTTCCTTTTCTTTTAAAAAAAATCATTTTATTGGGGGCTCATACGGCTCTTACCACAATCCAAACATCCATCCAATGTGTCAAGCACATTTGTACATATGTTGCCATCATCATTTTCAAAACATTTTCTTTCGACTTGAGCCCTTGGTATCAGCTCATTTTTCCCCTCCCTCCCTCCTGACCTTGATAATATATAAATTATTTTTTTCATGTCTTACACTGACAAATTTATCCCTCCACCTACTTTTCTGTTGTCTGTCCCCTTGGGAGGGGGTTATATGTAGATCATTGTGATCGGTTTTTCCCTCTCTCTGCCCTCACCTTCCCCATGCCCTCCTGGTATCACTACTATCATTATTTGTCTTGAGGGGTTTATCTGTCCTGGATTCCCTGTTTCCAGCTCTTATCTGTACCCGTGTACATACTGTGGTCTAGCCAGTTTTGTAAGATAGTGCAGGAGTGGGGGGGGGGTAAGCATTAAAGAACTAGAGGAAAGCTGTATGTTTCAACAGTGTTACACTGCACCCTGACTGGCTTGTCTCCTCCCCACGACCCTTCTGTGAAGGGATGTCTAGTTACCTACAGATGGGTTTTGGCTCTCCACTCCACACTCCCCCTCATTCACAATGATATGATTTTTTGTTCTGGGTCTTTGATGTCTGATACCCGATCCCAACAACCTCATGATCATACAGACTACTGTGCTTCTTCCATGTGGGCTTTGTTGCTTCTCAGCTAGATGGCTGCTTGTTTACCTTTAAGAACCCAAACACTGTATCTTTTGATAGCCAGGCACCATCAGCTTTCTTCACATTTGTTTATGCACCCATTTTGTCTTCAGCCATCGTGTTTGGAAGATGAGCAGCATAGAATGCAGGGCTATTAAAACAAAGTGTTCTTGCATTGAGGGAGTATTTGAGTAGAGGCCCCATACTTAACCTTAATACTTAACATTTATATGTACATAGATCTATTCCCCTATTGCTATATATATATTTACATATGTACATGCCTGTATTTAGACCTCTATAAATTCCCTTTGCTTCCTAGTTCTTTCCTCTGTCCCACTATCTTGTTTGACCTTCATGTGGGTTTCAGTATTTCCTCTCAGCTACATTGCCCTTGACTAAGCCCTACCAGGCGTCCTATGCCCTCCTTGGCATTTTTTTTCTTTATAAGCCTAATTGCGTGCCCTCCTTCATACTGTGCCCTCTTGTCTAACCCCAAACAGCTTGAGCCTTTGCTACTCCGAATTCTCATCTTACTAGATTACACCATATGACCATTATCTGTACAAGGTCCTACCTCTCTGAGGTCCCATCTGATGAACATGTGATATAGTTAGTTGAGTGTGCCAACCTGGCCAATAAACACATGTGGGGTTAACTGAAGGATGGAGAGATAAGTGGCTTGGTGAGAACTTGCTTTTCAAGTTCTTGGGTCTCTTGCTTTGTGATGGTTGGACCAGGGTGCAGTTACCTTAGCCAGTTCCCTGCTTCAGCTGGCAAGGCTCACTTCCTGCAAGACATCCCCAAGGAAAAGCCACATGGACCTACCCGGATGCAGCCCTGGGTGCTGGAGCAGCCGTGTGGAGACCCCTGCCAGGGCTGAGATGCTTACACATTCACTGATCCGGCTTTCCTCCTGCAGTCAGCAACATAGTGTGTGCTTTGTGAGATGGAGGACTTCATGGGTTTGTGTTGGACATATGGGCTAATGTTGGACTTGTGGGTTTGGGCAACACTGTGTTGGGATGTTTTCTTGCTGTGCATTTACCCTTTATTTAAAACCCTCTCTTATACATGAGTTTCTGTGGACTTGTTTTTCTAAAGTACCAGACTAATACAACAAGCATCACTGAGAGGAGGCTGCCATATCAGAATTTAGTTGTCTCATATGGACATTAGTCATGTAATAGGCTGGAGTTGGGCGGGGGGGCTTCAGAGTAAGGAGGCAGGGATACCTTTAACGACTCACTTCTTATGATGACACCTGCTATGGCACCACCACCACTCACCCTCCCGTTCCTTGTCTTCTCAACGGTAGTCGTTATGCTAGGCCTCCTTTCAAAGGGGCAGAAAAGAAGCTGGGGAATGGATTTTGAAGTAACTCTGCTGAGGAAAGACAGAATGGCTATCCAAGATTCATCTGGCTGTCGAATCTTTTTGCCAATGCTTGATCTCGCTTCCCTCTTAGCATTTTCTCCTGGTGGTTT
This sequence comes from Echinops telfairi, assembly GCF_000313985.2. NCBI lineage: Eukaryota > Metazoa > Chordata > Mammalia > Afrosoricida > Tenrecidae > Echinops > Echinops telfairi. The sequence continues at coordinate 3,231,715 of NW_022111327.1, forward strand.
ATTTTTATATGTCAAATCACTCAACGTTCTTTGAAGAGTACCTTGAACTCTTTTGAGTTTTATGTGCTGTAGAAATACAATAAAGCAATGAATAAATAAAATGTCTACTTTTATGATAGTAAGTTTTACTGTTCCTGGTTCTCTGAGATTTACTCTTCACTCAACCCTAATCTGAAGACTAGGTAGGTATATTCTGAAGATCAGATAAAAGATCCTGGTTCTAAAATACCTTCTCTACTACCTGAGAGTCCACGACTTAGTGACACATTATTTTATTAGTGGAAGCCCGAAAGGTTTGGTTTCCAAAAATTCCTTATTAAAATGCAAACCCCACAGGGTACAGGGAGGAGTGACTGGGTAGGTAGATTATGATTTAACCTTCGTTCCTTTATATTCCTACTAAGAGAAGGCCTGGTGGCACAGTGGTTACTCATTGGGTTTCCAACTACAAGTTTGGCAGTTTCGACACCATCACTCTTTGGGAGAAAAACGGGGCCTTGTTACTCCCATCAATAGTTACAGTTTCAGAAACTCACAGGGCCAGTGCTGCTACCCTGTCCTATGGGGTCATTAAGAGTCAGCATGGACTCAATGGCACTGAGTGATTCCTAGCACGTACGTTGTTTCCCCAAATACACTGGAGGGTTTTTTGTGTCTTTGTTTATGCTTTCTTTCAGAGGTAATGTTAAATATAATGCAAATTAAAAATAAGAACACTAACATTACCTTATGTTTTCACATAATCTCTGCTGAGTATCGAAATGCAAGCCTTCTAATTTATTTTTGAAACACTTTATTTTTTTCTAATCCAAGAAGAATAACATGCTTTAATATAGAAAATTTGAAAAAAGGCAGGAAGACAGGGAGAAGAAAAAACATTCATCATTAATCTATCACCTAAAGAGCAACCGTTGGTACCAGTCGGGTCACGTTCATTCTTTAAATCTTAGTTTCGGTCCCATTTTCTGCTGTGATTGAGACCTTCCTTGAGCTTCCTTCCCCAGATCTTCTTGTCATTTTGGGGTCACTCCCTTTGGGCCACACATTAGCCTGGTGGACATCTTGTGCTTCCAACTAGAGTATGAGATTCTTCACGTCTGGAGCCAAAGGTCATCCTTCTTAGTTACCCCTCAAATACCTGCTACGGAGGCCCCACTAGCTGATGACAGATTCAACTTAAATGAATGCAAACCAACTGAGAAAGGATATGAACTCAGACATGTGTGAAATCGGTCCTATAAAACGTTAAAGCTTTCAGCTCCCCTAAGCTCGGTGACTTTTGCTTTTCTGTTCCTGGACTCTAGAAAGCCTTCTTAACTGGCCTCTCCCTACACCCAATCTGAGTTAGCTGCAGATTGAATCAGAGCCCGGATTTACCCCGAGATTCCCTTTAAGGCATAAAGGTGAGAGAGACGGAGAGGCAGGGAGAGAGAAAGAGAGAGAGAGAAAGGAAGAGGAAGAGGAGGAGGAGGAGGAGGGAAGGAGGGAGGGAAAGTACTGGGTTAGGGAGGAAGGAGAAGAGAGGAGACCAGAGTGTGCTGTTCAATCCAGAATGTGATTTGCCTCCAGCACTGTGTAGAGGATCCCATCCACTTGTTCTGAGTCAAACCCGATCTCGCGAAGCTCCAAGTGAGGGAGGACAGAAGTAAGGAGATAGCTGACGTGGATACGCAGCCTCGTAAGTTTTGCCAAAGCCCTGTATGTTGGAGTGAGGGGACAGGAGGAGAGATGACATTGAAGTCGTTAAACAATGGGAAAAAATCAAAGCTTGTTAAAAATCGGCCTACTTTTCTCAATAATTGATTCCATTAGCTAGAAAGACAGACAAAAGCACAATGCCACCAAGAAACAGGGAAAGTGGTTGCAGCTAAGAACAGAATAACTCAATCTTTGGTGGCCTGTGAATTAAATCTTCTTCCCTTATCTAAGACTGGGAGTCCTAAGGGATGCTTCCCATGACCACTTGCAAGCTGATAACTAAACCCTAAAAATTAACCTTTCTAGGTCCTCTCCCTCTGGGGTCCGGTCGGTGACTTGAGCCTTCTGCAGCATCTCCAGGCGGCTCTCTGCCTCCTTTAGTTTCTCCATTAGCTCTCGTTTTTCCTCTTTGGTTCTTTCCAGCTCAGCTTTTAGAAGCTGGATTTCAGCTTGGCGATAACCCATGTGCTTCTTGCTCCAATATAAGCCTTCTGTCTCCTGGGTACTGTAGGCCAACAAATCATGTTGGACCTTCTTGAATTCCGAATGCCAGTGGTCCCTCTCCTGTTCCAGCTCCTGCACCTGCAGCCCAAGAAACAGACAAACGGTGACTCCACAGATACTACTAACTGTTAAGAAGGAGGGGGTCAAAATGGTCCCTAATATAGCTGCCTTGTGATTTCACTCGACAGAATTCTACTTCTGGACCCTTTCAATCCCAAATACGGAGGAGTCCTGGCGGTATAGTGGTTAAGCACTAGGCTGCGATCTGCAGTTCAAAACCACCAGCAGCAACGAGTGAGATAAATTAGGCTTTCTACTCTGGTTAAGCAGTTAAGTCTCAGAAACCCACAAGGAGTCTCTAGGAGTCAGCATTGCCTCGATGGCAGTGAGAATGCGTTTCAATTACAAATAGAGGAGGGCAGCGCATTAAGGCTCACTCACCACAGAGCTTTTCTGTTTAAAAGCCTGAGAGCAGAAAATTATCATAGCCTCAATCTCCAGGCACCATTGCTTACAAAGGTTTAGTCCTAGGGGGAAATAGGAGTTGATCTAACCTATAGGTTCCCAAACTTGTTTATCCCACTGCACTCTTTTCATAAAAAAAGGAGAGAGGCCCGACTCACCAATGGAAAACTAGGAGAAGGTGTAGGTCTCTGCTTTGACAGTCTGCCCCCCACCCCATCATTCCAGGGTCCCCCAAGGGCCGGTGTTGTCCATTTTGGGAAACCCCGGTCTAACCTTTTGCTGGAACACATTTCTTTCAGTCAAAAGTTTTTCTGTGGTTCTCTTCAATTCTTCCAGCTCTCTCTGGTTCTTATGTTTGGGTGTATGACGACCTCCACTCTCCTCAGAGCTGGTTCTTTTCTCCCCAGTAGCTGCGGCAGCGGCCACAGAAGAATAAGACAGGGGACTCCAGGGCTCAACTGCTTTTCTTCTCTCAGCAAGCTCCTCTCTGTTGAATGGAATCAGCTGAATGGGACCTCCTGCATCTCTAATATCTTTGGCAACACCGACAACAGCTACAAAAGGCCCCTTGTTCACTTCTTCTTTGTTTAAGGTGGTGCTACCACTGTTGGATTCTTCGGCTACCAATCTTGGCATCTGATCTAATTCAGGGAGCAGGGCCTCTGCGCATTGCCCTTGGGCCTCTGCATAGAGAGCAGAAATCTCCCTACTCTGACTGGTATGCTTGCTTGCTTCGGGGTATTCTGGGAAAAGACGTGGTGGTGTGCTTCTCTCCACCCTGGCATTATCTTGACTGTTTTCCCCTTCTGGGTAGGCAGCCACTGCTGCCTCTCTCCGCTGGTGACGTTTAGGCATGGAATAATCTAGAGGAGGCGGTGCCATCTCATTGTGGAGCCTTCTTCGCTTCTCAACAGGTTCCTCCCCTAGGGTCCAACTGTACTGGCTGCAAGAAGAAAAAAGTCATTCAATTTTAAACGGTTACAATATAGGCCAAGTCTAGTCCTTTTCCTCACGGGGCCTGCAGTAGGTGTCGCCCATTAAGCCCATGGCTGGCTTTTCTTCCCAGATCATTTCAATTTGCAAATATGTTACCCGGCAACCTCCACCCCTTTACGCCCGCAGCTAGCTGCAACAGCCCTTGCTATGAAGGGAGCAATGAAGTTGAAAAGGCACACGGTGCCAACCGCTGGATATTACAGGCCCGGATTGACCTTGCTAAGAAGTCTGAAACGAGGACTGAAACCAGCTCGACTTTCAAGTTTCCTAAATACAAGGGGAGAAAACGAACTCACTCTCTCTCTCACACACGTGCTAACACACAGAATGTGCTAACACACAGGGATTACGGTCATAATGGGCGTAGCAGAGTAGGTGGCGAACAGCACCAGCTCGTGAATTTTCGAGTGCCGCAAAATCCTTCCAGTATCAAAGACTTCCGCACATTTTTTATATGCCAGCATCAGCCAACTGAATTGGGGCTATTGTCTGATTATTCACTTGGAAAAGTTCATTGAAACCAGGGCTCTAGTCAGAAACCGAGAAAAGGAATTGGGACGGTTCAAGTCATTGCCCCTTTATGAAAAAGAACTCTCCTTTCCGCCAGCTATTCACAGGCACTCCTCAGTCCTAAGGACACTCCATGCCGGAAATCCCAGGATGGTGGCCTCAAATCACTTTCCATCTCTGAGCGCGTTGCAGTCATGGCTGCAGGGACTGACACCCACGGAGCCCTTGCGGCCTATTGCGTTAGGTGTTGGTCAGCAGTTTGAAACCACCAGCTGTGCCCACAGGAGAAAGAGGGGACTTCTACTTGTGATGATTTATAGCCTCGCTCAGAAACCCACAGAGACAGTTCTACCCTGTCCTACATGGCTGCTATGAGTCGGAATCAGTTGGGTTTGGAGTTCGGGGATTTTTAGAGGATATCAATAGGCATTTGGTTCTCATGCAGCAGGACAGGAACCACTTTTTTTTTAACCCTTTTAACTACCATGCTTTCTCACAGATAACCAAGGGATTCCAAAGCAAAAATCAGCTTTCAAATTTTCCCTGAGATAGAATCAGGCACGTTATTGACCCGCCTAGTAGTACCACAAGGCTACCCATTTCTCTGCAAGGTTTGAAAACATCTGGAAGCCATCTCAACCCTTAGATTTTAAATAAAGTCCCATATGTTCTTTAATACTACTGCTCACCCAGAAACATAACTGCTCTGCCATCCTGATAGCTCTTGCTTTATCAACCTTATGGGAAAAGCAAGAGGAATCAAGGCCGATGCGAGAAACAAATGTACTGTCCATCTTGAAACCTGTACGAGACACTGCAGGAGCCCCTGTGGAGCAGTGAGTCACTCAGTGAGTTGCTAACAAGGTCAGCAGTTCAGAACCACCAGCCTCCTCACAAGATGAGGCTTTCTCCATGCCCGTACAGAATTACAATTTCAGAAACTCACAGGGGCAGGTCTACCCTGCCCCGCAGGGCCACGATGAGTCAGAATTGACTTGATGGAAGCGAGTTTGGTTGGAGTTTTAGCAAGAGGCACCAGGGACTGGTCCATCGGACCGTGATACTCGTCTGTCTGAGGTAAGACTGAAAGGATCTCTGATAACAGGTAAGAACAAAGTGGCATGAGAGGCAATTAAAGCTATATTTCTGCCCTCTCTTCATTTCCTTACCTGCGATCAACTTTACATTTTACGACTGACCAAAAAGTTGACAGTTGGTACCGATTCAGGGGCACTTTGGCAAAAAGGCCTGGCACTCAGTTTTCACAAAGATTAAAGCCCAGGTGAAGTTCGGTTCTTCTCTGTAACATGTGAGGTCTCCCTGACAGCAAGGAGTACGCTTCTGTCATTAGCTAGTTGGCAGTCTTCTTTCTCTGTTTCCCCTTGCTTGGTAATTTTATAAAACCCCTTAGCTACAACCTCTGAGCAGAACTTCTGGAGTCATTTCCCCAGGCCTGGCCTCCGGGACTACCATTGCAACCCGCAGTCACATACGCATTTCTTTTTGGAGGTCCCACAGGCACCTGAAAACTCAGGAAGCACAAAATCGACTTTCTATTCTTTCCCTTAAAACCTGCTCCCTCTCTCTTGAGTGTCCTGTTGGTGGCAAACCAACAACAACTTCTGAGTATACAGCTCGCTGACCGACAATACCCATGTTCCAGCATCTCATTACGTCTCTCAGAGTGTTGCAAGGCCTTCTTCTGCTCTCCTTGTCTCTCACTTCCACATCATCCAGTGCCAAGCAAAGGCACTGCTCTGATTATGCTACGTGTCTCTGGGAGCTCTGTATTGATGGCTCCCTACAACAGCAAGGGCCAGATGTCTTAGTCTTGCACGCAAGGTTTTCCCTGAGAAGAACATAACGAAACATTTATGGGGCGCTTACTGTGTTGTCCGTGTGAGGAGTGCTTATAGTGCACATTGTCTCACTTAATTGTCCAGTACATCCAAGGTAGGTGGTAATATTATCCCCATTTTAAAAGAAGATGCTGAGGCTTAGGGAGGTTAAGTAGTTTTCCCAAGGCTATGTCGCTAATATGTGGCAGAGTTGAGCCCTAATTTGGCCCCAGCTTTATCTCCTACAGAAGGCCTGGTGATTCAGTGGTTAAGTACTTCCCTAACAACCCAAGCTCGGCCATCTGAACACATCTGAGGCACTCTGCAGGCAAATGATGTGGCACCGTTGTCCATTCAGACTCCCAATGACCCTAGAGGACAGGGGAGAATTATCCCTTTAGCTTTCTGAGGCAATAAATCTTTATGGGAACAGAAAGTCTCATCGTTCGACCAAGGAGTGGTTGGTGGGTTCCAACTGTAGACCTTTATGATTCACAGGCCTACGTGTAACCCAGCATGCCAAACAGTCATCTTGAAAGCCTGTCTCACTCCCTGCGCAGAGCCTATGTCCGTGCAGAAGACATGGAAGCAACAGCCCAGCTCTTTGGCAATTAAACCTCTGCTACAGCAGAGGAGCTTCAACAATTCATGGAAAAATGGAATGAAATAGAATGGGCTTTCCCCAGGAGCTTTTTGAAGCTCCCTCGTGGGAGTGAGCACTACTAGTGGTGGCCCCTAGTCATCTTGGCTTGCCTCTCCAGATGTCAGATTTCTTTGCCCTACACTAAGCAAGCTGGGGTGGGAGCGATAGGGGCCTAGTATTCTCAGCTTGCTTTACCTGGAGTAGCGCTCCCAACCCTATGAGTGGGGGTGGTCGCTATGTGGGGGTAGGTGTGGGTGGGTAAGGGAACCAGGTAGGAAAAGAAAGACCTCGTCTTCTCAGGCCTGCCGGGAATAGAGCT
>NW_022111327.1:3239189-3254298 GCF_000313985.2 Echinops telfairi
ACAAATGCACTTTACACAATTGATGTGTGTATGGATTGGGATAACAGTTGTATGAGCCCCTAATAAAATGTTAAAAAAGAAAAAAAAGAAATGAGAAAACCACTCATAAAAAAAAAGAAAAGAAAAATCTAAACTGTGAGGAATATGCTTTCATATCTTGTGTTGTAGTGAAGTAAATTGCTGTCTCGAAAAAAAAAAAAAAGAAACACTGCAAACCTGCCTCCCCTGGGGTGAAATCAAAGTTCCTGACTAGGAGCTATGAGAAGAGGAAACCCCAGCTTCTTGATGGAATCCATCAGAATAAGAGCTCACTGCATAGTTTTCTTAAGGCAGGGATCCTGGTAGCCGAGGAGGAAGGCTGTCTCAAGGGCCACGGACGGATTCTCACTGTTCTCTTTACGTTTGAGCAGGAGGGGCTTCCGACGTTGGTGAGAAATGGAATAAAGAGATCAGAGAATAAAATTGTCCACGAGGTGGGTGAGGCCCCACCGTACACCATTTTCCTCAGTGAAATGGTTGGTTGTTGTGGAAAGAGTCCCACACCAGGCTCGCTCTTCCCTTTTGGGAACTGATCTCCCAAATTGTGATTGGAAAATGGTAATGCCGCCCCTGCATCCGCCTTCTTCACTCACAACACTGTTTTAGGTCTCCCCCTTATTTGTTGTTTCAAATAGTTCTGTAAGCATATTAAACTGTCTCCCTCTCCCTCTTCTCTTCCCCCCTTACTGTGGAATCCAGTGTCCTTTTAAAACATGAACCAAGTAGCCATTGGCATCGAGCTTACTCAAAAACTTTTCTTAAATATCTAAATAAATTATATCCACTCTTTTCCCCCTCGTGTCCATAGGCTCCTGACTACTTCTGACTTTATTTTACACCACTCATGAAGAGTGGCATAAAGATCCTCATGTAAGTGCCCTGTGCTGGAGATACTTACCTATACACTGGGGTCGAAGCAGAGTTTTCCAGCACATTTTAATGCAGCTTTTGTGGTAAAATTAGGTGCCTCAGCTAATATTTGGGTCAGCTTATACTAAGGTGACCAGATTTTAACATTGGCAAAGCGGGACAAAAGCAGGACACCATTGATAAAACTTATATCCTGGCGAAAGAGCCACATGGCAGCCGAAAACCGTATACCCTAGCTTGTCGTGCATTCTTTCCAAAAACTGGGACTTTTTTTAAAACGCCGCGGGATGCGGGACAAATTGTTATAAATCGGGACTGTCCCACCAAAAGTGGGATGTCTGGTCACCTTAGCTTATACTCAAGTATATGCAGTACATATGAAACTTTATAGATGATCAAAAGTTCCTCCATGGACTCCCTCACTACCCTAGAACAGTGTCTTTTTATACAGTAAACACTCACATCGATGTCAAATTAAAGAACAGCAAATGGATTATTTTCTTTAACACAAGTAAACTGTTTCCCCCCAACAGGTTAGAATTGCTTACATATTGGCAGAAAGTAGTGTTAACTGCAGGTACCACCCCACCCCCATTTGTGAGACTCAAAGGCTCTTGCCAATGACACCAGAAGCCCCAGCTCAGTCACACAACCTACACTAGAATTTTCAACAACTCTCTTAGATAATCTAGGCTTTATTTTATCCATGGACGCTACAACCAACAGCACTACTTGGGTTCTTATCAGCTTCAGGTTCTCATAATGGAAAGGGAGACCTTTGTAACATCTGATGAATCCTATTATTCCCTTAACCATTGTTCCACCAGAAACTTGCATCTATTTTACTAAGCTCCTAAATACCTCTGTCCCCCTCAAATGGAAAATACAGACTCTCCCCTATCAATCAGATCCCTCTATGCATGCAGCTTTCAACAATGTAACCAGTGTTCTTTTTTTTTTGAGCTGTTTTAACACAGCACTAATAGCACTATTATCATGGATCTCCTTTTTCTTGAGAATCTTACTCTCACTAGATGAAAACAGCAGTTTCAAAAGACAGGGACAAAATTTTTTGAGAGGCTGAGCAAGTATGCCACCCAATGGATGCACAGTCACACTGCAGCCATAAAGCACACACATCAGTTTAGCATGGAGGCTACTGAAAACCACACCCGAAACCAAGTCACAAAAGAAACACTAGAAGAAGAAAAGAAAGAAAAAGTGGCGTTAGCAGGGAAAGGATAGTCTTTAAGAACAACGTTATAGCCAATGGTGATCTGCCTGGCTCCAGGAGACAGACAAGATGGCGCGGTTAGCAGCGCCAAAATCATATAGCCGTCCTTTGACACCTCACCCAGCCTCCAGGAGAAACTGGAAAGGGGTGGGCGGGCCCAGGGCAGAACTTTCGGCAGAACTCACTTCAAGTGCTTGAGATTAAGGCTAGACTCTTATTTCTTATCCCTTGCTGTGTAGTTCGAGTTTTAGAAATTGCTCTGTCAATATGATTCAGATTCAACTACAAATTGAGCCACAAGTTCAATCCTACCAGTCACTCTGCTGGAGAAAGGCTGCCGGCTCCTGTTAAGATGGACGGACTTGGAAACCCTGTCAGAAATGACTCAGTGGCAGTGGGATTTTATTTTTTGTGGGTTCACTCTATCCATGGTACTGTTCTAGATGATGTTACATAGACGTTCATTTAATGCCTTTAGAGTTTTCTTAGTTTAGCACCTAAAGGTCCATTTCCTCTTGAGGCTTGTTCAAGTTTGGGGCGGGGGGTGGGGGTGGGGGCAGTCATGGCACTCTGATCCATAAAAATGGGACCCAAGCTAACATACACGTTTCTCCTGGAGAAACACCTCACCCTCCGCACTGGATTATTTCCCCAACTTTTTGTTGCTTTTTAGAAGTGGTGGTCTTTAGCTTTTTCTCTCGACGAATTCTCACCACAAAACTGAGTGAGTCAGTGATACTTCCAACAATTCATCCCTGCCTCCCTGGAACATGAGTTCCAATCCCACAATACACGAAAAAGATACCCCAACTGCAAAGGGTCACGGCAAAGCTCACATGCCACGATGCTATAGTCAATTTCTTGAGGACCATGGGTGTTTCCACAATGAGGAAGCACCTCCATGCCAGCTCTACGGCTCAGCCCTGCCAGGAGGGGGAACCACAGAGGAGAAAGCAAAGGCACAATGAATGAGTCTGGGCAGGCTGGGGGCACACCAGACCTCCTCATGCTTTCTCCATATGCCCAATATGAAAGAAAATGAAGAACTATGCGTCCTCCTTTTCGAAGACTAACAAAATCATATTAATGAGGTACCTACTGACAAACGGGTCAAGCCCAAGGCTGAACTTGTATTAATAATTCACTCCAGGAAACAATGAACTGGAAGGCTGGGGCCAACTTCTAACTTCTCATCGTTTTATGCATGGGCCAACATGCGCCAAGCTGGGGAGGCCCCAGAAGACTTTAATACCCAGCCACGTCTGCTTTTCAAAACAATTTTCACATTCATGATTTCACTTGAGCCACCTTCCACCAGAATACATATGAAAGAGCGAGCATTCAGAAAGTGATTGCCTCCAAAAACGGGAAGAAATAAAAGCTGACGTCCCACTTGGAACCTTGGAAGAGGCTGGGGGTGGGGTAATGTGCAACACACAATTCTATCAAACCTCTGGATTCTTTGCAAGGCATGAGAAAAAGATGCCCACGGAGGGAAAAAACAAAACAAAAACATACCAACTGACTTCCCCGGAGAATGGACCCTGGGGCTGACCCCTGAAGAGAGACAATGCTTTTTATCTACCTGGAACTCTGAAACATGCTGCAGTCCACAGGCATAATCAGTTGAAGAGGAGGAATTCCGCCTTCTTTTTCAATGGCTGGAGGCAGTGGCGGGCAATCAATTCCTTCATAGGTGATGGTCCTGTGATTAAATGCAGCCATCGCTGGAAGAGCAGGGATCGTCCGTGGACTGGTGAGCACCTGGAAAAGGAAGAAACGGCTCCTAAAACTCCCGGTTTCCAACTGAAGAGCGAAAGATGAGTCAATCCTTCTGAAGCTGGGAAAGAACACTTGACCAAATAAAAAGAACCTCTTTCGTATACAAAGCAAACACAGAGCGCACTAAGGTACACTAGAACCCTGAACCCTGCAAGTTCATTTAACCACCTTATCAGATGGACACCCAGAGACCTCCCCCAACTGACTTATTGGCTCTGGGAGGCATCCCACCCACAACAGAAATCCAGGCACCCTTGTTGCCACCGATTTTTCTCTTGTGACTGAGTTTGAGGCTGAGCTGTCAGTCCTCCTGAGTAAATGTGGTGAGGGGCGGTACAGAGGGAAGAAGCATGGAAGCGAGAATATTGGCACTAGTTTTTGAGACATGCATGTAAGAGACTCCTATGTATTCAAGGTACACACACTGAGACATGCACCTGGGGTCTTATGAGTGAGCCAGCGTATGAAGATAGTATAAATGATTCAAGCGAAGGCATGTCAAGGGACGGTAAAAACTGACTGAGGACAGGGCAATCCCAGAAAATCTTCCCATCTCTAGAGCAGACTCTGACATGGAATCAATGGCACATGAAGCCTGAGCAGTCACATGCCTGCATCGGAGCGGCAGGTCAACAAACAAAAATGAACCCCACCCCACCCCAAGAGAGAGAGAATTGCTTATGAAATTGCCCCTTATCCTCACCAGTCTGACCTGCCCTGATAAAATGGATGGAATGTCAATCTAACATGCGACTAGCAGGTCTCTCTGGGAAAAAGGGTCAAGGAAAAAAAAAAGTCATGCAGAAAGACCAGGTTAGGGGCAGGAAGATACATGGGTGCTATGGTGGCTGTCAGGAAAGGAGTGTCCTGAAAGGACGGCCAACCTTATTGCACCCTTCAGCGTCCGGAGGTGGGCAACCATGTCCGAGAGACAATGCTCCTGAAAATTCAAAACAGCAGAGTCTTTATCAAGCCAGCCAGCCTGAAAGCAGGGATGGGGGAGGGGGGGAAATAGCACTAAAGAACCACTTCTTCCCCAGAGGAAAGAGAAAGGAATCACCCCCGACATCCTGAGAAAGGGCACTAAGAAATATCAGACACTCCGTAGGAACATTCTGGAAGATAGAACACAATGCTGAATGTGATCTTTCCCACGGTCCAGAATTAGTATGGCAACCCCAACAGTGAGTAAGCTCTCCTGTAGTTCTTAAAACAGATTTGATGATTCAAGCTTAGGCCTTCAGTAGCAGTAGTTGAAAATAAAACCAAAAAAAGCACCAATGGGCTTAAAAAAATAAATCAAAGACCACCAGAAGAAATGATCCGTCCTTTCTATTCAGTTTTTCAGGATTTCTGCTTCTTTCAGCCCCAGTGCACTGTTGGGGGAATTTTTCAGTGAGTCAAGGGAAGGGAATTGTCGGTCTCTCACCTGGAAGTTCTCATTTTCCATGGGCACCTTCTTCGCAACAGTCTGCTCTCTAGAAAATAAAACGGCTTTTTAGTTCACTCGTGAAACTTCTCAGTTAGAACCGATGTTCAGTTCTAGATTGTGACTATGAGTTCCCTCCAAAATTAGAACTAGCAGCAGCTCCTAGAAGCAACTAAAAGGTTCTTCATGAACCAATCCACACCAGAAGAGAGGTTTAGAAGCCCCACCAACTACAGATGAGCTGGGGAAAAAAACTCAAACAACAAAAAACAAAAGCAAAACAACATGTCATGTGGTCGTTTGCGTGCCAATATTTGAAATCCCAACAGGGTCATCCACGGTGGACAAGTTTCAGCCAAGCTCCCAGACTAAGACAGACTAGGAAGAAAGGCCTGGCAATCTACTACCAGCAAGTAGTCAATGAAAACCTTATAGATCAATGGATCACAACAGAACACTGTCCGCCTCACTTGCTTTGGACACATCACCAGGAAGGACCAATTGCTGGAAGAGGACATCACGTTTGGTGAAATAGAGGGCCAGGGAGGGTGAGGGAGACCCTCGGGGATATGGACTGGATCGTGCTGGAGATTGTGAGGGGGACGCGGGACTCCGCAGCATTTCGTTCCATTGTACATAAGGTTGCCATAAGCTGGCGCCCACTCGACAGCAGCGATCTATCTATCTATGTAAATACTAGTGGAGACATTCAGAAAATGGTAAGAAGGAATAAAGGATTGGGAGGGCAGAGAAGTGAGGAGGGAAATCATGTAAAAACTATCATCATCGTCAGCAGCAGCAGCAGCATCTATCTTGAGCATCCTAACAAGAAGGCTCAGAGTCCTCTATGACCTAGAGCGCCACCTTCAGGAATACTCAACTGTTTCTTAGCCTTCTTCAAATCTTCATTAGTGATATCGTGTTCCTCCGGAACAGAGCATCTCCTATGGCAGAGAACAGAAACCATCAATTCAAAGCAGAAGACACCCCTTTACCTTGACTTCCTTCACAAATACGATGAGGCAAGTTGATAATATGCTCCCATGTTAAGGAGTCCAGATCCCATCCACCTCACAAGACCTGGGTGGCAAGCTAACAAGGAGCAGCTCTTTCTTTTAAAGAATGCCATCACATAATTGTGGAGTATCTACCATCTTTTTGCCAAGATGTTCCAAAGTACTTTACAGCTGCAAAGTCTATGGTTGCGGGGAAGGTGGAGGGAACATAATCTCTTATTTTTACACAGTAAAAGTCATGCATCAGAAGGGACTTGCTTGAGTTTCTACATGAAGGGCATATTGCTGGGACTAGAACCCAGGTCTTTTGCCTCTCCTCATACACTACGAAATGAATTCCCAAGATGAAGTCTAGAAGCATGAGGATCTCTAAGGATGATGCCTGAGGACGAAAAATGAAAGGTTCTGATAAAGGGAGGGCAGCAATAAGGTGCTAGTGTACACAGGACAGAGCAGAGGCTGGGAAGGCGGAGGGAAAAGGAAGAGCCTATAAAAGACAGTGACACAATATTCATAAAGTAAGAGAAGTATATCTGAGGAGTACAAATGGAAAGTCCTAGCAAAAGCAATAATTGGCCCAAAGTCATCTTAGAAACACAATAAAAACTAACACTAATTTCATTATTATTAACTTACACCCATTTTATAAGGGCTGCCCTGGAAGGCGACATGCTCTGGATGAAGCATCAACTGATAAGAGGTACATGATTCAACAGTGAGACTTCGAAAGCAGTCCCCTATCTTAAATCACTCAGTGCCACTTCCACTCTGTGGAGAGTGGAAAGCCTGGGCAATCCTGATTCCAACTCATTGGGACCCTCTAGGGTAGAGGAGGCCTGCTCCATGGGGATTCCGAGGCTGACAATCTGGATGAAATAGGACTGCCTCCTATTTCCCCCAGGGAGCTGGTGGGTTCGAACCACTGACTTTTCGTTTCACAACCCAATGCCCAACACACTGCACCACCAGGGTGCCTATTCTGACTCATAGTGAACCTACAGGTCAGGGGAGAACTACCCCGGTGGGATTCTAAGCCAGGGATTCTATAGCCCCATCTTCCTCCCACAGAGCAGCTGGTGGTTTGGAGCTGCTGACCTCGTGGGTTAGCAGGCCAGCATGCAACCCACTATGAAAAAAAATGCCTATTGCTATCCAGCGATCCCACGCACAGCAGACCTAGGCTTATTTGATTTCCTTCATCTTATGATTTTTTTCCACCTCAAAACGATATTCAATTTTAACATTTATCCTACAAAAAATTAAAAGTTTTTAAGAAAGCTACATCTGAATGAACTGGTACAAACTGACTTAATTTGATAGACCTATGTGACTACAGAGTCACCTCAATAAATACTTGTGAAATTGAAGTTTACACTTCAATGGATATTCTAGGTACTATATCAGATGTGCTATGCTATAAGGGGCATATGGTATATTAGGGAGAGCAAAGCTCAAATTGAAACTCACTGCCATTGAGTCAATGCTGACTCATAGTGACCCTACAAGGCAGGGTAAGACTGCCCCTGTGAGTCTCCAAGACTGTAACTCTTTATGGGCAGAAGAAAGTCCCATCTTTCTCCCACAGAGAGGCAAGTGGTTTCAAACTGCTGACCTTACAGGTCACAGCTCAGCTCCACTACACTACCAGGGCTCCCAGAAGATAAGCACATAACAATCCAACATTCAGGGTACAATATGTACTATAGTAGATTAATTACTATAAGGAATAATAACTGTAAGGAAATCATCATCTCAATCTAGATTGCAAGGCCCTGCACAGTCTCCTCAACAGGCAAAGGACAGATGTGTGAGAAACATCAGAGAAATATAGAGTAGTCTGTGAAAAAAAATGCTAAGAAGTAGGTACCCCCAGGAAGTCAGAGGAAGAGTTCTTTGAACTACTGCCCAACAAAGATCCTCATATGGGTGTGATTTGGATAGGCAGTTGGAATGACTAAGTCAAGCCATGAAGGTGTAAATAAGCCTAGAACATAGAGGGATAGTGAACCCACAGCCCGGCAGAAGAATGGGGTTTGTGTTAAGTAAGAATCCGGTCAGATAGGTAAAGAATGGGGCTGGGACCAGCTGCCAGAGGTGCTTAAATGCCAGGGTACAGAGTGTGGACTTGAAATGTATTTTAGAATTAGAGAGACAAAAGCAGGGGGTTATCTCAAGTATGATATTGAGGCTTTGGATTTTACCTGTATTTTGAATGGGAATTATAGTAACAAAACCATCTTGCAGGTAATGTCCCTGGATCAACCACGCCAGGAAGTTTCCTCCATTTAAGACACTCATCACACTGTACCCAAGTCTCATCAGGAATCACCCTGAATGGGGAAAAGAACAAAAGTGATGCTGTAAATCCTAGCTCAACCACCCACTGCCATTAAGTCAATTAAGCGACCCTCTATAAGTTGTTTCTGTAAATCTTTACAGAAGCAGGAAGCCTCCTCTTTCTCCCACAGAGCCAGTGATGGGTTTGAAACACTGACCTCCTTACGGTTAGTAGTGCAAGGCTTACCCAGCAGGGTGTTCTATTAAAGGTAAAGAATATAATTTCATATATGAAGTGTGTTAGAACTCCTAATAGTCTAGTTGCCTAAAATGTATATATTCCAACCAGATACACTAATGATAGACATTAAATACACATATAGTACACACATTATTTATGAAAGCCAATAATGTGCTGCAATCTCTTGTTTTCAAGCAAACAATAAAATAATTGTAACGCTTAGAGATGCTAACTAGCCCAGGTGAATACCCTCAGACCGTGGACCCCTCTCCCATGGGAACAGCCTTGCTACCATGCAGAACACATCGGAAAGTGGATTGTTGCAGGTGCAGTTGGGTTAAAATTTAGCACCCTATCATTTGATCTTCCTTAAGGTCCATTTTAATTTGTTCTACTTTGTAGTATTTTCTGCTGTATTGGTGTTTTATCTATTTTACTTTGTTACTCTTGCTAGTTTTCATTTATTTATTTATTTTTCTGGTTCCTAATGTTTTCCTGTATGAAATCCAGGATAGGGTAATCTATGGTAGAGTATCTGTATTATTAATGGTTCCTTGTGGGTATGGCAGAGAAGGCTGGGGGGAGATGGGGAGCTAATAATGATGAGAAAAAGAATGAAGCAAATGCTCTGATTGTACAACTCTTCTTGATGGGACAGAACTATTAAATTGTATCATATCATGCAAATATGCTACAACTAAAAAACCAATGTCCTTTTCTTTTACTAAACTCTGATTTAACAAAGAAAACTCCTCCACATTGAGATATGCCAATCAAATCATTGGGGAAAATATATATATATATGCTAACTAGGCAACACATTATATATATATATAATTTCCAGTAAGTTTTATATATTATATTTCTAATATTATATTATTAAAACTCAAAGAATCCTTTTGCTGGCTTCTGTCCAATCTCAAAACCAGTTTAGAAAGCACTGTCATCAAAGCATATCACTCTGTTTCTGCAGAGGCCCCCCCCTAATCCTTTTTCCTTGATGTAAAAAATCCTGGGTTGATACAGTGCCAATCAAAAAATTTTTAAGTTTGATAATAGCAAAGGTACTTAAAAGAGCTATAGAATTTTGGTTAAAATGTATAACTAGATATGCTGACAACACTTGGGTTAAAGTATGAAGATAAAACGCTTCCAGAGTTCTACTCTTAAAACTCCCACCTCCCTCTCCCTGCCTCAGTATCAACAGTCGCCTACACCTTCCAGAAACCCGGACTCACTGCTATTGAGTGAGTTCCTAGTCATAGTGACCCTGTAGGACAGAGTAGAACACCTAAGAGTGATTTTATTTCCTCATGATGGGAGGTGGTCTACATAGTATTTGGAGTGTTCAGCAATTGGATGTGAAAATGAAGCAGGGGTCAAAGGGGAGAAAGTTTGTTGAAAAGACAAAGAAAGAGGGTGGAGGGGCACCTCTGGCCAATGTTTCTAAAATATAATTACACCTGGAGTGGGTTCTGTGTATGCTGCACAGTCTTATAATAGACATTCTAGGAAAGTGGTGTGGTTCTTTTTTAGTAGCCTGATAGATCTTTATAAATAGTGTTCTTTTCTTCTAGTTACAAAAGTCATATAAGCTTTAGGTAACATAGGCCCATAGATAAAACAAGAGCAAACAGAAAAAAATGTAAAGAAGTAAAAAAAATATTCATTATGTTACCACTCAAAGTTCTTTTCTTTTTCAAAACTCCATTTTAACAAAGACAGCTCATCCACATTTTGGGATATATAGCCTCTTATCTGCTAGCTCCAGGCTGCTCCAGCTTTGCAAACTTTAAGCTTAGGCTTAACCTCTGGTGCGATGTTTTATTTAGAGCCAGAGCCAGCAAAAGGGAGATGCAGTACAGCTATTTCAGCAGTCATGTGTGAGCTGAGGAAAGGCTAAGAATTTAAGTTTGGGGGACCAACTTTTTTTTTGAACCTTAGTTCTACCACTTATTACTTGTATAACCTTGGGAATAAACTACTTGAGGTTCTCAATTGTTTGAGACTCGATCTGTAAAGTAATAACAGTATCTGCTTATCTCAGAGTTGTGATGATTAAATGAATTCCTACATGAAAAAACAGAGAGGACGATGCCAGGCATGGAAATAAGTATTCAATAAATATTTATTGAGTAAATAAATAATAGCCATTATTACAATTCGTCCTCCAGAAAGCTTTGTAGACAGAGAGAGTAGACAGACAGACGCATACACACACAAACACACACAACAGCAAATGATGTTACCACATTAATAGTTGCCAATTTGAGAGGAAAAATAATGGCATCTTGATTCGCATTTCTTTGAAAACCATGGGTAATGGAAATGAGTGGAGATATTTACAATAAGACTATGGCAATACACTTACAGCAATCATTCTGATTGTAGTTGAAAACAAAATTTTATATGATACATTTTTCTGATAATTGCTATGAAAATACACACACATACACTGTGACCTTTCAACCTTGTGATTTTTGTCTTGGTGGTGTAATGAACTCTCCATGGTGTTGCTCATTCTGTCTTCTGTGTTAAAACTCCTTCCCCGACCTACAGATCCACAGTAATTCTTAAGAGTCAGTACATTTTATCTTTTCTCTAATATGCTGAATTCTACTTCTGTTCTCAGTTTGATGTGGTTCTAACAGCATGTACCCCAAATACAGAAAGGAATGTTTGCTAATCTTTCTGATCACGGACTACACATTAGCCACTGTGGTAAAAATGTTATGTCACTTCATTGGTTATATTCAGAGATGAAGTGATTTATGATTGAGTTGCATTGTGCCTGCCCCTGGCCTCAAATCTGCTAAAGTCCCAATTTCCAGTACCAGTGAATGTGATCTTATCTGGAAAGAGTATATTTACAGATGTAATTATCTAATGTGAGGCCATACTAGAGGAGGGTGGGCCCTGATCCAACAAGGGCTGGTGTCTTTATAAAAAGGCAAGCGACACAGGGAAGCACAGAAAGGGTAGATGGCGGCAGAAACTGGAGCCATGCAGACACAATCTAAGGAAAACTTTGGACTATGAGAAGCCAAAGAGGCAATGAAGGAGCTTTCCCTCCCTGGTGGCCTCGAAGCTTCAGAGAGTGCACAACTTCCAGCTTCCAGAACCAAGAGAGTACATCTTTCCATTGTTTTTACCCCACCTATTTTGTAAGACTTTGCTACAGCAAACCCTATGAAAGTAGTGCACTTAACATACCCAAGCAAGCTCACATAATTTAAGAAACAGATCCAGATTTCAATTCAAGTGTTTTTGAAGTAAATACCCATCACTTCCCAATAGATCGTACTGACTATAGGATTAGCAGTTCTAAATTCATCATATAGATCAGCGGTTCTCAACCTGTGGGCCGCGACCCCTTTGAGGGGTCAAACAACCCTTTCACAGGGGTCACCCGGTTCATAACAGTAGCAAAATTACCATTATGAAATAGTAATGAAAATAATCTTATGGTTGGGGGGTCACCTCAACATGAGGAACTGTATTAAAGGGTCACGGCATTAGGAAGGTTGAGAACCACTGATAAAGATGATTCAAACCCCCACCATTTTAAACCAGAATGAAGACATGGAAAGAATAACTCAATTAATACATGGGATTTCCCATTTTTTAAATCAAACTTCCTGATGTGAAAAGCAGCATGAAAAAAAACCACCTGATCCCAGTTCCTTCCATTTGCCCTGCTAATATTACATCTAATAATTTCCTAGTCTACATTTATTACTCACCATCTTGGCCGCACTATGGTTAAGCCCTGGGCATCCCCCCCTTGGGGTGTCGTCTTTTGTTTCCAATAAGCATTAAGCTTCTGCGCAAGGATATTCATTGTAAGCCTGAAAGAAGAGGGGACAAAATAGAAGAAACTGGTGAGGGTTCAGTGCTTGTAAAGCAGTGGTTCTCCACCTTCCTAATGCTGCCCCCCTTTAATACAGTTCCGCATGTTCTGGTGACGTTGCTACTTCATAACTGTAATTTTGCTACTGTTATGAGTTGTCATGTAAATATCTCATATGCGGGATGTATTTTCATTGTTACAAATTGAACATAATTAAAACAGTGATTAATCACAAAAACAATATGTAATTCTATATTGCGAAATATTTATTTCTAATTACAAATAAATGAAATTTTGTCTTGAAGCATGGTGTAGCATGGGTAACAGTCTTCCTGCTGGGAACTCCTATATGGGTGTATCTGCATGTGGGCGGACCCGTCTGGAGACGGATGGAGGAGCAGTGTCTCGGTTCCTAAGACCATCAGAAATATGGTCTTAGGTGACCCCTGTGAAAGGGTCGTCAACCCCCAAAAGGGTCGAGACCCACAAGTTGAGAACCGCTGTTGTAAAGCAATGTTGGGACTTTTGAGACACTCCCTTTTTTAATTGTATTTTATCATTTTATTGGGAGCGCTTACAGATATTATAAAATCCATAATTCCATTAGATCAAGGGTAATTGTACAATTGCTCCCACCATAATTTTCAAAATATTTTCTTATTTCTTGAACTCTTTGGATATCAGCTCCCCTTTATCCCCTCCCTCCCCAACCCTACCTCCCAGGAACCCCCTTTGTTATGTATTATTATTATTGCCTTATCTTACACCATTCAATGTATCCATTTACCTACAATTCTGTTATTCACTCCCCTTGAATGGGGTCATACAGTCATTCTTGCTATCTGTTTCCCCCCCCCCCTTCCCATACCCTCAGGGAATCATTACTCCCATTACAGTTACTGAAGGATTTATCTATCTTGGATTTCATGCATCACACCATCTTAACCATACAAATGAACATACACAGGCGTAACAAGATCTAAGATCATAATAGTAAGGGGAGGAAATGTTAAAGAACTAGAGGATAGTTATATGTTTCATCAGTGCCATGCTATACCCTACTTTGAACATACTCCCTTTTAGTCAAAGCCAGCCCATTATTATATTCAACATGGCTTTGAACCTCTATACTTTCTGAAATGAAAATTGGACTCTACTGTCTTTGCAAATAATCCAAATGACCGTTGAATTTTGAAATGGTAAAATAGCCATAAGAAGCTGAAACTGAAGCAAGAAAAGATCTTTCCCTAGAAACTTCAGAAAGAGGACAGCCCTGGCTATACCCCAAACTCCAGAAAACTCAAAACCAAACTCCTAGTCATCATGTTGATTCTGATTCAAAGCGACTCTGAGGACAGAGTAGAACTGCCTCCTGTGGGATTCAGAGACTATAAATCTTGAATGGGAGTAGAAAGCCTCCTCTTTCTTCCATGGAAGCAACTGGTGAGTTTATACTGCTGATCTTGCAGTTAAGAGCCTAATAGGCCACCAGCGCTCTCCACCAGCCTCCATAACAGCCTGAAGAACTCTAATGGGATGGGTGCACGCTCGAATCTGTGCTATGGGTTCAACTATGGGTCAGTATCAACTGGGACAACACACGATAGCTTTGAAACTGAGGGAAAATGCTTCTTTTAAGCCCCTCAGTTTATGGAACTTTATTACCACAGCCCTAAGAAACTAATACGCATACTCTCCTCCAACCTACCTACATTTCTTTCTTTGTTTATATCCTTCCCTAACTCTCACCAAAAAGGTGCGTCTGACTCAAGCCATGGTATTTTCTTTTTGTGTGTGTAGGTCTCTTTTTTAAAAAAACAATTTTATTAGGGGCTCATACAACTCTTATCACAATCCATACATACATCAATTGTGTAAAGCGCATTCATACATTCATTGCCCTCATCATTCTCAAAACATTTCCTCTCCACTTAAGCCCCTGCATCAGGTCCTTATTTTTTCTCCTCCCTCCCTGCCCCCCCTCCCTCAGGAGCCCTTGATAATTTATAAATTATTATTTTGTCTTATCTTGCCCTGTCTGACATCTCCCTTCACCCACTTTTCGGTTGTCCATCCCCCAGGGAGGAGGTCACATATAGTTCCTTGTAATTGGTTCCCTCTTTCCTACCCACTCTCCCTCTACTCTCCCAGTATCACCACTCACACCTCTGGTCCTGTAGGGATCATCCACCCTGGATTCCCTGTATTTCCAGTTCCCATATGTACCAGTGTACATCTTCTGGTCTAGTCAGACTTGCAAGGTAGAATTTGTGTCATGAGAGTGGGAGCAGGGAGGAAACATTTAGGAACAATAGGAAAGTTGTATTTTTCACCGTTGCTACATCGCACCCTGACTGGCTGGTCTCCTCCC
>NW_022111327.1:3255610-3298347 GCF_000313985.2 Echinops telfairi
GATGAGGGCAATGAATGTACAAATGTGCTTTACACAATTGATGTATGTATGGATTGTGATAAGAGTCATATGAGCCCCAATAAAATGATCCAAAAAAATGATCATGGCAAAAAAAAAAGAACAGAAAATCTACCTGAAAAATTGTAAGGCAATCAATGTGTGTTGCTTTAAGATACTGAGAGTTTGCGATTAATTTGTCATCAAAGCAACAGAGAAACAAATACAGAGGTCGAATGATCTATTTCCCTCAAAAATGTAAAATAGCACACAGCTCTCTTTTTGGTTTGCTATGAGTACCTTGGCACAGTTTGGGAACCACAGCTCTAGGATGGGGG
This sequence comes from Echinops telfairi, assembly GCF_000313985.2. Lineage (NCBI taxonomy): Eukaryota > Metazoa > Chordata > Mammalia > Afrosoricida > Tenrecidae > Echinops > Echinops telfairi. Next base: position 3,255,946 of record NW_022111327.1, read on the forward strand.
TCATAAAACTATAGCCAGTGGAATAAATGTGGCAATTAAGATGCCCTTGAAAAATTTCCTTTAAAAAGATAAGTGATTGTGCACAACTCTTAATATGATGGAACCACTGAATTGTACAGTTTGTGAAATACATGTCAATAAAACTGTAAAAAAACATGAATTCTCCATGAATTCTTTTGAAAATGGGGGGAGGGCAACACACAAGACATGCGATTTAGAAAAGGGAGGAAAGAACATTTCTGTGGGCCACACCTGGCCCATTCTCTGATTTGGTAAACAAAAAAATGTTTTAAAGACATGACCATACTCATTCCTTGACATATTAATTATGGCTGCTCTCATATCATAGCAGTTGAGTCATTGTGACCAAGACCGTATGGTTGCTCTGCAAAGATTAAAGTTTTACAATCTGTCGCTTTACTGAAAACATTCGCCAGATGTTGTACTAGGAAATGGCGTTGCTCCTCTGTCCATCTAACTTTATTTCCCTTCACTCTAGTTACCTCACCTTCTCCACACGACTCCCCATATGCTTACTGTTCTGAGCTCCTGCTATCACCTTAGCTTATACTCCAATTCCATCTAAATCTCCTTCATATTTTTTAAGGCACATTGTATTGCCTACTGAAATCCTCCCCTAACTATACTATCAGGGCCATTTTCTGATGCTACACTACTTCGGTTTTGACAGAACCAAGCACTTATTGTTCTCTAAATTGTTTCCAGGAGCCCTGCTGGTATCGTTCTTGGGCTATGTTGGGCTATGATCCACATGGTTGGCAGTTTGAGACTGTCAGCAGCTCCTCAGGAGAAAGGCTGGCCTTTCCACTCCTGTAAACATTTACAGTCCGAGAAACCCATAGGGGGTCACTGTGAGTCACCATTGACTCGATGGCAATGAATTTAGTTTTGTAAATTGTTTCCTGTAAATGAGAATCTGTCATTATAAATGACCATTACATTCCTTAAGGATAGCAACCATATCTTGATTTTCTCAGGAAAACGCCACAAAACCTAACCGCTGTGCTCGACACCAGTTGGGTGGCTCAATTAATATGTGTTGAAAGTATTTCTCCCCTGAAATTCAATCTGAAGTGTTTTCTGTTGGAGCTGAAATCTGATCTCTACAACTGTTCCAAGTGACAGCGTGGATGATGAATTTGCAGACATTTTAAGAGTAGGATGGCTGGGAGCTCTTTAAACATTTATGGTTTTGATGTTTAGAGTGTTCTCAGGATAGGTTTATGAAAGTGACAGCCTTTTCTAATCCAGTATCAAATTCTTTCGTTCTAAAAAATTATTTTGTTGTTATTGAGAAATATACACAGCCAAATAACACAAGTTCTGTGGACACAATTCAGTCACATTGACTACATTCTTCCGGTCGGACCGTCCTCACCTTGTGTTTCTGACTTGTTCTTCCTCCATTACAGAACTCACTGCCCACTAGGGTACCTAATTGATCCTTCCAGTTACTGTGTTTACTTTTATCTCACACAGACACATCTTAAAAGTGTATACTGCTCAAGGCAGACCTTGTTTACTAGTTAAGTGAAATCATTGTTTGATTTTTAAAAAAGACTTCAGAGCAAATTTATGGTTTCCGGCTTCAAGATTATCTGGGGGTTGGGGGTGGTGGTGTGCGACCCTTTTAGGAATTCATCCCATCTCCGTGGCTCCAAAAAGTCTGCAGCCCATGAGAATTAGAAAATTTATAGATCAGGATTGTTTTAGAAAACCTTTGATCAAACTATTCAGTAATGGTAGTCAGGTATCCTCCAGGTCTTCTGATTCCGTGGTAAAGGAAGAAAGTGTTCATCAAGGCAAACAGCCCCATATTCCTTCATCTTCTTCCTTATGACGTGGCTTCCAAAAGTTCTTGGGAAAACAGAATTTCCAAAAATTCCACTTTTCCATGAACTTCATGAAGCCCCCTCACCTTCCTCATTCTCCTTTTACTGTTGCTCCAGGTGAATGAATACCATTCGTGGTGCCTTCAATAACCACTCGCCAGCTTTTCAGACTGGAAAACACTCTACAATGAATCAGGGGGTCGATCAGAAGCACCAAGCATTATTAAGCTAATTAGTGTGCAGTCCACTCTGCTAATTCCTCCCTGGGATCCCCATTTCCAGTCATTTGCCCACTTTGCCTTTTGACCTTGGTTTTTTGGCAAATCCAGCCCTTTTGGTCCCCTATGATTCCTTCGTCTAAGGAGCACATGCTTCACAGGTACTGTGTGTTCATTTTACAGGCCTGGCCATCAATTGATTGAAAGTTGATCCACAGGGGTAGATTCAGCTCTGTGTATGATGGGTTGTCTAAGGGTCTTAAAGAGACCCAGATTCTCTATCAGACAAGTAAGTCTGATGATTTTGGATTAAGTTTTCTTGGTTTTCTACTGAATGTCCTTTCATTTTTTATAAGATAAATGGAGTGGAATAAGAACTCTGTAAATTTATTATCCTCAAAAGACTCCATGTAAGGGACAGCATATTATTTCCGTTTTGAATAGAACTGTGTAGCAGATATTATGGTTCTTAAACTGGGAACCTTTTATGTCTAACTGTATCTCTATGTGGTTATCCAACAAGCACCCATACTCATCATGCACCCTAACTAGCTATTTTAAGCCAAGCAAGTTGGGATACTTCTTAAAGTCTAAAAGGAAGTTTTATTAGAAAGTTTGCTGAAAGGGTGATATAGATGATGTAGAAAGACGTTGTAGCTTTGACATTGTAATGAAACTGTTATCATTTCGAAGTCATCAACTCTTATGGGTCAAATTCAGATCAAAGAACCCCATTATGAGGCAGAGTCATATTTAAAAGAAAGTTTTTGCATAAAATGAGGGCAAACCATAACCATAACCACTGAGTGATCAAGAATCAACTGCCCACAAGTTAACTTGGGGTTCCCATGTAAGCAGTTTGCCTCTTTGAGGAACAATAAACCTACAACTCTTCTGGTTCCAGATAAAACTTAAAGCATGGTTCAAGGAAAATTACACCAAATATATCTTTATTGCTCATGCCTTCTTTCTCCCAAACTCCCAAAAATGCACCTTCCATTTGTTTACAATGTCCTTTCCCCGTTTATACACTTAACAAATGCCTAAGTTTTTCTTAAGTTACAGCTCAAATGTAATCTGTTTTGTGAAACTTTCCCTGACTCCCTTAAGCATACTTACAAGTTCTCCATCTAAACCCCATTAAAACAATTACTTTCTAGGTAGTAGGGCCTTTCATTTGCATATATTCACAGGAGTCAGAGATTCTTAACTTTGTAAATTGGACGGGAGCAGATAGCCTCTTCTTTCTCCTGTGGAGCTCCTGGTGGGTTTGAACCACCAACCTTGGGATTAGCAGTTCACTGATTACCCAACAGCATATAGCGCCAGGGCTCTTCCTTAACGCACCTCTCACTGCCATCAAGTCGATGCCGACTCAAAGCAACCCAAAAGGACAGGGTAGAACTGCCACTGTGAGTTTCTGAGACGGTAACTCTTTATGGGAGTAGAAAACCCCATCTCTCTCCCTCAGAGAGGCTGGTGATTTCCAGCTGCAGCCCTTATGATTGGCAACCCATTTCATAACCACTATGTCATCAGGACTCCTCCTCATGTCCTTCACACAAACAAACAAAAAACCAAACTCCTTACCATTGAGTCCGACTCACAGTGACCCTATAGGACAGTGTAGAACTTCCCCTACAAGTTTCTGAGACTGTAACTCTTTACAGAAGTAGAAGTCCCAGACTTTCTCCTGTGAACAGGCTGGTGGTTTTCAACTGCTGACTTTGCAGTGAGCAGCCCAACATAAAACCACTACGATCCATCACCCCTTCTCTCCCTAGTACCTGGGAAATAGGAGGGATCTCGTGATATTTCATTCAGGAATGAAAGATCTATTCCTCTGGCAAAGTTTTAAACAAACTATTCTTTCCTGGCTTTAACAACTGCTGTCTTTGCCTTCTAAAAATATCCCTGCTGGCTCAGCCTCAATGTCAAACTCCTTTGTAAATTCTCCCCGGTCTCTATTCCCTATTAAACCTAGAGGTTTCCCTGAAAGCACTCACCACTCCAATACGTTCCTCTGAACCTGTTCATTGACTTCAAGAAATGTTTAAATGTAAACTTTAAATTTCTATTTTCCCCCCGCAACATACTGAACACCTGAAGATCCACTCATCACTTTTTAAATTACTATTAAAATCAATTCTGTGACTTTTTGCTTCACTAAAACCATTCTACCAAATGACTCCTATGCTCTTTCCCTTCCATGGTTTCTACAGGTCAGATTGATCTCAACTGTCAAGTATCCAAACCCAAACCAAACTCACTGCCACCAAGTTGACTCCAACTCAGATCAAGCCTATAGGGCAGGGTCAAATTGCCCCTGTGGGTTTCTGAAACTGTGACTCTTTCTGGATTTAGAAAGTCTTGTCTTTCTCCCAAGGAGAAGCTAATGGTTTCAAACCATTGGCCTTCTGGCTAGCAGCCCAATGCATATATCAAGTATCAACAGATGTTAATTTTAAAACAAAATAATTTCCTCCCTAATTTTGGAAAATATATTTGCAAGAATTCTCCGTTAACTTATCTGACTTGTTTTTGAGGTGCGCACCCCACCCCAAAGCCAAAGAATAGATTCCCCTCTGTAGAAATGGTCAGAATCCCATTAGGTTGAGTGACTCACCGATACTCCTTTGTATACTCAAAATCTTGTTTGTTGTAGGCAGGTTTTAAGAAGTTGCACTCTATGACTCCAATGACTCCCACACCTTCTCCATGAGTTGGCTTAGATGGGGGGGGGGGCGGGGAGGAAGCCAAACCAAACATTTTAACACTCATATTGCTGGTGACTACCGGAAGGTATTTCCTTTGATTCCAAATAATAACAGAAAGGTTATAGAACATTCATGGGCAAAGAAGGCCATCAAGATCTAGTGCAACATAGAGAATGTCCTTTAGTTGATTGCCTAGTATTACACTGTACTGGAACCAATTGCAAATGTTAGGGTGGAGATTGTCATTCTATGATTCATGGATCCCTAAGATTCTTCTAGGATTAACTGCCATCTTTGCTTCACCGACATGGTCTTTACTTGCATGGATCTCATTCTCTAGGCTGTCCATAAGACTTCATTGGAATAAGTCTTACACTGCTTTAAAAAAGCACGTTTATACATAAAAAGATTAAGGATGTACTGGATGATCATATCCAATCTATGAAAATAAATAATCCTTTCACAGATGTAGACCACCACACCGATATTTAAAAAGTAAGGTTTGCAGTCATTATGAATGGCAAGTTGATGGAAAAGACCTTTGGATCTCAACTCATTTCTTCTTCTTTAATGGAAGAAAATGAGTCGAAGTACCTACACTGGTTCCTAAATGTAAGTAAAAGCAAGCAAGGTCAAACACTAGCTAAGTTAAGGTCTTATAGAGCTCCAACCTACTGTAACACAGAGCAATTTCTCATCCTTTGTGCTTTCGCACTCTTATCTTTAAAACAAGCATGAATGGGATGTGTATGGAAATCACGATTCTAACTTGTCATTAGGACATTAAAGATGACAGTAACATTGGTACAGTGTTGTTGTTCTTTAAAGTTTCTAAACTATTCCCACCTGACTATCCCAATTAAAACCCACGACCGTTTCAAGTTGGGAGGTAGGCAAAGCAGGTACGATTATTATTGTTGTTTCCATTTTACAGATAAGGAAATTGTGTCTCAGAAAAATTAACACTTTCTCTAGGGTTACACAGCTGGCAAATGAAAGAACTTAGGGCCTTATTGCTGCTACTATGCCTTATTGCTGCCAGCCCCAAAATAGAGAGAAGCGACTTTAAACACCAAGAAACTGATACACAGGGGAAGGTCACTGATGCTGTCATTCCATCTCATATGAACAGCTACCTAGTGAATGCATTCAGGGAATTTCCAGGTTGATTAACACCTATGAAAAATGTGAGGTAAACTAAGCTTTTCTACACAAGATGTCTCACTGGTAACACACAATTCCTGGTTAGATTTAACAACCATCATAAAATGGGAGTAAACACTATTAAGGAGTTGATCTCCCACCCCCCTTTTAAATCATTTTATTGGGGGCTCGTACAGCTCTTAGTACAATCCATACATGCATCCATTGTGTTAAGCACATTTGTACATTTGTTACCATCATCATTCTCAAAACATTTGCTTTCTGCTGATCCCCTTTTAGAATCAGGACACTTTCTCCCTGCTCTCCTGAGCCCTCTAAGGCAAAGAAACATTAACCACTTACCTTCAGCTGGCATCCCACCTTCTCAAATGCCTTAATGAGACGGTTGTGGTGATACATCATTATTCCAAACTGGCCATTATTCTTGCAAGAGAACCCAAAAGTGATTCTCACCTGCTTATTCTGAGAAGAAAATTATTAAGGAGGCAAACACTGGGAGGTTAAGCAGATAAAAATTGACACTCTAGCATAGCAATAGGCATTAAACATCATTGGATGACAATTGGTACAAACCTCTCAGGAGAGCAATTCAAAAATTATAGTATAGCAATAAAATATAAAATAAAAACATGTTTCCTACTTTTGATCAAATAATTCTTTTTTTAGGAATCTAGCCTACAAAAACCATCATGGAAGCTTACAATATTTATGAGCTATAAAGTTTTGTCAGTTATAATCGTAGGTAAATGTAATCTAAATAGTCAACAATAAGTGAATGATTAAATAAACACAGCTATATCTATATACTGGTGTTATTATGCAGATCTTTAAAATGATGCATTTAAAAAAAGTAGTGGGAATGTTAGGAAATGCTCAGAATATACCAACAAACATTGTCTACAAATACATAGATATGAATATATGCATAATAAAGATTGCAAGAAATATACCACATTATCATCAATGAGACATAAATAGTCACAAAACATTCCATAGACCCTTGCTAGGAATTCAATTTACTGTTAGGGCTCACGGGTTTTGTTAAGAACTGTAAATGGTTTAACACAAATCCACACAATTATAAGCAATAAGGTAAGTCTTGCTAATGATACAAAGCACAATCAAAGACCATGGTCCTTAGTCATCCTTCAGGTCTGGAGCTGACCTGACCTCTCTTGTTAGAAGATTCAGCCATTTAAGATCAAAGCACTGCATTTACCCAAGGACAGAGGGCTAGGGAAGGAGGAGGAATGGAAACAGGACACTGTGAGCGGTAGTAGGGCAAGTGATGGCACACTGGCGTGATGGAGACAGCTAAGGCGAAACAAAACGCATATTAAACTGTTGAATGTAAAAATAGTGATCTGTTCTATAAGCCTTCACCTAAATCACAATTATGTTTCTAAAGAAAATAAATGACTGCATGACATAAGGGTATTTAACAAGTCCTACTCAAATTTGAAAAACCAAGAAGCTGATTTTCATGAAAAGCAAATACTAAAATCTTCACGTCCAGATTGAGTTGGGTAATCTACATAAAACCTGTTGAAGAATCATTTTACCCTATAAAATTGATCTTTAATTTTCACTCTCCTAACTTCCATGCATACAAACTTGGACCTGCTGCAACAAAAATCTCACTGTAAGTAAAAGATGAACAAGACCTAGTCAACATTTTGCTTATTTCAATCAATCCATGTAATATATAACAACATTCCATTTCAAACCATTGTGGCTTAGTCTTTATAGCTCTCCCTGAACTCACTGCTATCAAAGTGAATTCCAACTCAGAGAGACCCTATAAGGACAGAGTAGAACTCCCCCTGTGGGCTTCTGAGGCTGTAACTCTTTACTGGAAAAGGAAGCCTATGCTTTCTCCCATGGAAGGGGCTAGTGGTTTCAAACTGCGAACCCTGTGGTTAGCAGCACAAAGCATAGTGCCACTGTGCCATCAGAGATTCCTTCTTTATAGCAGAGATACTCCAATATGACTATCCATTAAAATCAGTTAAGGAGCTTTTTTTAAAAAAACAAAGATTTCTGATTTTAAAAAAATAATTAACTGAACTAGAGTTTCCGAAATCTCCGGAATCTATATTATTTAACAATTTTCTAGGTGCTGTCTGATACGACTGGTGCTTACATGGCATTTAAGAACCACCTCTTTAGAATATAATGGAATTTGTGCTATTATACACCTCTTTGAATTGAGAAAGGAAAGCTTTTTTGGTTTTAAAGCACCAACCAACCTGAAACACTAAAATGAAGAGGTCAGTTTCAAGTAGTTGTAAGGATACTATGAAACTGGGTTTATACAGCTCATGTTCTACACCAGCCAGGGTCTTGGTAATCAGCTGGGTCCTCACCTTCTTTTGACGTAGAAAAACTTTCATTCGTGGCTTCATATATAGAATACCACAAAAAGCCTATGGAACAACGAAGAGTTACTATAAGTTAGTGTCACTTCTACCGACACACCCATAAAGTCATGCCAGCAACTGAGGTCTATTCCTGGGAAAGATATGGCGCTGTTTCTTTGCTATAATAATGCTAACTAACACATTACAGTGCTGCAACCTTTATGAGAGGGCTCAAAAGCTTGTGGGAAATTTTCATTTTCTTTGAATTCCATTTTTTCCATGAACTTTTGGAAGCCCCTTCCTAATAACTAAACTATTTCCATGGAGACAGTGAAAGGAATCCCAACACAATGCTAAAAGGATGTCATCTTTGTTGTTGCCGTTGTTGTTAGGTGACACCGACTTGGCTGTGACCCATAGTGACCCGATGAACAACAGAATGAAACACTGTAAGGTCCTGCCCACAGCCCCTACCCCCACCCCCACCCATCCTCACAATTGTACCGATGCCTGAGCCCACTGATGCAGCCATGGTGTCAATCCATCTCATCAACAGCCTTCCTCTTTTTTGCTGACCCTCCACTTTACCAAACACGATGTCCTTCTCCAGGGACTGGTCTCCCCTGACAACATGTCCAAAGTATGAAAGATGAAGTCTTGCTATCCTTGCTTCTAAGGAGTACTCTGGCTGTACTTCTTCCAACACAGATCAGTTTGTCCTTTTAGCAGTTCACGGTACTTTCACTGTTCTTTTCCAGCAGCACAATTCTAATGCATCTATTCCTCTGTGGTCTTCCTTATTCAATGTCCAATCGTCACATGCAGATAATGGAATGGAGGTTACCATGGCTTGGGTCAGACACACCTTAGTCCTCAAAGTAGCATCCTGGTTCATCAATGCTCTGGAGAGGTCTAATACAGCAAATTTACCGAATGCAATACATCTTTTGATCTCTTGGCTACTGCTTCCATGAGCATTGGTTGTGGATCCAAGAAAGACCAAATCCTTGACAAATAATCTTTCATGTTAGAGGATAGCTTACCTCGCAGCCATTGAGAAAAACAACTTTGACTCACCCGTAAAGAATACTCTGTTTCGGGAATTATCGAGGTACTACCAGTTGTTCTCAGGTCTGTGCCAAAGTCTGATACCAGGATGTCATATTGATCTGTATAAAAGTCCAACTCAGGCTTTCCATCTTTATTTCTGGGTAAAAGAGGCAAGCATCAGTGTAATAAAAACAGGCTGCACGTGACAAAAATACCCTAGGAATCCAAGAGAAATGGGACAATGTGACCCCAAACTTATGTCTCTAACTACCAACACAAAGGAGTTAGCAACCACTTAGCTTGGGGAAGCATATAACACTCACATTTAAGGTTATTTTTGGTCTAAGTCTATGATGCACAAGGGTGGTGCTGCCAAGTTCATAAGGAAAGAAAAGACAGTGTGGGAATAGCTGTAATTTGATAAATCAAATGGATGTCAGCTATCCTTGAAGCAGGATCTTAAAATAGACCCCAGCTTTCTGGGCATTGTTGGGTAAGGCACTCAGCATCACTTTTCCTAACTGAATGAACAGATGAACTACAATCTAGTTCTGTTCATTGTAGTGAAAAATATGAGGACTAATGACATAAAATTTCCCCAGATTTAAGTTTATTCATTAGAAGAGGGGGAAAATATTGTTATAAAACAGTATATAATCTCTAGTCCTCAGAATATCATTTATGATATAAATATAATAGTACTAATGTTCCTTTCCTAAGGACCTTTCTTCTTCCTCTAAATCCTTTTGAGTCACTTAACTTTGGTCTCATCCAAGCCCTAGTCTACAGCACTAACAACTTCCAGGGAACAAAGGCAAAATATATCTCTATTTCTGAGGGGGGGGCAACAAAATGACAGGTTATAGAAAATTATATACATGAAGGAGTCTAAAAAAAATGGATGTGATCTGAGGGGACAGTGCATTTTGGAGTTCATTCCGCCAGGTCAGACTGTTAATCAAGCTCTCTATTTAGAGGTTCTGTAAAAATAGTGTAACAGTGTGTGACAAAAAAGGCCTGATTTGTGGCAGAAAGGGGCCTGGTTTTGCCCCCATAACAGTGCATCTGCTCACACAGCCATCTCAGTGCCCCAGTTATTGACAAAAACCTGCATGCCTCTTTCCCCACGCACCTGACTCACCTGACCTCATTCCGTGGGACTTCATGTTTCCGTGAACGCAGAGGGACATGAAAGGGCAGTGATTTGATGACATAGAAGAGGTGAAGAAAAATAAAGCCAGGGAGGGGCTGTCAGCCATCCATACAGATGAGTTTGAAAAATGTTTCCAAGAATGGAATCGCAGATTTGACAAATGTATAAAGAGTAATGGAGAGTACTTTGAAGGTGATAAAGTTGTTTTGTAAAAAAAAATTTAAAGACATAGCTTTGAAAAAAATCCTTTTTTGGGGGGCGGGCCCTGTGTGTGAGTGTGTATTTATCAGAGCAATGTTGTTAGCTGCCATTGAGTCTATTTTGACTCATAGCAACCCCCTGCAACAGAGCAGAAATGGTCCATAGGGTTTTCTAGGCTTTAATCTTTATGGAAGCAGATGGCACGGGCTTTCCCCCAGGGAGCCATGGGAGGGTTCAATCTACTAACATTTCCATTAACAGCGGAGCACTTTACGTCAGGTCACCCGGGCTACTTATCAAACAATAGTTCCCAATATCTTTTCCTGGAACAATAGCTCTCCAGAGAGAGAGAGAGAGAGAGAGAGAGAGAGAGAGAGAGAGTTGAGGTACAATTCCTCGCCCTCTGAACCTGCTCAAATTCCTATATTTCCTCCTCATACTTTGGGCTTCACGAGCTCAAAGTCGCTGGGTTACAAATTATGGTTCTTTCTTCATGGCGAGGCCAGAGCCACTAATGTAGTATAGGTTGAATAAAGCCCTTGTTGCTGTAATGGTACATTCTAGCTTTTTCAAGGACAACGCTGATGCTCACCTTCTCTGAAGAGTGCTCTCCCTGCCCACAACCTAATCAAGCACAGCAGGGTTGGAGAAAAAAATGTTTTTTAATTGGGGAATGTTGCACACTATGTTGCTTTCTTAAATTATCTCAATCTATATTAGCATATTAACATCTCTGAGAAGCCTTACAGCAAAACAACACGATGAACTTGGTCTTGTGACACCTAAGGCCACAGAAAAAAACAATGTACAAATTAAGGTTGTTAAAAATATGTCTATCACTAAAAAATGCTTTCAGAAAGTGAGCCTTAGAATACAAATGTTATTACTTGGAGTTTCACCAGCAGGACTCAGAAAAATCTAAATTGCCAGTGTGTGAGCCCTTATTACGTTTTCTTCTTTTTAATTGGAAGTATTCTCCATACAAACTTGCAGGGTCCTCAAAGTTTTACCCAGCTTAGAAAGGAAACTAAATTCTTGAACCAAGGAGAAACAAAAGACTTTATCGGGTACTCTTTTTATTAAATATACCAGTACCACTTCTATTCCATGCTAAAAGTTTTTAGGGTTTAGTGACCCCTCTTAACATTATTCCTTTTGACATGGCAATATTAAATAAATAACCTGTCCTAGAATATTGCTAGAATGTGTGTAGCTCTGAAGATATGACCACGTCAAGATCATTATACTTTAAACTTGTCTGAATATGAACTAAATAATTATAAAAGAGTCGGAAGACCTTGGAATAATGTTGAAATGCCTTTGACTACTTGTGGCAAAAGGTTCCAGGTTGGCATGCAACCCTCTTCCCCAGCCCTTGGCCCCTTTAGTAAGTTCCCCATTTTATCAACAAGAATCACTAACACAAAGAAAACTGGTTTTGGCAAAAAGATACACAAAATGAGCTACAATACAGTATGTATCCAAGTTGATCTACTCTGCTCTGTGCGAGGGAGAGGATGTTTGCTGATTACCATCGACCACTCTGGGAATACTGTACCTGCGGATGTTCCAAATGAGAATGCGAGTGCCTTTTTTGCCTGGGATGGTGTCAAACTGGGACAGAAGTTCAATTTCACTGTTGAAAACGGAATAGTTCAAGATGGCTTCTAGGCTGGGCAAGGAATCCTCAGTGACAATCATTTTTTGTAGAAGCAAAGGGAGTCAAGGAAAAATTCACTGCTTTAGTGGATGCTACCGAAACAAAAAGGGTTTTGGGTTGTGTGCTTATGGGGGGGGGGAATTACAACATTAAGCAGGGTGTTAGTGATATAGAAGAAAGTGGGGGCTATGGGAAGAGGCTATGAAGCTCGACAATAAAAGTAGTTATCCCTGCCTAATAGAGCCTAAAAGATATAGTGTAAACCAAAGGTGGCCCCTTATTTGAGGAATACTTTGACACTCTGGAGGCAATGAGTTCAAAACTCACTGCTTTGCTGCTGGGGTCAAGATGACCTGGCGTTTAACAGAAAACAGGTGTATCGAGAAATGATGGTGGATAGAATTTTTTTCTAGGAGCATTAATACAAATGTAGCTAACCTTAGGGAAAAACATCAGAGAGGGGCAGGGACCTTTATCATGATAAGAAGTAGAGGAGGGAGATATATTCCGTGGCAATAAAATTCAAATAGCAAAGAAACGAAACAAAAACATGTCTAAGTCTCTAGCCACTTACTTAAAAATGTTTACTATAGGGAAATTCCAGTTACATATTCACATACTTGCAGTATGTTAATAATATCCCTTTTGAGGTGACATTGTTTAAAAATAATTTTATTGTGGTAAATGACATGTAACAATTTTTTTATATGGTCATTTTAACCATTTGGAAATGTACAATGAAGTGTCATTAGTTGCACTCCGCATCATGACTAAAGAGGGCTTTTGATAGCTTAATTGTACCCAAAGAGATCTGAATAGACTAAATTTTGATCAGCATTCCCCATTTCCAAAAAGGATATTTGTCAGCTGGCTGAATGGAACAATTGGTACAATAACTGCCTGGGCCTGGACACATTCCAGATAGGTCTGGGACAGGAGCCCAACAGTGAGAGTACCCCCATTCTTGGTGAAGATAAGAGCATCTTTTCCTAGCCGCATGGAGCCTGCCTTGAAACCATTACCAAAGACCCCAATCGGACACTGGCTCCTCCTCATTACTTTATCTGTAAAGCCAAAGCTGTAAGTACACAAGAAAAAAGAAGTCAGACAAATGCAAAGCACCCTAACATCGGTAGAATGTGTGGATAACAAATGAAGAACGCTTAGAAAAGCCCCTACCTTTTTTTTATTCCTTTTGGCATTATTAAAAACACAGGAAATTACTATAGGGTAATGGGACTGAGTTTTTTGTGTGATTTGTGTGTATACAAACAGTCCCCATACAGTAGACAATAGGTTCCCACATTTATGACCTACCTCCACCTTTTCAGAGAAAAAGATTACTCAGTTCACCGCTGGCAGTGAAAACTTTTGCACTATAGCCCCTAATCCAGGATCAAATGGAAGTATTTGCTTTTCCAGCCACCTTGGATCATTCCAGCATCCCCAGGCGGTGGTATTGCCCACTCTGAGAAACACTGCATGTGACAATAAAGAATGCCCCTTAACCCACACTGAACAGACATAAGCTGGAGAAGGCCAGGGAAAGCTGCCTTTCTTGTCAAATAGCTTTGATGGCTAGAAAGAAAGTTGGAGGGAATCAAAAAGGTGGTTATCTCCGAGTATATCCAAAGTGGCTAACAGTGATATTGGTCCGAAGGACGAGTCAAGGCATCTTCGACCCTGGCAATGTCACCCTCTAGGAATCTGAAAGCCAGAGATAATATTTCTTGACAATTTCAACTCTCCAACCAAAGGATAACCCTTCCCGTTCTTACTTACCCTTTGCTCCATCTGCAGGGACAGTTCATTGGAATGTGGCCAAGGGATAAAAATAGGTAGTTCTGCCTTGAATATCAGCAAACAGCTGCAGCATAAAGTCTCTCTTGTTCTATTAAGAACCTTTCACTGAGTCACCTCAACAAGTCTCTGTAGCCCCTAATGATCAGCTTAATCTGGAAACCAGATTTACCACCCCTCCCTTTCTTATAACCTCCATCCAGACACACCCCAAAATAACGGAACCAAAGAAACAAAAATGTATGAAATATGAAAAACGGTGATTTAGCTTTCTCATAATTCTCTTTCCACCACAAGTGAAATTAATTTTAAGATTGTTTTCATCCACATTGACTAATTTTATTATGTTTTACACTACCATCCAGTCAATAAATATTGACTAAGTGACGTGCCCTGCACTGTTAAGTATAACAGACACAAATGTTAATCAGAGAGACAGTGTCAGGGGAAAGTTCATGCATGCATGCAGATTCTCCAATATCAATAGGACTCTCTATATGCCACAGCTCAGCAGCTTGGCCTTGCCGTTTACCTTTGGGAGCAGAGAGGGTTGGCTTTCCCTAGCTGAAGGCTGTGGTTTTGTGTTTACTCCTTAAGAAAGCAAGCTAACTTTCAATTTTCTACCTCAAAGTGGTTTACAATGATGCCATTATGTCATTCTACAGTGGACACTTTGGATGTGCTTTGTGTGACCTACACATAAACCTAACCACAGAGAAGGGTAACTGGTAGGGCAGTGGTTCCTTTGGGAAAAACAAACAAACAAACAAGAGAGCATTACATTTCTGCAGTCTATGGACCCTGGTCTTCCAGGAACAAACTTATAGAAGTAAGATTTAGGCATTCCTTAATTTCTAGAGCCCTGGAGGCCCTATGAGCTAAGCACAGGGCTGCTAACTGCTCCATGGGTGCAAGATGAGGCTTCCCACTCTTGAAGATTTACAGTCTCAATAACTCAAAGGAGCAGCTCTACTCTGTCCTTTAGGGTTGCTTTGAGTTAGAATTGACTCCAGGGCAGTGGGTTTCAGGGCTTTTGTGGTACAAATGGCTAGACAGAAAATATGGAGCTGTTATCACAAGGATCAAATTATATACTCTAGGGAAGCTACACAAGAGTAACTCAAACAGTATTCCCCCAAATCACGAAACTTCTCTTAAACAAAAATATCACACTGTGAAGCTATTGTTTCTCAGCATAGCCTCCATCTAGGTCTATGCACTTCTGAAGGCAGGGTTTCCATCTTTCCAACTTTCCCCTGAAGGATTCTGTGCTCTGTGGACTTACACATCATACGGGTAGCCTTGGCATTCTCAAGGGAAATCAAATGATGCTCTTTTCCAATGTTCTTTTAGCTTTGGGAACAGAAAGAAGTCAGAAGGGGCAAGATCAGGACTGTAGGGGGAACAAAGGTAGTTTCCCAACAATATTCCTGTAGCCTTTGCTAGCGACCTTCACAGAATATGCAAGTGCATGGTCCCACTGGGAAAAATTCATGTATGAAATGTTTCTGGCCTTGCTCTCACTAAGGTCATTTTCAGCTTTCTTAAAACTTCTTGATAAGACCCCATGATCCCCAGGTGTCCTTTGATAAAATTATCAAAACGATTCTTTGAAATTCCAAACAGTTGCCATAACCTTCCCAGCTGACCTCTCTGCCTTGAATTTTAACTGGCCTAGCAGAGGCTCTAGGAAGCCAATGGTTTTGTCCCTAAGGAGACGATGACAACTCATCTACTGATTGCAGAGACATGCTTAATGTCTTGTTTGGAATAAACCCAAATGTGTGTGAACTGGAAGCCTAGTAACAATATGTCTTGACTTTCCTTCATATTACAAAGTAATATTTAATTTTGATTTTCAACTAATTCTAGAAGCCACTCTGAGAATGGTCATGAGCTGTCCTCTACTCTTACTTCTGATTTAAAAATCAGGGCCTCTGCACAAAATAATTTGGATTTATGAATTTGTATTTTGTACCATCATTTGATACAATGTTTGTTTTAAAAGCACTGCCATCCAGTAGATTCCAACTCATAGTGATCTTATAGGTAAGATGATTTATGAGCACTGGCAATTGCTACTAATCAAATAACTATCTATAATAAAAGTTCTTCTCTTTCAATATCTGAGGTTGTTAGTTTATTGTGCCAACCTGGCCAATAAACCCATGTGGGGTTAATTGAAGTGCAGAGAGATAAATGGCTTGGTGAGCTTCGCCTTTCTAGTTCTTGGGTCTCTTGCTTTGTGATGGTCAGACCAGGGTGCAGTTACCTTAGCCAGTTCCCTGCTTCAGCTGGCAAGGCTCACTTCCTGCAAGACATCCCCAAGGAGAAGCCCCATGTACCTACCCCAATGCAACCCCGGGTGCTGGAGCAGCCACGTGGAGACCCCTGCCAGTGCTGAGATGATTACCCTCTCTTTCACTGATTCTGCTTTCCTCCTGCAGCCGGCATCATTGTGTGTGCTTTGTGAGATGGAGGAGGACTTTGTGGATTGGTGTTGGACATATGGGTTAATGTTGGACTTGTGGGCTTGGGCAGCACTGGGTAGGGATGTTTTCTTGATGTGCACTTACCCTTTATATAAAACTCTCTCTTATACTTATGAGTTTCTGTGGATTTGTTTCTCTAATGTACCCAGACTAACACAATATCTATTTTGAGGAATAAGTTTTATAGGTTGGTATTGCTCAAAAATTTTCCACAGGGATTTCTTGCCTTAGACTAGTAGTTTCTTTCGTCTATATCAGTCCTATTTGATCAACCCTCTGAAGACACAACATTGTTTGTACAAGGGGCTTGGAGATCTGTTCTTTGGGTGGAATCCAAAAATAAAGCAGCTTATTCCCATGTACTTTAAAATGTCAAGAATCTAGACTGTAGGGGGGTAAATTTCAGTTGGGACACTGCCCAAGAAAACACATTAGCATGCGCCAGGAACTGATAAGATCAGAACTGTTGTTTCCTTGAATTATTGGTGACATACTACGAAATATAAGAGAATCATAGATTGCTGAGCACCTTGTTATCCTCTGAATTTGGGGGGAAATGAAATAAAACTACTAAACACAGGTAAAATACTTGCAATCTATGGGATCTATAGTTGTTTTAAATCCTTGACTTTGAAAGAGATTTCCATCTTGCTTCAAAAGGCAGATGAATATAAAAAGTAGCTGATTCACAAACTATTTCCATAAACTAAAGGACCTTAAATGAATTTAATAAGAGGCTTATCCTTTCATTTTCATTTGAATTTCAAAGAAATTTTGTATCTGTGGGAGACACTGTGCTGCAGTTATATAGCTATTTTATTAGTCTGAAATTAGGAAGAGTATTATAAAGAGTTGAAAATGTGGTTATGATTGCAATGTGCTAGCTATATAGCTCAAATAGTATTTCTATGCGCTAGAGAGTTTTGTGCGGAACAAGTCTGGGCTTTCTCCTCCCATAAACAATTATAGTCTCAGAAACCCACAAGGGGTCACTATGAGTCAGTATTGATCCAGTGGCAGGGAGAAGAGCTTTGTACTATTATTTTCTCCCCCCAAAGTCACAGGTTCCCCCCCAAAAAAATAGCCATCATAACAATAATGAACGAATGAATCTGGAACCCAAAGAGTTCGTTATTATTTTGAAACCATCCTCCTTCTTAATCCTATCTTACAACGATAACTAATTTTCACAAATGTTAATCCCACAGTCAAAATCAAAAGCAACCAGATTTGTTTGGTCTACAATCTGACCCCATGTCACTGGAATAAGGTGTGATAGGGGGTAAGAAGTCATTAAGAATATATGCAATACTGGGGGGGGAACACCTAGCACATACAGAAGTGGGCATATAAATATTTTTATTTCATTCTATCTAAAGATGTATTTTAATATCTTAATCTTTTCTTTTTTTGCTGAAAATATACACAACAAAACAAACAAGTATTCAACCAGTTTTACATTATGTACGTCAAAGACAAAGGTTACCAGTTTCACTATCTCGACCCATATTGTTTTACCACCATTAATTTAGATCCTCTGCCTCTTAAAAGTTCTCATCTGTGCTTTAGAGTCACTGTGATAAATTTAGTTTTAAAATGACTTTATTCCAGTTCAAGGTTCGAAAATATTTCCAGGCAATAAATCCAAGGGTTCCCCTGGTCTCAATGGTTTCCATGGTAATTGGAACCTCTGTTCCACATTTTTCCTCCTTTTGATTAGGATCCATCTGCATTTAAGAATGGCAGGTCTTTGATCAAAACATTTAATAATGGCAACCAGAAAAGGCATTTGATGAAATTCAACATCCATTCCTAATAAAAAACGCTCAACAAAATAGGTATAGAAGGGAAATGTCTCAACCTAATAAAAACCAATAGACTGCATCTCATTGAATGGAGAAATTGAAATCATTTCTTCTTCGAAAACAACTAGGCAAAGTTGTCTTTTATCACTACTTTAATTTAACACAGGAATGGAAAATTTAGCTACAGCTGTAAGACATTAAAAAAGAAATTAAAGGTATCCACAAAGGCCCCCAAAAATAAAAGTTTCTTCATTTGCAGATGACATAATCCTATCTATAGAAAGCACCAATGATTCAATTAAACAATTGCTCAAACTAATTAAAAATTTTGGCAGCATAGCAGGCCGTAAGATCAACATAGAGAAATCAGTTGGATTTTTGGATGATGATACTGAAAAATCTATCAAATGAACAATACCATTTACAATAACTACACAAAAGAGAAAAAAAAATTTGGAATAAATCTCACCAGAGAAACAAAATACAAAGAAAACCATAGGAAACTTACATAAATGGAACAAGTTACCATGTTCCTGGAGAGTCAGACTAAATATTATAAAAATATCAGTATTATCAAAATTACTTTACAAATTCAGTGCAATCAGACTCAAATCCCACCATAATGTTTCAAAGAAATAGAACAACTCATTGCCAACTTTATATGGAAAGAAAAGCAACTTAGGATAAATAAAACACTATTAAAAATAATAAACAAAGTAGGCGGCCTTTCACTCCCAGACCTTAAAGACCTACTAAATAGCCATGGTAATCAAAACAGCCTGGTACTGAGACAATGATAGATTAGAATCAAAATTGGAATTGAAACCCAGAACTACAACCAAATACCTATAGACACCTGATTTTTGATAACAAACTAAAAAACACATTAAATTAGCCAGAGACAGGCTTTTCAACAAAGTGTACTAAAAAAACTGAATCTTCACTTGCCCAAGAATGAAACAAGAGCCATACCACATGCTGTGTAGGAAAACAAACTCCAAATGGATCTAAGTCCTAAATACACCTCAGTCAATTATTAAGATCATCAAGGAAAAATAGGAATAAACATACACACTACTGAACATAATGAAAAATGTCCACACCATAGAAGGCAAAATAAAGGACTGGGACTTACTAAAAATATGTTATTTATGCACATCAAAAAACTCCATCAAAAGAGTCAACAGAGAATGGGAAAAATATTTAGTAATAATACATCAGATAAAGGGCAAATCTAAAATAGAAAACTGCTATATTTTAAGAAGAAAGATACCAATAATCCAATCAATAAAATGGGCACAAGACGTGAATAAACAATTTTCCAAAAATGACATCTAGGCAGCCAACAACCACATGAAATAAGAGAAATACAGATTAAAATAATGAGATATCACCTCAGACTGACACATTTGGCAAAATTCAATAAAACGGACTATAACAAATGCTGGAGAAGATGTGGTGAGATAGGAACACTTTTACATTGCTGGTGGATCTGTAGTACAATCATGATGGAAACCAGGATAACACTTCTGTAAATAAATGCAAACCCAATCTCTCTACTGGGTATATTACTCTAAATAAATTAAGAGTAAAACACAAACAGACATATGTACACCTATGTTTATTGCAGCAATTTCCACAATAGCAAAAACATGGAAACCGCCCCAAACCCCAACTACAGAGCAGTGGATAAACAAACTCTGGTATATGGAACTTTATTCTATAAAAAACAGTGACAATTCTCTTAAACACTACAAGACACGGACCAAACTAGAAAACATCATGCTTAGATAACTCTTGCAAACTGTTGGCAAATCTTACAAAGTATTTAATGTCATTGCTGTAAGGAAAAACAATGACAAAGAAATATGGTTTATACATCAATAGGTGAAATTTTGATGACTATGTGGAGGCCAAGGACATTGGGGTGGGGATAAGGTGAGCGGGACTGAGGAAAGGGGAGAAGTAGAGGGTTTAACAAGGAAAAAAAATTTAAATGAGATCAAATTAAAAATGTAAACCCTCCAGATTACTTACCCCTCAGATCTGAAAGGCTAAAACAAGAGGAAAAGGAAAACTTAAGTGGGCATACAAGTTCGTTTTGAACATATGGAAAGAGAGAGAAGAGAGAGAATTTCCCACCTTTTCAGTTCTACTTTAAAACCTTCATAGATCATGTGAGTGAATGTTTTCTACTTATCTTTTGTAGGGCTTAATTATACTCAGGTGCTAACCTTTAGGGCTGTAATCCACAAATCATTCCAACTCTAAGACTTCTGATGCAAGAATGAGTTTAGGCTATTATAGGGAGCCCTGGTGGCATAGTGGGTTACACATTGGGTGGCTAGCTGTAAAGTCGAGGCTTTCTACTACCACAAAGAGTTCAAGTCTCAGAAACTCACAGGGGCAGCTCTAACTTGACTCTCTGGAGATATATTTATTAAGCCATTCTAAATCTCAGACCAATAAAAGCCTTCTGTTCTCATATTGACTCTTCTCACTGCCTGAACTCTCAGTCCCTTGCTCCTTGCTCCAGCTAAAGTTGACTCACCCTTAGATATCAGTTAAATATCACTTCATCTGGGTGGCATGTCCTGACTTCCAAACCAGATCAGGGCCCCTACTGACTGATCCCATTCATTGCATCCCATATCTTCCTACCATTGTCCTCACTACTATCCTGCTTACCGCCTAATTATCTGAATTTCCAGATAGGCCTTAAGAAAGCCAGAACTCTGCTTCATAACCAGTGCATGAGCACAACATTGATGCTCAGAAAATGTTTCTTGCATCAATAAAAGGGAGGTAAAATGTTCAAGAAAATCATTAAACATGAAATAGAGTTCATAAAGTCAAGCTAAGAGAAAGAGGTTAAAGGTGTTTTGTACCTGAGCATCCGGTGTAGTTTATGGGGTGTCATTCCGCATCCGTCATCAGTAAAGGTCAAACAAGATTTACCCTTGATCTCTTCAACATCTATAAAGACTGTTCTAGCGGATACATCTGGATCTACAGCGTTATCTGCAAAAGGGAGAAATCTGTGATATTAGCCATCTTTTTTGAAGATAGGTCTGCCTGACTATCCAAATGTATGAGACCTCTGAGACCTTTCATAGGCCGAAATGCCGTAAAGTAAAAAAGCAACTACCATTAATTTATATAGGAAATATCTCTGAGGGCTCAAACCTGAGGAGAAACCTAGCAAATCATCCCAAACAACTCAAGAGACCTAAAATAACACTGGAGTAGTGTTCACAGCCAAGTGCGACGGTGTAGTTAGTTCCTAGGGAAGGGGCTGATCCAGGCTGCTCTTGCTGCTCACTAGGCATGTTGCCTCGTGTGTGTGTGTGTGTGTGTGTGTGTGTGTGTGTGTGTGTAAAAGCATATATCCTCTTCAGATTTCTTTCAGTGAGCAAAAGCAGGTAGCAATGCAGGTCTTTTGTAAAAGTGAAGCAGCTAAAGCGAACTTTCCAGTAATGGGGCAGAAACCTCTATTCTATCAAAATCTCAAGAGGTGTAAATCATCCTTTATTCTTCTCACAGGGATGCTCCCGAACTTGGGCCGAGACCATGAATGGTAGTGCCCTTCTGGGTTATAGAGAATAACACACATGGCAGCAGATGGAATTATGAAGTCAATTTTTCGATTGCATGTAATGGCTGATCTCCAACCAGCCTTTGCTCCCCTTAAACTACAGGGACTGTGGGGAAAGTAACTACTCCTGGGTATCAAACATTTTGCTTCTTTTTCTCATTGTCTTTTAGCCACTTTATGCTCATGCACACATACGGTAAAAGGAGGCTTAAGTGAGAAAAGCAGAATGCACAAGTATGCTACACATCGATGAGTATTGCACATAGAACAGTTTATTTGTGATTATTTTATTTTCTACTCTTAAGACATCACCTCCTAGACAAGAATGCCGACAGTATTACCACTCCTCCTTTATAGTCCAATAGGCACTTCACTGAAAGAGGAGGAGGAGGTTAAAATAAAAGTGTTCCAAGGCCTGCATAGAAGGCAGTGAATGCCAGTGAAGGGAAGTTAGAGAGTAGCAACTCTGGTTAAGTGCTTTGTACTTAATCTTAAAGGGGAGGCTGACCATCTCTGCTATGAAATGGAGAGCAAAGCGTTAAAAGTAGAGAAATAATGTGGAATCTTTCATGATTCCTCGAGTCAGATCTTCACAATGTGTTCATTATTCAAGACTCCCAGGATATATCAAGCATAGCCATATTCTAACAAATCACCATGGCCCAAACCGAAGACGTGCTGAGTAGTCACATCTTTGTGCCGTGGGTATGGCTGAGCAGCCCAAATACATGGACCTATTGCAGCGGTTCTCAACCTGGGGGTCATGACCCCTCTGGGGGTCAATTGACCCTTTCCCAGGGGTTGCCTGATTCATAACAGCAGCAAAATGACAGTGATGAAGTAGCAACGAAAATAATTTTATGGTTGGGGAGTCACCACAACATGAGGAACGGTATTAAAGGGTTGTGGCATTAGGAAGGTTGAGAACCACTGCGTATTGGATAGGTTCCTTCCGCCCTCTTCTTTCCACTAACCCTTTAATCAAGAGAGAGATTTTTCCCATCTTCCTCCTTCCTGTTCCCTGACATCCTACACTGCTGCACTGAGAACGTGTGTTTGAGTTGGGCGAGCAGGCGGGGTGCTGGTTGAATCCTCATTCCACTACCACTCTTCTAATAGTGGCATTTCTCCATTGGGAACATCCCTTACAATCAAGAGAAATGTCACACATAGTCAAACCATTCATTTTTTTAACCAGTACAATTACCAGTATCAAGGACACTTGGAGGTTGTCACAGATTCATTTCAAGAGCTTCCATGGTGTCTCCAGAGCCCCTGATGGGACCGAAACCACACAACTGTAGCTTGGAAAAGTCTTTTGACAGCCACAGAGCATGGCTAATAACCCCTGAAGGGAGGTAAGGGGTCTGATACAGTCGACCTTTTAAGGCCATGTGGCCTGTTTAACTGCAAGACAAATGACCAACTTTGGGCAGGAATTATAAGTGGCCTTATCAGAAAAAGTTTTTTGGTCTTTTCTTTACTTTGGGAAAGGTACCAGTTGTTTGTTGGTGTTTTTTTTTCTTCTTCTTCTACTTGTACTAGAGCTGTCAGGAAGATTTAGCGTTGTGATGCTGCCTCCATTGATTGGAGAAACTTGGCAAGTGGGCTCCGGGTTTGGGTTGGGGTTTATCACTCACTCCTGCTGGCAGGCATCCTCTGCTAAGGAGATTGACCCCTTTAGCTCGTCAAACTCAAGGCCTCATCTCTACATTGAAAACTTTAGACACGTGTTTTTAATCTCTCTAGCACATTAATGACCGTTCTCAACTCAAACACCAAGCACATCAATTCCAATTACAAATTTTACAACAGAGCATTCAACGTATCAAGTCGCAAGCCTCTCAATTTACAAAATAACTAGCTCCCCACACCCTGCACTCCCAGAGTTTCAAGCCAAGAAGATAAATTAAAGTTCAGTTTTGCCTGAACCTTACCGGGTCCTTAAGAAAATAGAAGACTAACAAAGAAACAGACAACAGAGTTTTCACATAGTTCAGAGGTTAGGAGTAACTGCCCGCAGTAGCTACAGCTAATTTACCCCCTGGGGCATGCAGGAGGCCTGGATCATCTTGAGCAGCAAAGGTGTCATGGGGAGGGGCATCACCAGTAAGTACAACTTGCACTTTTTCCCCATTTTAAGTGACCTTCCACTTCCTCCCAACAAGTGAATTTCTAAAAATGACAAGGCACCAATCTGGAGGCTCCTTTCAAGTCCATCTTCTGCAGCTGCACCCTCCCAAAGGTGAGCAACATGTGCTCTGTGCTATCCGCCATTTGAAAAAGCTCTATCTCCCAACCCGATGTTTCCCAAAGTGAGCAATACTGCCCCACTAGGGGGCACTGGACCGATCCAGGAAGGCTGCAAAAGCAGATGCCTACACTTTACTCTAGACCAGGGGTGTCAAACTGGTGGCCTGAGGGCTGCATGTGGGCCCGGAGGTAATTTTTTGTGGTCCACGATGCTCTGAAATAAAATGTAACGAGGGAATTGTGTGTACAGTATTGCCTCGATCTTCCCTAAGCGCTATTTTCCTCATAACATTTTTTTTCTATTTTCATTTTATTTCAGAGCATCCGTGGGTCACAAAAAAATTACCTCGGGGGCCGCATGCAGCCCACGGATCGTCAGTTTAACACCCCTGCTCTAGACTATGAGCTAGAGTACCAAAGTTTTTCATTGCCAGGGGCTGCACTGAGTAATTTTTTTCCTGGAAAAAAATTAGTTTTATATCAAATACGTTTGGGAACCTATACTCTAACTCAACCCTTGGAAGTATATGGACAGGCAGGACCATAGGCAGATCCTTATGCCTTACCCACCACTTAGGTGAGGGATGCACAACCAGATCCTCTTTATCCCCTCATTAGGCCCATACAATGTTCTGTGCTACCAGATTCTAGGAAGGCTTCTCTCCCCTGATTTAGCTCTGCACAATCCCTGAGTGGGAGGAGCCTATTCCCACCTCCCCCTTGCCTAGAATTGAGATAAGACTAGGAGGGAACAGATTCTGGCTAATCTATCTTATCTAGATAATCTGGCCTATGTCTACTAGAGGAGTGTAACCAAAGCGCATACCTCATCAGTCCCTGGGAGACAATGAGAACTGTCTCCTGAAAGCTTCCCAGGGGAAACAATGAGATGTAGAGCAGGCTTTGCGGCAGCACTTCCTGCTCTGCCTTGTTCTGGAATGGAGGCCTCCACCAACACGGAAAAAGCCATCAGGGCTGAGATGTTTCCCTACTGGGTCTAGCAAGAGTATTTTTGTCACAGTTCATCACCTATCACAAGACTCTTTTGAAATTTTTTCAAAAATTAATTTATTGGGGGTTCATACAGCTCTTATCACCATACATACATGCACCCATTGTGTCAAGCATATTTGTACATTTGTTGTCATCATTATTTTCAAGACATTTTCTTTCTACTTGAGCCCTTGGTATCAGTCTCAGAAACCCACCGAGGGTCACTCTGAGTCATCATTGAGTCACTCGTGACAGTGACTTTGGTCTTTGGTTTATTCGCATTGTCACTCAGGTTCCAGAGCTCACTTTCTCCCACTCTAATCATTGGGATAAATCCCTAACTGTCTTTCAGTGTCGTGTCTATTCTCCAGTTCACTTTAAGCACTCACTGCTCCAAAATGGACTTTGCTGCACCATGTTTCTGATTTGACATCTCTGTACTCAGAAAACTTCAGAGTACACGTCTCTGTACCAAGTCACTGAGTCACATCCTGGGCTCCCAATTCACCTTTCCAACCCCATTTTCCTGCGTGGTACTTATGAGTAAAAAGACCTGTGTTTGAGTACTGCCTCTGCCACTCACTAGCTATGTAACCTTGGACAATTCAATTTTCTGGGTCTGTTTCCCTTTACTGCAGAGTGAAGGTGAGAATTAGAAAACCACCATTTAAAAAATTTTTAAAGTTCTTTGTGAAAGCTCTTTTCGAACTAGAGACCAATCAGTTTTACTATTTGTGAATGTCACAGCTTCTACTATTTGTGAACTTGAAGCACTTAAGTGTTTTTTTTCCATGCCTTTATTCACAGTTGTTTCTTTTGCCTGGAATGTCTGAACCACCCAACACCCTCACCCCTGCAAAACCCTGTAGGCACACTCATACCCACATGTCCTGATCCTTCAAATCTCAGCTCAAATATCACCTCCTCTATAAAGCCTGTCCTAACCTTCCTCTTCCCAAGTAAGCTGAAAGTCATCCCTCCTGTCCTCTGAATTCCCAAAGTACTTGCTTCATCTTTGCTGATACAATTCCATTTATTGGTCTACAAAGCACATGCATCTGGTACATGGGTTTCTTATTTTTGTCCCCTGCTAAAAGAATCTGTGCTGTGCTGATTTTTCAGCACAGATTATTGTGGTTTGCACACAATGGGTGACCAATGAGTATTTACTAAATGAATAGATTAGGGAGCGCTGGTGGTGTAATGGTTACAAGCCACATGATTGGCAGTTAGGAACCCTGGGAAGCTCCAAGGGAGAAAGACTGGGCTTTCTACTCTCATAAATAGTTACAGTCTCGGAAAACCCACAAGGGTCTCTAGGGGTCAGCACTGACTCGATGGCAGTGAGAAATGAATCGATTGCCTGGGAAAGTAATGGGGCAGAAAAACCATTGAAGGTTAAAGTAAACAGAAAACACTTTGCTCCGTTCCTCTAGTATTAAGATCACACTAAAACATGGTGACTTGGGTTTTAAATTCTGTGGGTCTGTATGCATGTGTATCACAGAAACACACACAGTGATATTGAACATCTCAGGCTAGGGCTGAGGGTTTTTAAAAAATGTATCCCGAAGACATAAAGCATATATATGCAAACTACTGAACTGAAAGCCCTTTAACTCACCTAAAAATTACAGTGTGCACAGTACAGTATAGGTACATATGCTTTTGCACATGCAATTCTAAGAGCACATCACAGCTCTGTCTCTCAAAGCTCACTCTGTAATTGTGACTTTTCCCTCTTTGCGCACCCCCCCCCCAAAAAAAAGTTAAAATCCCTGTTCTGTGCATTAAAAAAAAAGCTACCTTATTTGTCGCACCTGCCATTTAGCAAGGAGCCCTGGGGCTCTTGTGAATCAGGCATTGGGCTGCTAACCACAAGGTCAGCAGTTCAACCCCACCTGGTGGGGAAACAATCAGTGCAGATTTACAGTCTTGAAAGCCCTACCAAACCAAACTAAACTCGGTGCCATTGAGTCAATGTGAACTCACAGTGATCATACGGGCAGTCCCTGCCCTTGTGAGTTTCGGAGAAAAACTTTTTACAAGAATAGAAAGCCACTTCTTCCTCCGGTAGAGCGGATGGTAGATTCAAACTGTGGACCTTGTGGATCGCAGTCCAATGCCCTACATGGGGTCCATATAAGTTGGTTTTTCTAATCATTAGTTGATTTTTTTTCTAATTAATGGCAACAGTGGTCAGAAAGCATCATGTGTTTGAGACAGACAATCATCATAGTTCTCTATCACTCTTCCAAATGCCTCTGGGGTCATCCATCCCCTGCTGCTAGCCCACCAGCTTCAGGTTCCAAACAACTCCCAGGGAACTCTCACAGCGATTGCTTTCAGTCCTTTAAGTCCGGATTGGGGCTCCTGGGCGGGACTCTGAAACCCTTTTTAAGATTTTGTTCTCTGAGAAGCTGATACCAAAGGTTTAAGTAGAACGCAAGTGTTTTGAGGATGATGGCAACAAATGTACATCGTGCTTGCTACGAAGGCTGTATGTATGGATTGTGATAAGAGTTGTATGAACCCCCAATAAACTGATTAAAAAATTTTTTTGTTCTGCGCTACTTGGCCCCAGGACGCTCTCCTTTCTTTCCCTAATTGAAGTGTGCTCCTGATGAGTCGGAATGGACCTGAAGCGTGGTTTTACATTGTGCTCTCTATGCTGCTGCAGCATTTGGCTCAGACTGCTTTATCGTCGTGGCTTTCCACGCAGTGTTTAAACATACTGCTGCAAAAGCTGGCGACCTGGGGGCCAGAAGCCCTCCCCTCCGTCCCCCCGCCGCCAAAAAAAACCCCAAACCCAACTCTTTAAGAGCCAACCCCAGGCGGGCGGAGGCGCGCGAGGTGAAGTCCTCAGGACTCATTCCAGCGGTGTGAGGGCGCTCGTGGACCACGGACGCAGCCCTCGGCCATCGCCGGGAGCCAAATGCACTCGTGTCATCTCTGATGAGCTGTCCCATCATTCCTAGACTTTTTTCGTCCCCGCAGTTGCAGAACTCCGTTTCCCCCGACCTTTCCTCTACGTCCTACCCCACCCCCACCACAATCAGGCGCGTGCCAGTCGCCACGGCGCCGAGCTGCCTCGGGCCCGTTATTTTATGCATCGCCTCCGGGTTATTCACCAAGCTCTCCTCAAGCGCCTGCACATCACGAGCCCCAGGGAACCACCGCTGGCCACTTGACCGAACTTTGCTGACACCTTGCTCCCTTAGCTTTGACACCAACCGCCCCCCTGAACGTCCCTCCAGGCGACGGAGTCCACCCCTCTTCTGCCCGGCGCCCCCGGTGTGCCCCCCCCCCCTACTTACGCTGGCACTCACCTAGCAGTTCCGCGATGGCACTGAAGGGTCGCGTGTGGCTGCTGGAGTTACTCTGGAGGTAACGGGGGCTCATCTGGGGGGGCGAGAAGGTCCCATCCCACGTGAAGGCCTCGGGCCCGCCGGACCCTCCCTGTGCGCCCCTCGCAGCCCCGGCGGGACCCGCGCGTGTTCGTCCGCCCCCCTCAGCCCGGACCTACCGCGCTCAAGCGGATCCCTAAGGCCTGCAAGCTGCCGCCCAGCCGGGGGAGCCCAGGGCCCTGCACGTGATTGCTCACGGGGGCCCCCCGGCACATAAGCATTTTCTTGGCTGCCACGGTACTCGTGTGCCAGCGCCGAACTCGGCGCTCCGCCGTCCGCCCTCGCCAACTCGCACTCGCAGCTGGCCGCGGGCGTCTGGGGCGGGGTGGGGCCCTCCCTCCCTGGCTCCTCCCCGCAGCTGGCGGGGGCGGGGCGTGCTCCAGCCACCTGTCTCCAGCAGGAGGGGGGAAGGCAGCCGAGCGGAGCGAGCGGGCCCGCCCTGTCAGCACCTCGCCCGACCCACCGATTGCTGGAGCTGCCTCGCTGCTGTACAGGAATATGGCGACCTCCTGACAGTCGCTCCTTAATCCCCGCCCCTAATTAATTCTTGGCGTTTGCCATAGGCCAGGCCTCCGAGCGGGAAAGGGGGAGGGTGGGGGGACCGCGAGGGGGGAAGCGGGAAGGAGGCAAGAGCCGGAGGAGGGCATTGGGATTTTAAAACCCGAGTCCTAGCTAGGCCACTTATGACTGACGGGCAGGATAAGACCAGTCTTTCAAGTCGGAAACACGATAGTCGTTACTATCTGCGAAGATAGTGGATACGAATGATGGGAATCTACTCTGACTACTCAGACACCCAGAAGTTTCTAAGAGCCCATTGGAAAACCATCCCCAAAGCCTTCTAGCTGTTTTAGCCCGAGAAGGTGTTTCATAAAAGGTGAAACTAGCATCCACTTAGCTACTCCAAGATAAGCGATTTGGCTGAATGATGGAGTCTTGGCAAAATAAAGTGCTGTACAGTTTTTGAAAAAAGCTAGGCTTGCAGGTGAGTCCTTATTGAAATGGACTAGTATTCCTGAGCAAATCATGGGGGGCGGGAACGAGCGTGAGATATTGCTATGGTCTGTTGCCATCCAGTCAATTCTTCTAGCTCGTGGCGACTCATGTGCAGAGCGGAGCTTGCTCCACGGGGTTATCGTGGCTGTAGGCTTCGGAAACACCAGGCCTGTCTTCAGAGGCATCACTGGGTGTATTCTAACGACTGGATAGTAGTGGAGAACTTCACCGTTTGCACACCCGTGGAGTGTGTGAAATGTAATACCATTGTCATTGGTTAGAGGAGGATACATATAGGATGACTTCCGAAAGCTTACGGCGATTTCCATGATCTTTTATTTCTGTTTAGATGGGTGGGTGCTGCCAGGCTAGGTTCTGCCTCGTCTCCACAATCGTGCCAATGTTGGAGCCCATTGTTGCAGCCAATCCGTCAATCTAGCTCCGTGAGACCCTTCCTCTGCTATTCACCGACCCTCTGGTTTACCAAGCATGGTGTTCTTTTCCAGAGACTGGTTTCTCCTGAGCCCGTGTCCAAAGTAGGCCACAGGAAGTCTTCACCATCTTTGCTTGTAAGGGAACTTCCAGTAGTGCTCATTCCAAGACAGACTTGTTCATTCTTTTGACAGTTGGTGGTCCTTTCAATATTCTTCTCCAACAAGTCCAAGCAAGCAATAGATGGCTAACAGCAAGGTCTGTGGTTCAACCCCCTCCCCAAGCCATTCTGCAAGAGAAAGATGGGGCTGTCTGCTCCTGTAAAGATTTACAGCCTCAAAACCCATATAAAGAGTCGTTATGACTTGGCATCAACTTGGTGGCAGTGAGTTTGTGCTTTCAGTTCTCCAACACAATTATTCAAATGCAACAATTCTTCTCTGGTCTGCTTTATATATACAAGTATTCATCTATAAAGGCATCTGTACACACACTCAGAAAAACACAATATATATACCTTGACGATACCTCTGGGTCTGGGATCATGAATTCCACCCCCCATTTTCTAATCTTATTTGCATTTCCTATGTATTGTACTCTAGCATACATGGTTATAGAAAAAGTATTTTTAATAAAAAAATATAACATTCCCTTTTTTACATGAACCAACATGTATTTGACCACTTACTTCCCTATGCCCATTTGGGTTTTTTCCTGGGTTTTGTTTAGGTTCGTTTTCTTTTAATCTTTTGGACAACATAAACAATGTTGCCTCACACCTCCTCACGTGTTGTTATTGTTCTGGTCAGCCGTCTGTGAGTCATTTCAGACTCATAGTGACCCTATGTAAAACCGAACGAAACTCTGCCTGGTCCTGCACAGTCCTCACAGTCACTGTCATGCCTGAGCCCATTATGGCAGCGTCAGTATCACTCCAGCTTGTCAAGGGTCTTCCTCTTTTTCGCTGACTACTTCAGCGAGCTTGATGTCCTTCTTTAAGGAATGATCTCTCCTAGTAATAACTTTCCTCTAGTTGTTAAATGCTTCCTTCCCCCCACTATCATGATCCCAATTCTGCCTTACAAATCCGGCTAGACCAGAGGACGTACATTGGTACAGATAGCAACTGGAAACACAGGGAATCCAGGGCAGATGACCCCTTCAGGACCAGTGGTGAGAGTGGCGATGCCTGGAGAGTGGAGGGAGGGTGGGGTGGAAAAGGGCAACCGATTACAAAGATTGACATATAACCTCCTCCCTGGGGGCTAGACAACAGAGAAGTGGGCAAGGGGAGACGTCGGACAATGTAAGACATGACAAAATAATAATAATTTATGAATTATGAAGGATTCATGAGGGAGGGGATTCATGAGGGAGGGGGAAAATGAGGAGCCGATATTAAGGACTCAAGTAGAAGGCAAATGTTTTGAGAATGATGATGGCAACAAATATACAAGTGTGCTTGACACAATGGACGTATGCATGGATTGTGATAAGAATTTGTACGAGCCCCTAATAAAATGATTTAAAAAAAAAAGCAGTCCAATGTATGTGAGATGAAGTCTCACCATCCTGGCTTCTAAGGAGCATTCTGATTGTACATTTTCCAAGACGGATTGGTTTTTCTTCCGGCAGTCCATGATGCTTTCACTATTCATTGTCAACACCGTGATTCAAATGCATCACTTCTTCTCTAGTCTTCTTCTTCCGTGTCCAGCTTTCACGTGTATATGAGATGATTGAAAACACCATGGCTCCGGTCAGGTGTGGTGCAGTATGTTACATGTTGGCTCAGCAGTCCAAAAACTACCTGCCACTCTGCATGAGACTTTCTATTCCCATAATGAGTTGCAGTTCCAGAAACCCACAGGGGCAGTTCTGCCTTCTTAAAGCGTCACTTGGGTCTGAATCAGCCCAACGGCAGTGAGTTTTGGTGTGGGTCAGGCGCACCTTAGTCCTCAAGTGAAATCCTTGCTCTTCAAAACTTGAAAGAGGCCTTGTGCAATAGATTTGCCCGATGCAATGCATCCTTTGATCGCTTGACTGCTCCTTCCATGAGCACTGATAGTGGATTCAAGCAGAACTAAAGCCTTGACAATTTCGTTCTCTTTTGTTTATCGTGATGCTTTCTATTGGTTCCGTTGCAAGCAAGGATCTGGGTTTTCTTTACATTGAGTTACAGTACATATGGAAGGCTTCAGTCCTTGATCTACATTAGCAAGTGCTACACGTCCTTCACCCTACCAACCAGCAAGGCTGTGTCATCTGCATATCACACATTGTTAGTGAGTCTTCCTCCAATCCCAATAAGCAAAATATGGTACACAGGAGTGCATACAATCAATGTGACTCAAACACAAAGAGAAATGAAGTCTTGGTGCCTGCCACACATAGATGACTTCATCAAACTAGGTAGGGGCTGCTCTATGGGTTTCAGAGACTGTAACTCTTGATGGGAGTAGAAAGCCCCATCTTTCTCCCACAGAGCGGCTGGTGGTTTCCAACTGCTGACCTTTAGATTAGCAGCCCAGCCTGTAACCACTAGGCCACCAGGGCTCCTCCCTAAGGAATATTGGGCTATAATTTTCTATTCTCACAATGTCTTTGCTTGGTTTGGGTATCAGTTATGCTCAACTCATAAAATGTACTCGGGAGTTTACTGTACTTTTTTATATTTTAGGATAGTTTGAGTTAACTCTTCTTTAAATGTTTGGTCGAATTCCCTGGCAAAACCATCTGGTTCTGGACTTGTTGTGTTGGGAGTTTTTAAATGACTTGATCAATTCCAAGAACATGTTTAAGTCACAACTGAAGGGGGAAAAAAAGACATCATGATAAATGGAGAAAAAGTGGAAGATGGCAGACTTCATTTTACTTGGATCCAAAACCAAAAGTTACAAACGAAGCAGTCAAAAAAACCAAAGAACATATTTATTGCATGAGGCAAATCTATTGTACAAGAACTCTTTAAAACGTTAGAGAGCAAAGATACAGCTTTAAAGATTTAAGCTGTGTCTGGTCTAAGCCATGGTATTTTCAATTGCCTCAAAGTAGAGGGTCAGTGTAAAAGAAACCCCTTAACCAGATGGATTGACACAGTGGCTGCAACAATAGGTGGAACCATGGGCACAATTGTGAGGATGGTGCGGGACTGAGCAGTGTTCGGTTGAGCGGAACCAATGCTACGGCATCTGACAACACTAACAACATTGATCGTGTGGGCAACTAATTATGAATTTAAAGCTACCCACAATCCTCTTTCTGGGCTTTAGTTTCCTCGTTTAAAAAAAATGGAATTGATATCTCCTTCACATGGTTGGTGTGAGAACCAAGAGAGATGTAAACAATTGAGCACTGCACGACAGCTTAAATTCTGTACACTAGGTTTAGAGTGGGAGTCCTAAATCCATTTGACTCATAGATTCAATCTCCTCTGAGTTCCTTTTGATCACTGGTCAGCAATGTAAAGAAGTTTGCTTTCAGGCAGAATGTGTTCGCTACCACTCCCCTGATGAGTCCGGAGACGCAGTATAGTCCTGAGGAACCTGCCTGGCTGGATATGTCCTTGATGGAAATTTTAGTCCTATCTCAAATCATAGTGGTCAGAGGGCCCTGAATCACTCTTGAAAGCTTTTTATCTGCAAATATGTATGTAGTCCCATCATGTTTCTTTCCGCACGTCTGTAGTCCCTTCTGCAACTTGATTTCCCCCACTCTTAATTTTGTAACCATTTCCTTTTGGTTACACGAATTACTGAAGCAGCTGCGTGATTTTGAATCCTTACACACCACTATAGCCTCCTGCTCATCAAGGTGATTTATTTTTGTCTTGTATTTGTCCTGTGTAAGACTTAATAAATAGGTTTTTATACAATCCACTTGAATTTGCCACCTCTCCCCCCTCAAACTGCACAAAGTGTAATAGAGCTCAATAAATGTTAGTTCTCATCCTTCTTCTCCCTTCATTGAAATCGTTGAACCTAAACAGCAACATTATTTTAGAATAAATAACGCTATATACAATTTGGACCTTTTTTTCATTAATCCTTAACACTAGAAACATAAGGCACTCTGAAGCTTTAGCTTGGAGCCAAAGTCCTTTCTGGAAACAAGTCCAAATTGTATTCCGTCTTCTCCCTGGTCTGTTTCTCTCAGTTGTCAATGTCTCTGATTAAAGCAGAAGGAGCTTTTTATATTCCTTTTACTTAGAACCACCATTAGCTCCTGGAAACTGGAAACTCGTTAGAAATGCAGATTTGTGGTCACTTATCACACCTACAGGTCAGAACAAATGGACACAGGGACCTGCAATATAGTTTAACAAGCATTCCTTGCCTCAGGCTATTTCAAACTGGAGCACCCTCTGTGCTGTACAACAAGATCTCACCTTGGGCCAGGGCGTCACTAGTGTGTGGGGGTGGGGGCTGGGGAGGGGCCACAGGTGACAATATCAGAGAGATTGACACCCAAATGACCATTGATAAAGTCTTGCTCAGTGTGTTGTTTCGGCAGAAATGTCTTACTTTTCATAAAGGTAACCTGGTATTCGTTAAAACAACAAAAGCACTTTTTTCTTAAGCTAAGCGTGTGAGCATTGTTAGATGCCATCAAGTCGGCTCAGCCCCATAGCAGCTGTGTAAAACAAAACGAAATACCACCTGTTCCTGTGGCCTCCTCACAGTCTTTGCTATGTTTGAGCCTTTGTTGCAGCCAGTGTCTATAAGGAGGACCAGTTAATACAACTATTACTCAAATTTACCCACCAACTCCTAAGGGCAATGGCAAAGAAACTGAAGGGCATTTTTTTGTTTTTGTTTTGAACAACTTCTACCATCTGAAATTGAACCAACATGCAATCAAGATGCATACTGGTGATTAGAATGAGAAAGCTGAAAACAAAGAAGGATTGCTATTTGGAAAATATGGCCTTGGTGATAGAAATCATGCTGGCAGCGTATGATAGAATGTTGTTAAACCAACGATTGAGTGACCTGCAAATGCCTTTTCCAATCACATAAACTACATCTGTGGAAATAGACATGGAGAAGCTCAATATCATCAGTCAGTACAAGGTGGGGAACCAACCATCAATTGCAGAACAGACCATCAATTGCTCCTATGCAATGTTAAGTTGAAGCTAAAGAAAATTAAAACAAGTCTACAAGAGCTAACATATAACCCTGAGTGTATCTCACCTGGATTTAGAGAGCATCTGAAGGATAGATTTACTTTTTTGGACATTAATAACTGACAAGCAGATGAGCTGTGAGATGACATCCAGAACATCACATGTAAAGAAAGCAAAAGGTCATTAAAAAGACCAGAAAGAAAGAAAAGACCAAAGTGAATATGAGAACAGACTGAAACTTGCTCTTGAATGACGAGCAGCTAACTCACACAAATGGAAGAAATGAAGATGTAAGAACGTTGAACAGAATATTTCAAAGGCAGCTCAAGAAGACCAAGTAAATATTTATAATGCGATGTGCAACAACTTGGATTTAAGAGACACAAAAGGTGAGAACACTCTCGCCATTTCTCAAGCTTAATAAACTGAAGAAAAAATTAAAACCTCCACTTGTGATATTGAGGGATTCAAACCCACCAGCCAGCTTTCTAAAACGATGAGGCTTTCTACTCCCTTAAACAGTTACAGTCTCCGAAACTCACAGGGGCAGTTCTACTTTGCCCTATATGGTCACTATGAGTTGACTTCAACTCACGGCGGTGAGTGAGCTTATGGGCAAAATGAGGCTTTCTGCGCCTGTCAAGGGTTACAGTCTTGGAAACCCACAGGGGGCTGTTAGAACCTACCCTGTAGGGTCACCATGAGTCAGTAATTGGTTTTATGGGCAAAATGTCGAATGGCGCAGGAAGCATCAAAAGGAGATGGAAGGAATACATGGAGTTTCTGTACCAAAAAGAACTGGCCAGCATCAACCCTTCAGGAGGTAATACATGCGCACAACCCAATGGCCCTGATGGAAGCAATCCAAGCTGCTCTATTCATACTTTCTTACTAGAGGAAAAGTCTCCAAGAATGAATGCTAGTGGCGAAGGTTTTATAAATGCCATGTGGAAGGTGCTCACTCAGCTATGCCAAGAAATTTAGAAGAGAGCTACTTGGCCAACTGAATAGAGAGCCCTATCTGTGCCCATTCCCACGAAAGGTGATCCGGCAGAATGTGGCAATTATAGAACTGATTCAATATCATGGGTTTTGTTTTTTCTTTAAAGGAACCAAATGTTTCATAAATACATATGTATATTTAAAACACCTTATATATGTTGATGGCATCATTTGATATCTTTAATATATTACTTGCTTTGGTATCTTTATTGTATTCTAATTTTTGCAAAATTAATTTAAGATACTCTATTTTCCCTTCTGGTGTGGAGTTGGTTCTGACTCAGATGAGAAAAAGTGAATATTCACTTTCTGACACAATTCTCCCCTTGCGGCCTTCAGCCATTCGGCTGGAAGTGGAGCCCAAGGGTGTATGCTGTCCTGCCTGTCCTCCAGTCTGCTGCAGAAACCTTCGCTCTGGTCTGTGTGGAGTCACACTGGGACTTCAGGCTGAGATGCAATGCTGTAGTGCTGAAGCCCACTCCCAGACATGCAGTTTGAAGTCCTACAAGCAGGAGAGTTGGTTTTCTCTCAGTGGAGTCAAGAAGGAAGCTCCTGGGTGTAATCTCCAACATGGGATTCCAGGATGTAGGAAACTGCAGCTGTCACTACTACCCTCCGGATAGAGAGCCGTGGAACTCTGGGTGGAGATACCTCACCTGCCTTCTGGGAATGCACCGCCCTGTCGCTCACCTCTCATCTGTGTCCCCTAGCACTTTCCCCTGCATTTCCTGCAGACACAGGCCCACCCACCTACTCTTTCTACGGTTGTTCCCTGGGGCCTCTTGAGTCCCCTTACCCCCCTACACTGCTACACTGGGTTCTGGAGTACAGAGGACTGTCTGCATTTTAATTGAGCTTCCTGTTAAACAGGAGGCTCTGAAATGCTCCATCCATGTTCTGCATTGAGAGTTTCTTTTCTAGTTCACACTCACAGGTATCTGGGGGAATGAAATGTTTTTAATATTCTGTCTCTATGTAGTTGCTTATCCTGGACTTCATGTATTGGAAAACACACCAAAAATCAAAAGCAGCATATATATATTTCTCCAATAACAATATTAAAAGAAACCAGAGAAAACACCTTGATCAAGAATAAAGCAATAAATTCATTTACATCTCTCAACTATTGTCAGAGGGGATTCACCAGAGGCTTAATCCATGTATAGACCCTGCAAATGGATTTTGGGCTCCCACTGTCATCCAAAGTCTTCTGAATATTCCATTCAAACTCACCACCATCAAGTCAATGCTGACTCACCGTGACCTTGTTCACAATTTAAGCTCTGATACCATTCCCTCCTGCAGATTTGGATTTCATGGTTTATAATTTTTGTATCACAAAGCCTGGAGTGTGTCTTCCATGTGCACTTGGTTGATGCCTTGCTTAGCTGGCTGCTTGCTTGAATACAAGCCTATAAAAGCCTAGCTGCTATTGTTTTTGAGAACCAAGCACTTTCTGCCTTCTTCACCACCACACTTTGCTATAGTAACTGTATCTTCAGTGATCTCTTCATGAGTGCAAACATGGCGCAGGGTCGTGTCATAAGAACAAACTGTTCTTAGATTGGGGCTAGAAATGAGTGCAAGCCCCAAATCTATTCCCTTGTCTATGGTTTATATATGTCTCTGGTTGCCTTTTGTACCTCATTGTCATTTTTGGCAGGGGTTTGAATCATTAATTATCACACATAAGTAAAATGTGGCTGAAAACCATTTAAAAACAGTTGCAGCAGTATATTAACAGGGAACACAAGCAGGATTCAGAAGAGGACGTGGAACAAGAGGTATCCTTGCAGATGTCAGATGGATCTTGGCTAAAAGCAAAGAAAGACAGAAAAATGTTTACATGTGTTTCATTGACTGCGCAAAGGTGTTCAACCACGAGGATCATAACAAAGTAGGGGTAACATTGCTAAGTGTGGGATTTCAGAACACTTCAACGTGGCTTGTGGAACGTGTATATAGACTAAGAGGCAGCCCTTTAAACAGAACAGGAACCTAATGTGTAAGTTAAAATCAGGAGAGGTTTGTGGCACGATTGGATCCATTGGTTAAACTTAATCCATTTGTATGTTGAGCAAAAATACTCCAAGAAAATAAAATGGACTACATGGAAGAACACCACATCAGAACCGAAGGAAGACGAATGAACAAATTCTGGTATGTAGATGGCACACCTTTGCTTGCAGGAAATGAAGAAGGCTTGACGCTTCAGTATGGATTATACCTCAATATGCACCCACACACACAAACAGACCATTGAGTCAGTTCTGGGGTTTCTGAGACTGGAACTCTTTACAGGAGTAGAAAGTCTCATTTTCCTCCCAAGAAGCGGCTGTTGATTTCAAACTGCTGGCCTTGGGGTTAGCAACCCGACTATGCCACCGGAACTTCTCAGCTAATGAGAACACCACTAAGCAAAGATGGAAGTTGTTAAGGATTTCATTTTACTTGGAACCATGATCGGTGCCCATGGAGGCAGCAGGAAAATGAAATGACGTACTGCATTGGGCAAATCTCCTGCAAAAATGTCTCTGTCCTAGAGAGATATAACCCTCCCTCAGCTCATAGTGGCCCTCTTTAAGACTTCCAAATATTTTATAAATATTTGCTGGAGCCACCCCAAACCAAACTCACTGCCATCGAATCAATTCCCTCTCATAGAAACCCTATAGGAGAAGATAGAGGTGCTCTTGTGGGTTTCCGAGATGAACTGTTTACAGGAGTAGAAAGCCTGGTCTTTCTCCCTACCTGGAGCAGACAGTTGAGCAATTGCTAGAGAATACTAGCATTATAAATGATGTGTTTGAATTATCGTGTTTGCAATAATATTCAATATACCGTAAACTTCCAAAGAAATGAACAGATCTGTTTCGGAAGAAATACAACCACAATTCTCCTTAAAAGTGAGGATCTGTTATTAGGAGAAACCATTTCCTGGGGAGGAGGTGGTGGTCATTAAACCCAGTTCATGTATCACTCACTATACCTATAAGACTCTAAGTATGCTAATTTGCGTTTTGAACCTTCTAATGCACTCTGCAGGGAGCTCTGGTGGCATAGTGACTGCTGCATTGGGGTGCTAACCTTCAGGTCAAAGTTCAAGACCACTTCTCTCTGCGGGAAGGAGATGAGGCTTTGCACTCCCCAAAGATGTACTGCCTGCGCACCCACGGGGGTGGGGTGGGGGTAGGGGGTTTCCACTGTGTCCTACTGGGTCATTATGAGTCACAATAGACTCCAGGGCAGTGAGTGGGAGTGTACTTCTGTCAGAACTGTCACGATGATCCAATCCCAAGGAGGCTTTGAATCACGTGGCTTCATCTGGAAAGCTTATAAGCAAGCACTGCTGCTTTTTGTTGCTTCGGGTGTTATCATAGGCCCTGATTTTGTCCACTTATCTGGTGTTTTGGCTCCAATATTGTATTGTAGTAATTCATATTTGTGCACCTATAGTAATAATTGTAGAGGAAAGAAGTGTTAACAGAAAGAAAAGGGGGGAAATAAAACAGGTTTCCACCAAGTGACTCAGTGTCACCTACATTCATGCAGAAAGCTTTTATGAAACACTGGTGTTGCTAGGATTCATTTATCTAATACATCTTCCACTTAAGCCATTTGTAACTATAGTTAGCACATATTATTCGATGATTAAAATTCATAATAAATGTCACTAACAATTCCATCGGGTCTCTATGGAAGGAGGTGCATGCATGGCAGGAAGGAGGGGACGACCCCAACCCTAGTGATGCCACGGACTTGGACTACATTCTGTCATGAAGGTCCTCGTTCCCTCCTCGTCAGTGATAGGGAGGCATCTCAGCAGGCATTAGACAACCCCAGAAGACACTGAGACCCTGGCCAGGTCTCAGGTATAATCTGTGCTCTTCATCAACTATGGAAACCCCAGGAGCAGGTCACTGAACTCTGGCCATGGACGGGGCCTCATTGAAATGGATTCTCCTAGGGGTCACATGGTGCAGTTCGTGCCCCAGGAACCAGCGATTCCAGATCTTTAAACCTACTCAACACAACCTCTCATGCAGTAGTTCTCCAAGCACAGACCAACAAGACAGGTATCATCTGGGAAGGAGTTAAACTCTTTGACCCCAGCAAGATCTACTCCAGGGAATTCTGATACAGGCTCAAGTTTGAGAGCCATAGACCTAGCTATGTGCAATAATAGCACTGCATGACCTTACATTATTTTTCGGTCTGCCTGTTCTCTGATTACTACTTTCTATTACCCAGAAGATAAAAAAGAAATAAAATGTGGCAAAAGCACACAAAAGATGCTCAGTAACATTAGCCATGGTTGTTACTCTTGCTGTTGGGTGCCTTTGATTCGATCCTGACTCATAATGAGCCTCTGTACAAAAAGAATGCAACACTGCCCAGTCCTGTGCCATCCTCATAATTACTGTTATGTTTGAGCTCCTTGTTCCAACCACTGTCAATCCAGCATATTAAGGGTCTTCCTCTTTTCCCCGGCCCTTTACTTTACCAAACATGATGCCTTTCTTCATTGACTGGTCCCTCCTGATAACATGTCCAAAGGATGAGAGATGAAGTCCTGCCAACTTTACTTCTAGAGAGCATCCTGGCTCTGTTTATGCCAAGTGCCTTCAGAAAAAGGGAGGCCCCCAATTAAAATACAATTTACAGGCACCCATTTATAATGTCTTCAACCAAAGACAAGACAAAGATAAATCGTCATCATGAGGGAGACCATCAGCTGACAGCCATAATTGTACTCAAAAATTCACAGTCATGCAGCTACTGAAGTAGGACGTGGAATGCAAAAGAAACTGTCACAAAATCATGGTTGGTGGCAGATCAATTCTTCACTGGCGGGACTGCAGAAGTGGAAAAGGACCCTGATTGGGATGTGTGCATCATATGAGAAAAGCTTACGAGATTGATTCAGGGCCTGCTGACCATGTTGGCTCATGACCATGGGGTTCTATTAACCCAAGTTCAATCAAGAGGGCACCCAGACACATCCCTGAATTCAAGGCTGCCCATCCCTGGGCTGGTCGAGGAGTGGTAGCAAACACACTCTACCTGAGAGGAAAGCTTTTTACATGGTTGGGCAGGGGATGGAAATAATTTAATGGAGACTGGCTTTAAGTCAGCAGTTCTCAACCTGTGGGTCGCAACCCCTTTCGGGGTCGAATGACCTTTTCACAGGGGTCACCCAACTCATAACAGTAGCAAAATGACAGTGATGAAGTAGCAACAAAAATAATATTATGGTTGGGGAGGTCACCGCAACATGAGGAACTATATGAAAGGGTCGTGACCACTGTTCTGAGTAGAGACTAAAAATGAATTTAGGGCTCCCATTGTGAACCACAGTCTTCTGCAAGCCAAATGCTCAGAATTGAAGCTCTAAAACACCAGACATATTGGGGCTCTTTTAGCCATCCATGGAACTTTCAATATTCTTTGCCAGCCTCATCATTCCAATGTTTCAATCCTTCTCTTTTCTTCCTTATTCATTTATCTAGCTTTTACATGCATCTGAAGCAACTGAAAACATTCCCATAGCCATTGGAGAAGTGCAAATCAAAGCTACCACGATGGCTGATGATTGAAATTGTTGTCCATTATTCATGCACCTATAGAAAGTTGAACTTACAGAGGTTTGTACTAGATATATTTATATAATCATCAACAACAGTAAAGCAAATAGGTGCTAAGGCTCGTTATGTATAACCAGACTTCTCATGAAATCTGTATTTTGCTTTGGAGGTTTAGAGTTATAGTTTCATGGGATATCCCAATTACTAAGTCTGATAA
Source organism: Echinops telfairi (assembly GCF_000313985.2). Classification (NCBI taxonomy): domain Eukaryota; kingdom Metazoa; phylum Chordata; class Mammalia; order Afrosoricida; family Tenrecidae; genus Echinops; species Echinops telfairi. The sequence goes on from NW_022111327.1 coordinate 3,298,027, forward strand.
CATGCTTGGTACATTTGTTCTGCTACCTACTTCATTGTGCAGTAACTGGGCTCTTAACCGCCAATAGGAGGTCAACCATTACACAGCAATTAAGCTCTATTTGCCTAGAGCACTGGAGGAAGGACAGTCAGGAAGAGGAGGTAAATATGGAATATCTGGTTACGTAACTGCCTCCATGAACAACCTCCTTTGCAATGAAACCAGAAGGACTGGGTAATGCATGATTATCCATTCCTGAACTTTTATTTATTTATTTTTATAATAATTTTATTAGGGGCTCATACAACTCTGATCACAGTCCATACACACATCAATTGTGTA
>NW_022111327.1:3299751-3301045 GCF_000313985.2 Echinops telfairi
AACTACAACCTTTTCTTTCTTGGTATATTTTAATTTGTTCTTTGTCAGTGGCTTGATGTTGTTGCTGTTTTGTTGTACATTGTTGCTCTGTCTTGTTTTTGTGCATGTTGTTGTCTCTGCAGGTCTGTCTGGATAGGACATGCTGGATGAACAATCCGGAGGAGAAAACAATGGGACTGACAGTTCCGTGGAAGGGACATGGGAGAGGGGGAGGTGGGGGGAAGGGAAGAGCTGTTAACAAACCCAGGGACAAAGGAACAACAAGCGATTCAAATTGGTGGGGAGGTGTGTGTGGGAGACCTGGTAGGGCATGATCAAGGGGAAATATAACAAAGAGGAAGTGCTGAAGTCCTAGTGGGGACTGAACTTTTTGATAAAAGACTTAGTAGAAGGATCCTGATCAGTGGTGGGGATGTGGGGGATGGGAGTGGGGAGTGAAATAGAATTGCTTAATCTTAAGGACTTCAGACTTTCTGGAGTCACGGAGCATGGGTGAACCTTTGCATTATTGCCCTAGGATAATCTTTAAACTAAAAGAATTATCTCCTGAAGATTTCTTTAAAAACAAGCAATAAGGTGGGGGGGGAGGTGTCTGCTTTGAGTGTTATACATTTTTTCACAATTATCTGTATGGGATCAAAATGACAAAAGCAACTCAAAAGTTTAGATATGGTCTTAGAGTGATGTTAATGGAGGAGGAACAGCTCTGAAAACAGTTAGAATGATTGTCCAACGAGAGGAATGTAATAAGTGTCATCACATTGCGTGTCTAAAACCTGTTGAATTAGAACATGTTTTGCTGTGTATATTCTCGACAGCAACAAAACAAACTTGTCAGTTTTAGAACAATGAAATATCATCTCACCTTATTAGAAGAGCAATGATCAAAGAACCTGAAAATACTGTTGGTGGGGATGTGGAGAAATTGGAGCCCTTCCATTGTGATTGGGAATCTAAAATGCTGCAGGCATGGTGGAAAATAGTTTAGTGGTTCCTCAAGAAGATGGACAAAGAACTACACTGTTACCCATCCATTCCACTCCTAAGTATATATTCAAAAACTTGAAATCAGGACCACAAACAGATACTGAAGCACAATGTTTTTCTCTGAATGGTTTATTGAGATAAAAAGGTAATCAAGCGGTCATCAAGCTCAGAAGCAACAAAGCCCACAGGGAAGAAGCACACCAGCCTATGCAATCACAAGGTGTAGAAGGGATCAGGTATAAGGCATCATCAGAACAAAAAATCTTACCATGGTGAATGATGGGGGGAGTGCGGAGTGGAGACCCAA
>NW_022111327.1:3301557-3304950 GCF_000313985.2 Echinops telfairi
AAATGTTTTGAGAATGATGAGGGCAATGAATGTACAAATGCGCTTTACACAATTGATGTATGTATGGATGGTGATAAGAGTTGTATGAGCCCCTAATAAAATGATTAAAAATAAATAAATACATACATAAATAAATAAATGAATACATCATGCAGTTCAATAGTTCAATCTTATTAACAAGGCTTGTGCATTCTCCCAGTCAACTTTGGGACATTTATTCCTTTTTTTATCCATTGCTGTTCACTGCCCACTTCACTCTACCTCCCCTTCCGTGGCCCCAGATAACTGTCATTCCTGCTTCTGTCTTAGTAGATCCACCCACCCTGACTCTCCTACATGGAAACAAACAGAACAAAACAGAGACAAAAAGCAAAAAAGGCTGCAGAAACATTGTCCCAATGAAATGGAGAAAAACACAATGGCTTTGTAGCATTCTCCACAGTCGCCAAAATGGTGAAAGAACTTAAATGTGCAACAACCATTAACACAAATGAATAAGAAAATGTGCTATATGCACACAGTTGAGTACTCCTCAGCCATAAAGAGAAGTGAGGTCTTGATGTTTGCCACCTCAGAGGAATTATGCTGAGTGAAATGTCCATCCTGAAAGGACAAAGACAAGGGTGATTCAAAAGTATTGCTACAAAATCAAAGAAACCTTTATTATACAAAAATATTGTTTCTTACATATGGTCCTTCTAGATCTCTAGACTTCTAAAGGCCATGTTTCCATCTCTATAAACCCTTTCCCCAAGGAATTCCCTCAAAGCAGCAATTTTAGCATCTTTGGGGGACTCAAACCATTCCTTTACAATAGTCTGAGTTTCAGGAACAAAAGGAAGACTGGGAGAGCAGGATCAGGGCTGTAGGGTAGATGGAGGCAAGGTTTCACAGTGAAATTTTCACAAGATATCCCTAGGTACCCTCAAAGAATGAGCAAGGGCATTGTCATGATGGAAAAAAATTCTTCTGCACAACTTTCCTCACCTGTCTATCACCAATGCGGTTATCACTTTTCTTTTCATTTTTTATTAATTAATATTCTTACTGACATCTCTTACTCCTTCCAATATATCCCTTCCCTTCCCATACAGTTCTGTTGTTGAATCCCATCAGATAGGGCTATACAATCATCAATGCTATCAACTCCCGTCTCCCTCCTTCCCTACCCTTTCCCATACCCTAAGGGACCCCTTACTACTGCCAGGGTCTCAGGAAGGTCCTCTATCGTGACAACCATGTACCTATCCATCTTAAATGTCCAGATGAACATGTGCAAATCTAACATAACCAATGAGGTAAAACAAATAACAACCATACTAGTAAGGGGAGGAAATGTTAAAGAACTAGAAGGTAGTTATGGGGTTCATCAGTGCCACACCGCCCCCCTGGATTTATCCTCTGTTCCAAGAGGCCCTTCTGAGAGGGACTGTCCAATTGTCTTGCTGGTGGACTTTGGGTCTCCACTACATCCACTCCCTTCATATCGATTTGGATGCGTGTTTTTGAACTTGTGATACCTCTTCCATCGACACCTCATGATCACACAGGCTGGCGTTGTTGTTCCATGTGGGCTTTGTTGCTTCCCTGCTTGATGGCCCCTTGTTTAACTCCAAGTCTTTAAGACTCCAGATTCTATAACTTTTGAGAGCTGGGTACCATCAGCTTTCTTCACATTTGCTTCTGCACCCATTTTGACTTCAGCAATCGTGTCAGGGAGGGGGGTATCAAACAAGGTCACATTATTAGAACAAACTATTCTTGTACTGAGGTAAGTAGAGGCCCAAAGTCCATCTGCTTCCTTGTTATATTTACTTATATAAACAAATAAACACATATTCATATATATGGATATTTATATATACATATTGGGTATTGTTTTATTTTCCTCCTACCCCACTATTATGTTTGCCTGTCATTCACCTTTCAGTACTTCTTCTCAGATACAATTCAATTGATGAAACACACCCAGAAAAGATATACCCTCCTCGAGGTGCATTTTAGAACTCTTACTATTCCCCTGTACCCATCGTTGTTGGCTCCCCACTCACCTCCCTGCTTCCTCCCCTCCCAGGCCCCCAAGAACTATTGGTCCAGCCACTGCCTCCCTAAGACTGCCCATCCTACATTTCTTGTATAGATTAACATCAAGAACAAAACCAAAATAATAAAAAAAGATATTTAAAAACATACAGATAGCCACCAGATTAACAGGGATCATGATATGGAGCCGCATTCGTGTGGAAAAGGCGCGTGTCCCATACGTCCGCGTTGCTATTCCCGCAGTCTGGGATGGAATGGTCTCCTCTCGTGTGCCCTGCCCCCATCCCACCCTGCCATTTACACCTTAGACTTTCAGTATGGCCCCCTTGTAAGTTAACTCCCAACCAGCTCAGGTGGGGTGGCAAGTTCTGCCCCTGTGCCCCCCAGCCACCTTGAGTCAGTAGTCTACAATCGGGGTTCCTCGGGGACTTCAACTTCTCACTTTTCTTAAAAATTCTTTATAATAGAACCCCATGATCATGCAATAGCCTTTGAGAAAATCTAGCAAGAACAGTGTCCATAACCTTCTGAGCTGCCTTGAATTTAACTGGTCCAGCAGATCCCCTCAGAAGCCATTGTTTTGATTGGACTGAAAGACATCCTGCCACTAAGCCAAGCGTATAACGGAGAACACTTGTCTCCAGCTCCCCATGGATCACAGACCAACCCATTAAGCACTATGTGACCAAGGAGCCCTTGAGTGCACCTACGCACCTACCCCTCACTTATCTTGTTAGGGACATTTTGCATTTAGGAAAATAGTTTTAAAATCTACTATCCAACATTATTTAGGTGTGTCTCACAGTAACGAATGGCAAGGTAAGAGGTGAGAGCAATGCTGTCTGTGACAGTTAAGATTATAGGTCAATTTGTTTGTGCCTCAAATCTCAATGGATTGGCAGTTATGTGGTGAGATAACTGGCCAATTAGGTTATGATGTAAATTGGAAGTTATATGTTGATATAATCAGTGTCCACTTCGCGATTTAATGTTATCATCCACCATTTTCCCATAGTTCCTGTTGTCAGGTGTGGTTGAGTGGTTTCCAACTCATAAAGACCCTATTATGCACAACAGAATGAAACATTGTGTGGTCCTTTTCCATCCTCATAATTGTAAGACTTGAGCCCATTGTTGCAGCCACTATGTCAATCTATTTCGTTGAGAATCTTCCTCTTTTTTTGCTGACCTTCTATTTTACAAAGCTTCATGTCCTTTTCCAGGGACTGCTCTTTCCTGATAACATGTCCAAAGTATAGGAAGCAAAGTCTCATCATCCTCACTTTTTAAAAAAGTCATTTTTGGGGGGGCTCGTACAACTCTTTTTTTTTTTTTTTTTTTAATCAATTT
>NW_022111327.1:3320451-3358118 GCF_000313985.2 Echinops telfairi
GATGTGCTCCAGTCTCTCCTCCTCCCCCGTTATCTGCTCCTGTGTGCTCCGATCAGATATGACCCTTTCTGGGAGCTGCGGATTCAGTGCCTTCCTTTGAAATAAATTCTTCTGGGGGGTGTGGTCTTCCTTTTTTATTGTCCAATTTTAACATGCATATGAGTCAATTGAAACTAATATGGAGTCCTCCATTTTCTCATAATTCCTAGTTTGCTATAATGACTCCCTATGCCAATAAGTGAGGAATGCATATATTTTTCCCCACAATAGTTTTGTTGTTTTTATTAAAGAAAAGCAAAAGCTATGCTTCCTAATTTGAAGAAACTTCTTTCAATTTTATTCTTCAGCTCTGCCTACTCTGATCAATCATTTCTAGTGGGACCCATGGCTTGGTTAACTTCCTTTGCATTTACTACTTAATTCTCCAATGACCTCAAGTGGGACAGTTAGAATACTACATGAATAAGTATCTTGAACAGAGATTTAAGCAAGTTTCATTACAGCTGTTGGCCTGGCATGATTTACTATTCTGATTTCAATTTCAGTTGTGAAGACTCAGGAAAGGCAAACTGATTTCAAAAAGTAAAGAAGAAGGCAGGTGGGGAGACACACTCCCCAACTGGCAGATCGAGAGCAGAGAGCTAAACTCACCAGGCAGTTTTATAGCAAAGGGAACTCAGGGTTTCAGCACAATCAAGCTGTGGTGTCCTGGCAGGGAAAGAAGAGAATTGGGGAAGCATCAAGGCTTATTGAGGACATTGATGGAGAGAGTCAGATGAGAGGGAGCTCAGTGGAGGAAGTCCCACTGGTGTGAGGGTGGGATCAAGCCTAAGGGCAGGAGGCATGGACAAAGAGAAAACTTCCTTCCCACCTACAGAGATGCCTCCTTGGGAGATGGACAAAGACAGTCTGGAAAACAGAGGCCAAAGACTTGCTGGGAGAGAAGTAGGCACTCATCCTGTTTCCCAGCCAGTTTCAAGGAGATAACAAGAATGAGTGCTAAATGAACCTCCTCCCTTTCTGTCCAGTGTTTCCACCTCTTCCCTGTTTGAGAACCTGCCCTTCTCCCAGTTAGCAGGAACCGTGTGCAGTGGCCAAGCTGAGCAACAAGGGCTCCATGTTGTCAAGTTCCTCCAGCTCTATACCAGGGGAAAGACCTTCCTTAGGAAAGCCACTCTCCTGCCTGGCCTGTGTTGATTTTAAAATTATCCCTTTCTCCTCTTCCTGGGACTGACTCTTACTGGCTCTGAGTATACCAGACCCAGGACTCATGCATAGAACTCAGTGGATAGCCTACCTGTTCTCCCACCTTGACAAATCCAAGCAGCCTATCTTCTGGCTTCTACCTGACAAGGAGTCTAGGGCATCTCACGGAGAAAAAGAAGAAAACTCCAGCTACATCAGCCACTTTAAGAGAGGACAAAGAAGCAGCTATGCCTGGGGTAGGGTGGAGGCTCCAGCAAAGGGAAGAGCACACTCTTATCTCACCAAAAGCTGGGAATCTGTTAGTGCAACTTGATGGCTGGCCCCAGTCTTCAGCTTTGAGTCAAGGGGTGTATGTCCTGTGTATGTGGTGTTCTTGCCGGAGAAGGCACTTGTCTAACTTAATTGCAAGGGACTGTGTATCTGATGTAACATATGTAACTGGTTCCAGAGGTGTGTGTGTGTGTGTGTGTTGAGTGACATTTAAATGATACACCAATTATATGCATACATTTCTAAAAAGTTGAACTCTATGTATGCTGAAGTGTTTCAAGGGCAATATCTTAATGAACACACATAATTTTGAAAGGCAGAGAAAAAAAGAAATGAGTTTGTGGATGGATCAAAAATGGATGTAATTTTAAAAGGCATATAATAAAATGTAAGATTTAGAATCTAGGCCAGCGGTTCTCAACTTGTGGGTCACAACCCCTCTGGGAGTCGAATGACCCTTTCACAGGGGTTGCCCGAGTCATACCAGTAGCAAAATTACAGTTATGAAGTAGCAACTAAAATAATTTTATAGTTGGTGGGAGGGGGGTCACCACAACATGAGGAACTGTATTAAAGGGTCATGGCATTAGGAAGGTTGAGAACCACTGAGCTAGGCAGTGTGTAGATGGATTCAAATGTTGCAAGTTTTTCATAAGGAAATGCTGGTGATAAATAATATTATGTTGGCAGGAAGGTTTGGAAACTAGTGCTGCTCCTTAATATTTTAGCAATGCAAGCATGTCAGACCCTGTCATACCTATATCTAATACGCCCATTGGACACTCAGTGGAGGGGATGGGTCTTAAGAAATGACAGAAGTCTACTCTAACTCAACCAAGTAGTGAATCCATTTCTGTCACTGGACTGGATATGGTATACTTGTGTTTGCTAAAGCAAATTAATAACAGCCTCTGGTATATGGTATGATATACCGCCATTAGTTCGACGAATGTGTTTTTTCCTCACATTTATTTAGAAAAGTTCTTATTTTCATGGAAAGGAGCAACAATATATATTTGCAATTTTTTATGTTTTCTTTGTCCCTCTGTCATACTATAGTCTGAAGAGATCTGGATGTGCTACAGAATATCATATAGTTCCACTGTATCAAAGAAATCATGCTATGTCGGCTGGGTGAGCAACTAGTGTCTAGTACATCAGCAACCTAGGAAATACATATTCATTTTCTAATATGGAAAATAAATTCTGGAGGTTCAGGAGCCTGGCACATCAGTACTATCTATCTGTCTTATGTATCTATCTATCTATCTTGCCCATCGGTTAGTGAGATGCCAAGCAATCCCATCCAAGGTAAAAGATAAATGAGTACACATCACACTTCTTACCACAAAGAAGGAAGCACACCATTTGGCAAGGCCCTTCGGGATCTGAAGTCAGTATATTCCTCACTAGGGAATATGGGTTCTGACCCATATACTAGACAGCATGACAACTAACAGTTTCAGATAGACTCCAAAGCACAAAAGCAGTCTGCATGAGGTCTATACTGTAACATAAGTGGCCCCACTGATTGGGCCATATGATCAGAACACTCTGATCAGTAATGGTAAGAAAGGATGCTGTGTAGAGTCTATGACAAGACCTATGTGATAACCACAATGGAGACCCCTGGGTTTGAGGAGCAAGGCAATGAAATCTCCAGTGGAGAGTTTATGTGCTTTTGAAAGACACTTCCCAGCATGCTTCTGGATCCTGGTAGAAATGGAGCAACCTGTCCGTGGGCGCCAACATAAGCATATGACCATAACTGCTCATGGACTATAACTACTCATCATGAACTTATTACCGGCAGAGACACCTAATCAAATGGCCTACTGTTAAACCATCAGAAGAATGTTATACATCCAAGGTCAAGCACACAGTCAATGGACACACATTAGCTACATGAGCAGATGTCCAAGACTCTCGATTTTTTTTTGCCAGCATCTCTCATTTAAGATAGAAGGGATCATCTCTTATGACCATCCAATAAAGGAAGGAAATACCCGACCTTCTTCTATGGCTAGAATGCCATGATATGTGGGTGGAAGATAAAAAAGTGATTGGCAGCTGTCTTTCAATCCCACTCCTGGGTAGTCTCGAAAGAAAGGGATGAGCCATTCTGGTTGTGGCTGTCCTTGAAGAGACAGCTTAAGTTGTCTCTTCCTCATTCTTGCTTCCTTCCACTCCCTCCCAAAGATACTGATCCAGTTTGTCTTAATAACTTCCTGCTCACAGCCGGCTTTCTACTGCAACAGTGCTTGGTGGTGTTTTCTTCTTCCTTCTTTTTCTTCTACTTCCTAATCTGTAAGATCTCTTTGTATACTAGGGATATTAACCCTTTACTGTGTGTGTTGTAGGTATTGTCTTCTAGTCTGTCTTTTAACATTGTTTACGCATCTTTTGCAAAACAAATAATAATCATTATTATTAGCTTTGGTAACTTAATTTTGGGAGGTAACCTAAGCTATTAATAGGAGTCCTGGTGGCATAGTGGTTACGGTGTTGGACTGCCATCCACCAGTTGGGCAGGTCAAAACCACCAGTGACTCCACGGGAGAAAAGACAGGACTTTCTACTCCCATAAAGAGTGACAGTCTTGGAAACTCGCAGTGGCAATTATGCCTTGTCCTGTAGGCTTGCTTTAGGTCAATGTTGACTCAATGACAGTGAGTTTAGAGTGAGTTTAATCTAGTAGTCTTTCTCTAAACCATTGCCATCAAAGCTAATGGAACTCATGGTGACCCCATGTGTAACAGAGTAGAACATTATACTCCACAGTATTTTCAGTGGCTGATTCTTTGGATCCACCTGGCCACATCTCTCTTCCAAAATGTCTCTGGGTGGAATTGACTCTCCAAACGTCGAGTTAGCAGTCAAGCACGTTAACTATTTGCACCATCCAGAAAATCCAATCTTTCTTGAAAGACAATGAGTTCGAGATGGGCACGTTTACTTGAAAGGAAAACCACGACACTCGGTTAAAAGAGAAAAACAAGTTGCAGAAATATATAAGCAGGGTTTCGCAAACTCTTCTAATTAGGGGAGCCTCTAAATTCTTTCCTGGAAGACTCAGAGTCACAAGATGCGACTCGGGAATCTGTATTTTAACAAAGACCCAAGGTGATTCTATGACCATTTAAGTTGGGGTGCAAAATACTACTTCCTGTTTGTAAAGAAAGGTAAGGAAAGAAGTTGCTTAGTAGGTTCTACAGGATACTCAGCTTACATGATAGTGTCATCTGCAAATAAAAAGAATTTCTCATTCCCCAATCACCCCCAAAAAGGAAGGGAAAGAGGTACCCCATCTCCCTGTGTGTGTGCTTAAACACCCCATATGACCATTTAAAAATGGTGTAAGTATACACATCAAATTAATAGTGATTACCCCAGGTGAATGCGACTAGAAGATATGATTAGACTATATTTCTCTTCAGACAATTTTGTCATTCTTGTTGTAAATAGCATGGATTCCATCTGATTTTCATGGTTTAATGTAGTAAATGTGCAGCCACTTTCAACTTCCTTTTTTCTTTTAAGAAAATAAGGTAAAGAAAAAAAAGAAGTTTCCAAAAGAGCTGTCCTAATTCTTGCCTCAGTCTTCCTTGCCAGCTACGGCAAAGCATCAGGAGTTTCCCCTACATTAGGGCACCAAAATAGGGCCACGTTTTACATCTAGGTGATCAGGAAATAGTTAACAAGGTTCCTGTGTTGTTAACATTTTGGTTCACACCAAAAATAGTTTCTACAGGTTGTATAACAGCTGCTGTTGCAATTATGTCTAATGGAAGGTTTTGATTCACACCAAAAACACTTACATGTGTTTTGAGTGGCTCAAAGTTCTGGTTTCCTAGGAACTAACTACACAAGTCTCCCCTAGGGACTCTGAAATCATCTTTCTTACTTTTGCCTGGTTCACTGCCTTGGAAACATCCAAAACAGATTGTGGATCTGCTTCTAGGCACTGGGCTTTCGAGAGTTGCTTGTCCCTGTATTTAGGGAAAAAACGTTTTTCTGATTATACAAGTAATTACATGCTCACTGTAGAAAAATTGGAAACAACAGAAACATATAAAAAGAAACAGAAGAAGAAGAACCACAAATAACTCTTCCGCTCACAGGCAATGACTATCAATCTTTGGGCATAGCAGTGTCCCATTTTGCTTCCATGCACTCTTTTACACAGTTGAGCTCATCCTGACATATACTTTTGTATACTGCTTCTTTTTCATGCGATGCAATAAAATAGGTCATTTCTAGTCAATGAACCAAGTTTTAGTATTGTCCCATTACATATAGATGCACTCGGATTTGCCTAACTCTCAAACTTCAAACTCACTGCCATCAAGTTGCTTCAGACTCATAGGGACCCTGACTATTCCCCCTTTAGGCACCATTTAAGTTGTTTTCGTCCTTTTGCTATTTTAAGCAACATTACAGCTTCCATCATGGAAATCAAACTTCATCTGAATACAAAGCCATTGCCCATTGCTCATGTTGGTGATGGAGCCAATTGACCTCTGTGCTCCAGTCCTTGCAAACATCCCTGGGAATTCCAAGATACCATAAAAACAGCTCACCTGCAAATAAGGTACACAGAAATAAATGAAATCATAGCTCCAATGATAGAAAGGCCAAGCACACTATCTTATGATCCAAATATACAGAAACTTTCACAACAGTTGTATTTATCTTTTATATATAGGCAAAACTCAGATGTAAGGATTAGAAGTTCAACATCTGTAATAGTAACTTTGTGTGAGACTCTTGCCAAATGGAAACATCAGTGCCAAACTTTCCAACTTTGTAGCGTTGTTACCAGACTCACAAGCACCAGGAAGTCTTGTATGTGAAAGCATTTCTGAAACCAAATGGAGAGAGGCTCCTGGGTTGTGTTAAGAAGCGAGGCAGGGTAGTATGGTGTCTATGGCCCATCTCATTGGGTTGCTGCAAGAATAAAAGGAGTTGTATGTAAAAGAATGAGCAAGGTACCTAGGACATAGTAGCCTTTCCAGAAATGGTAGTGGACATGATTATTCTTTTGTATGAGAAATATCCAGACAGCTGAGCCTGGTGGGACTATATGGGAACTAGCAATACAGAGAAGACAGCTTTTCCAATGACCACATGACCTCTGATGTTATGGTGGGCAATTTTTAATCCTATATCATCTTTAAACATCATCCGATTCACACACAGTCTCTATGATCAGCTGCTGCCCTCATTGGGCCTGAGAGCGGCTCCTTCATCTGTGTGCATGTGTGTTATGTGTGCCTCAGTGTGTATGAGGAGGCTTCAAAAAGGTCATGGGGAAATGGAGTGAAAACATAATGGAATTGTTCCACAAACTTTTTGAAGCCCTCTCATATATGTGTAGGTATATATGAATACACGTGAGTGCATGTGTGTGTGCAGATATGCCCGGGGATGTTTTGAGAAGGCCACATGCCACCGTTTTGATGGCTATTGGACAGCCACTCCTCAGGAGAAAGATGAGGCTTTCTACTCCTAAATGATGGTGGTTGTAATTGTACAATCATGGTTGATCTAATTGAATTGTGAATTGTTATAATGTCTGTAAGGTCTCCCAATAAAATAATTTTAAAAAAATTACATCCTTGGAACACCACCACCCCCGGGGGGCAGTTCTAGTCTATCCTATAGGGTCACCATGATTATCATTGTTTGGGTTTGGTTTAGTATTTGGCAAGAGAATGGAATCAATTGAAGCGCATGTGTCTTGTATGTGGGTATGTATATGTCTAAATGTGCATGCATATGTGCTATACATATTAGTATACATTTGTCTCTATGGTGTATAATTGTGGACATTGTGTACATATATTGTGTGCATTTTTTAATGTTTATATATGTGTGTACATGTATATTTATATCTATGTATGTACATCTGTGTGGGAATGTGTGTATGTCAATATATCTCAATCAGGGCTGGCCGCCTTGACTAATAGATTGGAGAGGCTAGCCATGCCATATTCCCAGTTAGAGTAGGATGCAGCCTTGTTAACATCTCACCCCAAGCCTAACTAAACCCACTGCCATCGAGTTGGTTCCAACTCACGGCGACCCTATAGGACAGGGTAGAACTGTCCCAGTGGGTCTGCGAGACTTGAACCCTTCACAGGAGTAGAAAGTCACATCTTTTGCCCATGTTAACATCTGCAAAATAAAAGCCGACCGTTTTCGAGCCGATGGCGATTCACAGCGTCCATGGGGGAGTACTGAGATGGAGGCTAGCTAGGGCTAAGTGAGGCAGAGGGCCTGGCGAGGGCATTTGAAAGTCAGGGACAGTGGATAAAGATGGCAAAGTGAGAAAGTGGTGGATCCCAAGTGCAAGGACCATGCTGGCTCTGGGTGTGAAAGTAGATGAAGAAAAACAGCAGAGATTGGGAGTTGGAGTCAGGTGCTAAGGAGACTAGATTTCAATTCAATGGGGCGGTTTTTTTTGCAAAGTTGTAACATGATCTTCTGTAGAAAACAAACTCACATGCAGGCGTGTATGGAGGGGGCGGAGGGGGTGTTAAAAACAGCCCGTGGCCACTCTGTAACACAGCAGCTACCTAAGGCAGCAAAAACAGCAAAACAAACCAAAAATGCAAAAGAAAACCAGAGAACACAGTATTTCTAGGAGGCTTGAAAAATAAAATCATCCACAACAACATAGCATAGCCCCCCCCCACCCATCTCTTCAGTGATCATGTCGGTAAGGTGGGTATCATGAAATGACCGTTTAGCTGAGCAGGGTGCTCTAGTATTAAGGGAATGTGCATGAGGAGGCCCAATGTCCACCTGCCACCCTACTACTAAACCTATAAATATGTGCACCTAGGTCCATTTTCCCCATAATCTTAAATATAGTTACGTATGTACATGTCTGTGTTTAGGCTTCTATGTATGCCCTTTGCCTCCTACTCCTTTCCTCTATTTCCTTACGCTTTCCTCCTGTCCCACTACCATGTTCAGTCTTCATGCTGGTTTCAGTAATTCCTCTCAGTTACCTTGCCCTTGGTCACTCCCTACCAGTCCTCCCGTCCCCTCCCTGCCACTGGTTTTGAACCACTCATTGTTCCCCCGTCCCAGGGCTGACCAACACCTCCTCCCTTCCCGTACCTCCCACACTCTCATGTCCCTCTGGGACCGTTGGTCCCGCTATTTTCTTCTCACATTGTTTGTCCAGCCTATCTTATCTAGGTGGACCTGCAGAGATAATAATATGCGCATAAAATTGTGGATGGCTTCGACAGAACCAAACAAAGTGGCACATAAGAACATGGCGACGACGGCAGCAACATCGATAAGCTAACAAACAAAAAAGCCACTGACCTACAAAATTTAAAAGAAGAGAAAAAAAACAAAACAAAATTTTTTTTTAAAAGATAGAAAAAAAAGAGAAGCTTGTTAGTAGTTCAAGGTCTGTTTGTTGACCTTTAGGAGTGTTTTCCGGACGAGTCTAATGGGGTACCACGTCCTGGCCCCAAAGTCTATCCTTTGTACTCCCTCGGGACCTCTTTGCTCTGCTTCCCTGCCGCTCCATTGCACACCCCCAGTGTTTTGCCTCAGTGAGGTGGGGTCAGCTCAGTCACCCATCCCACACTGTGTCTCCGGTGCTGTCCCATGTAGGGCTATGGGTCAGTGCAGGATGTCGCATCTCGCCGTGGGGGCAGCTCTATGGTCCTCTCTGTACCCTGGGCCCTCCGAACTGGGCTATCGACCTCTGAGCTTGGTGGGCCCAGGTGTGCTCTGTCCCGCTCCTTTCCTCCTCCTTCTTTGCTTCAGCTTCCTTCTGGGTGTGGTGTGGTAGGTCAGTTCCTTTCTTACACCAGACGATCTATTTCCATTTTCTGTGGTACTCCCCTCCATGGTGGGGGTCAGGCTAATTCTGATTAGGGCCGGCGTATGGTCCAGTCTCTTTGTGGATTCCTCCGCACGTTACGTTGCCCTCCTGGTTTGGCGTGTCCTGGTGGGGTCTGTATGTACGTTCCAGTTCTGTGGGGACACAACCAATACTCCCCCCCTGGGTGGGTTAGTGCCCTGTTCCCCCCATGCCATCACCTCAGTTTCTCCCCACCCTGCTTCTCCCTCCACTTGTCCCCCTTCCCCTTCTTTATGTTGGACTCTCATGTACCTCCCTAGGCGTGGCCTGCCCTCCCTCCAACTGTCTATGCTTCCACCCGTTTATTGCGAGATAGGTGTTCGTTTATTCTTCTATTCCTGGCGTGCTGATTGTACTTACCGCAGGGGACTCATGTTATACCTGTCCTTTTGCGTTTGCATAGCCAGCCCCCCCTCTCACCCCTGACTTTTTCACCCTAAAAAGTTTAAAAACCAGAAAGAAGCCCCAGTGGGGCACTTCCCGAGAACCTTGGGAGGAGAGGCAGCAGCGGCTTGAGACAGAGCTGTGGGCAAGACCAGGCTACTGAACTAACAAAGCAGAGTGGCTCTGTGCAGGTGGCTAGCTTACGTAGTGGGGTGCCCTTTGAGCATTTATCACGGCTCAATGAGCTTTGTAATATTTACCGTGGCCAGGCAGAGGCCACAGGACTGACAGACTGAAAACCAGAGAGTGGCGTCCTCAGCATTTCTGGGTCTGCCTTTTGTCACTGTTCCGACTAAACCCCAGAATTGTAAGAGCACACAAAAATCAACCTTTCTGGAAATCGTGAAGGACAAGGACATGTGTAGGTCTACGTGCATGCCCGGGGCTAAGCAGATGTCCGGGAAAGAATTGAGAAGGCCCCAAGGTCTCAGGTCTGGCTGACACTGACGTTCTCTGTAATTAGGACAGGAAGACTAAGACATAGTTGTCAATTGCCTGGCAGCATTTTTTAAGGGCATTCCCTAATATGCACGTACAGCCCCTCTGCAAATAGTGACAGACTTTTTGCTGTTAGGCTTTGAAGGAAATATCTAGCCAATTATGAGACCACTAAGTGATGAGGCCTGCACTGCCTCAATGGCAGTGACTTGGGGTATATTGGTGTGTTTTTTGTTTGAAGTTAACTGAGCAGGGACCAGTTGGTGTGCATGGCAAAGAATACAAATGTTACAAAATGAGCTCAAGAATGTTACTAAACAAACAAAAGCAGAAACATCCAGCCAGGAGGGAATCTAATGTTCAGAGTTGCTACTTTCTATTAATTAGAACAACCATTTGTCAACATAAAGTTATGAGTCAGGAACATACCAACCCACACATACACTCACACAAGGGGTGAGGGGGAAGTAGGGTCCATGCAAAGGGGCAAAAAAGAAGAAAAATCAGTTAATAGAAATAATCCCTGAGGAAGCCCAGGGGTTGCATTTATTAGACAAAGATTTTAAATCCGCTCCAAACAAACAAACAAACTCATTGCCATCAAGTTGATGCTAACTCACAGTGACCCTATAAGACAGGGAAGAATTGTCCTTGGGGGTTTCCAAGACTGTAACTGTTTATAGCAGTGGTTGTCAACCTTCTTAATGCCGTGACCCTTTCATACAGTTCCTCATGTGGTGGTGACCCCCTAACCATAAAATTATTGTCATTGCTACTTCGTAACTGTAATGTTGCTACTGTTATGAATCAGGTGACCCCTGTGAAAGGGGTCGTGATCCGCTGGTGTATAGGAATACACAAAAAGTCTTTCCCACAAAAAGTGGCTGGTGTTCTTGAACTGTGGACCTTGAGGATTGCAGCCCAAGTCGTAAGCACTAGGCTAATGTCAGAGTCCTCCAATGGGAAATACCTTGGTTCTTGGCTTTGCACAAGAAAGAAATTCATGCCGAAGCCTGGTTTGTGATCCAAGTGGGGTTTTAATAAAAGAAGAATCAAGTTTTCCAGCCACTAAACATGGGACTGCACCCCCACACATGGCGACCTGAGGCCCAAGAGAGAGACAGCAGCACGACTGAGCGGAAGGCTGAGGGGCAGCTGGGAAAGGAGGTTTTCCAGGTTCTGGCTTTTTAGGGCCTTTGGCTGGGAAGCGTGGTTGACGGTACTGGTTGACCCTGTTGACTGAATCAAGCCCACCTAGCGTAGATTGGGCCAATTCAGGTGTACCGCCCACCTACATTTACCCTTCCCCCCTCCGGGCCTGAATTGACTCATGCCCAGTAGACACCTCTGGTCTCTGTTCTGCAATCGAACACCTACCAGGGCTCCTAGACTTAAATCAACTAATTCGAATATATTCAAAGACTGAAGGACACCTGGTTTAAAGAAGTAAGGAAAAATGCGAGACTGATATTATTAGGTGCCATATAACAGTGTATCTATGATCCCAGTGCGAGGGGGTTTTGATTACTGTAGTTGTATTGTTCCTTGTTAGGTACCTTCCAAGGGGTTCTGATTCAGAACAACTTTATGCACAATGAAACGAAGCATGGCCCGGTCATGCGCCATCTTTGCTGACCTGATTGTGTTTGAGTCCTTTGTTGTAGCCACTGGGAATACTCAGCTCATTGAAGTGCTTCCTTCTCCCCACCGACTCCCCAGTTTACCAAGCTTGATGCCTTTTTCCAAGGACTAGCTTCTCCTGGTAATATGTCCAAAGCAGC
Source organism: Echinops telfairi (assembly GCF_000313985.2). Classification (NCBI taxonomy): domain Eukaryota; kingdom Metazoa; phylum Chordata; class Mammalia; order Afrosoricida; family Tenrecidae; genus Echinops; species Echinops telfairi. The sequence continues at coordinate 3,332,482 of NW_022111327.1, forward strand.
ATCCTCATTTCAAAGAAGCATCCTGGCTGCTTTTTCCAAGACAGATTTACTTGTTCTTCTGCAGCCCAAGGTATTTTCAATATTTTTCACCAACATCGTAATACAAATGCATCCATTCTTCTTTGCTCTTCTTTTTTCATTGTCCAACTTTCACACCAGTGATTGAAAATACCATGTGTTGGGTCCGGCACACTTTAGTCCTCAAAGTGACTCCCTTGTTCTTCAACACTTTAAAGAGGTCATGTGCAGCTGATTTGTTCAATGAAATCTGTTTGATTTCTTGACTGCTGCTTCTATGAGCATTGATTGTGTATCCAAGTAAAAGGAAATCCTTGATCATTTAAATCTTTCTCCATTTATCATGATGTTACCTACTGGTCCAGTGGTGAAGATTTGGTCTAATTTTCACTGAGTTGCAATCCCTACCAAAGGCTGCAGTCCTTGATCTTCATCAGCAAGCGCTTCCCTTCGCATCCTCCTCACGTTCACTTCTCCAGCTGGAATACACAGAAATCAAATTGACTACAGCTGTGGGAAGAGATGATGGAGAAGCTCAATAGCAACAGTAAAGGGGTGGACTGTAGAATAGACCGTCATATGCTCATATGTAAGCTCAGGTTGAAGTTGAAGAAAATTCAAACAAGTCCAGGAGAGTCAAAAGACCTGGATTCTATGCCACCTGAATTTTGAGAACATCTCAAAAGCAGATTGGAGGCATTAAGCAGTCATGCCATAAAATCTGATGTGATTCGTTCTGTTCTATGTACACGGTGGCCATGGGTCAGAACCAACTGGATGGCATATTACAACAACAATGATAAGGAAGGACTTACTTTGAAACTTGAAGATGATTTTTTTTATTTGATGAAACTATTTCAGCTTTTGTTGTTGTTTTTTGCTCCAATTTGCATGTTATATCTTGTTTCAACCCTTTATTTTCAACCTATTTTTATATTTGTTCCTTTTAGGTCTTATCTTCTTGGTTCCTGAATTCCTTCTTTATTGTTTCCCTTTGTATTAAATAGATATTTTCTCATGTAGCATATTAATTTCCTTGTCATTACTTGTAGTATATACATTTTGTTATTTTTTATAGTAATTACCTGTGGAATTGCAATTAACATCTTAATTGATAATAATCTAGTTCAGATTAATGCCACTTTATTTTCCACAGTCTCCAAGCACACCTCTTCTACACAACTCTATGACACTGATTTAAAGTGTTATTGTCACAAATTAGATCTCCCTGCATTGTTTTCCCATTGCTCTAGATTTACAGTTATTGCTTCAAGAAGATGCCTTTTAAATCAGATCAAGGCGTTACAAACAAAAATACGTTTATATTTGTTTCTTCATGTGAATTTTAGTTAATTAGGAGCCCTGGCGGCGTAGTGGTTACGAATCGGGTTAGGTCAGCAGTTGGAAACCACTAGCTACTCTGTGGGAGAAAGATGGGGCTTTCTATTCCTTAAAGGGTTACAGTCTCAGAAACCCACAGGGACACTTCTATCCTGTCCTCCAGGGTCTCTAGCAGTCGGGTATCCACTCAATGGCAATGCATTTGGGTATGGTTTGTTTTGTTTTTTAATCATTTCATTTCAGCTAAAGTATTTCTTTAAGCATTTCTCTTTCTTTCTTTCCTTCAGCATTTCTTGTTGGGCAGGTGTGCTTGTGATAAAGTCTCTGTTTTTGTTTATAGGGAAAGTCTCAAACTCTTCCTCATTTTTGGAGCTACAGAGGTTGTTTGGACATTCTAGCAGGTGAGCATAGCTACTCGCATACCTTTGACAGAAGGGCAAGGGCAGTGCTCCTGATGTGGAAGGTCACTCTCTCCAGCCGAGCCCCACAGGGGAGCTTAGGGAGGGACTCACATGGTGTGCCGAAGGAGGAAGAGGACACCTGCCTAGCCAGACAGATCAGTGGAATCAACCCTGGGGTGACAGATGTCACAGCTGGTCGCCCTCACACCCAAGTTCATTTTCCTTTTTCAAGAGTCATGTTGTCAGATACCAATCCTGATTGACAGCTTTTCTTGTTTATCAGAACTTCCAGTGTTTCACCCCATTAAGTTTCACCTTCATAGTTTTGTGAATCAACTGAGAATCACTCATATATAAAAATGTGCTTCTCTCTTGCTGATTGCAAGATTCTTTCTTGTTTTTTCACTGTTGGCAGTAGTATTCTGATGGGTCCAAGTGTAGATCTTTTTTAGTTTATCCTACTGGGGATTAATTGAACTTCTTGGATATACAGATTAAAGGTTTCTATCCTATTTGGGGGAAGTTTTTAGTCATTATTAAAAAAAATGTTTTCATGCTTCTTTCGCTTCTCTTCTTCAGAGGAGTCAGATTAGATATATTTTGGTATGGTTAATGTTGTTCCACATTTCTGTGAGACTCATCATTTTTCTTTGTTCTTCATGCACAATAATCTCCAGTGACCTGTCCTCAAGTTCACTGATTCTGACTAGTTCCTACTCACATATTCTAGTGAGCTCCTATAAAATTGATTTTCCATTCCAGTTGTTGTGCTTTTTGACCCCAATGTTTCTGTTAGATTCCTTTGGTTTACAACTTTACTATTTTCTTATACAGTCTATTGTCAGACGAGAGCAATCCCTGGAGAAGGGCATCATGTTTGGTAAAGTAGAGCAGCAGCAAGAACGAGGAAGACCTTAGTCAAGATGGATTGACCCAGTGACTGCTACAAGGGGCTTCAACATCAGAACAATCATGAGGCTGACGCACGACCGGGCAGTGTTGCCTTCTGTTGTACGTAGGGGTGCTATGCATTGGAACTGACTCAATGGCACCTAACAACAACAACAGCAGCAGTTATTTTAAAAGAGTCTCTACTTGGTGAGATGTCATTTTATGAAACAAAATTTTCTAGAGTGATTTGAGTGAAAGTTTACAAATCAAATCAGTTCTCTATTCAATCATTCATACACATTTTGTTTTATGTCATTGCAAACCTCACAGTGTAACATCACATATCCTACTTCTTCCCTGAATTTTTCTATTTCCATCATTTCTTCTTTTCAATTCCACTGAAATGTTTTCCTGGAGTAAATGCTGCCCAGTCTCTATGGTTGATTGTTCTAAGGTGTGCATACTTCTCTAGTGTTGTTGTGTTTTTCCCCCATCTTATAGACCTTGTTTATTATTTAGCTGAAAGCTGAGTCCTGAAGTAAAAGGAAACAGAGGAAAGAACTAGGAGGCAAAGGGCATTTACAGAGGTCTAAATACAGGCATGTACATATGTAAATATATTTATATGAGGATGTGGAAATAGATCTATGTTCATATATGTATAGATTTAGTTTTAAGGTAGCAGATGGACATTGGGCCTCCACCCAAGTACTCCCTCAATGCAAGAATACTTTGTTCTATTAAACTGGTATTCCATGATGCTCCCGACAAGATCGCTGAAGACAAATGGGTGCATAAGCAATTGTGGCGAAGAAAGCGGATGGTGCCTGGCTACCAAAAGATATAGCATCTGGCGTTTTAAAGGATTGAAGGTAAGCAAGCGGCCATCTAGCTCAGAAGCAGCAAAGCCCACATGGAGGAAGCACACCAGCCTGTGCGATCACGGGGTGTCAAAGGGATCAGGTATCAGGCATCATCAGAATAAAAAAATCACATCATTGTGAATGAGGGGGCATGTGGAGTGGAGACCCAAAGCCCAACTGTAGGCAATTGGACATCCCCTTACAGAAGCGTCACAGGAAGGAGACGAGTCAGTCAGGGTGCAGGGTAGCAACGATGAAACATAAAACTTTCTTCTAGTTCTTAAATGCTTCTTCCCCCCTATCCCACTATCATGATCCCAATTCTACCTTACAAATCTGGCTAGACCAGAAGATGTACACTGGTACAGATAGGAACCGGAAACACAGGAAATCCAGGGTGGATGATCCCTTCAGGACTAGTGGTGAGAGTGGCAATACTGAGAGGGTGGCGGGAGGGTGGGGTAGAAAGGGGGAACCGATTACAGGGATCTACATATAACCTCCTCCCTGGGGGATGGACAACAGAAAAGTGGGTGAAGGGAGACGTAGTACAGTGCAAGATGTGACAAAATAATAATTTATAACTTATCAAGGACTCATGAGGGAGGGGGAGGGGGGACGGAGGGGGGAAAATGAGGACCTGATGCCAGGGGCTTAAGTGGAGAGCAAATGTTTTGAGAATGATGAGGGCAATGAATGTACAAATGTGCTTTACACAATTGATATATGTATAGATTATAATGAGTGTTGTATGAGCTCCTTATAAAATGATTTAAAAAACAGAAAGAAAGCTGAGTCCTGGGGTGAGTTTATTTCCAGACCAAAAGGGTGACCAAGGGCCGTAGTTTCAGGGGTTTCATCCGTCTCAACGTGCTCAGTAAGCCTAGATTGTGTGTGTGTGTCTTAATGCTTTTGAGCTTTGTTCCACAGTTTTCTCCCATTTTATCCAGGATCTTCTTATGTGATCTCTTACTCGATATAACCATCTTGTTCTTCTGGTCTCAGGGTTATGGAAAGTGGTGTTCCCATGATCCATGAATACAGTGGACTAGTTGTTTCCGTGCACCTCTTATTTCCTGTACGCTTCTTTTCTCCCACTAGGGAGAAACCTTAGATGGCCACTTCTGAGCTCTGAAGACTCCAGTCATCAGTCACGGCGGCAGGATGCAGACCATTGTCTTCATGGACAGTGTCCACTGACATTGGTGTCCCCCCACCAGACTAAGGTCTGAGTTCCCAGATCTCATGATGTAGTCCCTCAAGACATTTGCTTATATCTGAGAAGTTTTCATAGTGTTTCTCCCTGTGCACTCTACTACATTTGTGGATATAGTTGTAGTAAAGAAAAGTACACCTGCACAAGTATCCTCTGTGTGTGCGGGCATACTTCCACTCTCCCTTCCACACCCATTCAGCCTGTGTGTCTGTCCATGTGTCTACCTGTGTATCATTATTGCCGAATGGGGTATATGACAGTATTTGCCTCTAGTGTCCTTAACCCTTCCTTACCCACCTCCCAGCGTCTTCCACTGCCTTCCTCCTGTTTTGCTGCCCTCCTTTTTGACTGTGGACTGCCTTCTCCTTGCCGATGCATGTATGTATGCCCAGTAGCCCAGGCGTAGCCAGCCATTTCGCTTCACCAACCTGCCATCATGGAGCATTTCAGCGTGTGCTAACCTTCCTTGGACTTTTTACAAACTGATCCCATACAACATTTATCCTTTTGTGCTACTTGCTTTTTGCTCAACCCAATGGCCTCCAGGTCTGTTCATGTTATAAGGCGCTTTGCAGATTCACCTCAGTCTCTAGCTTTGCACAGTATTCCATGGCAGGGCTGCGCCGGAGTTGATTTCTTCATGCTTCCATTGACGGGCATTCAGATTGTTTTCTTTCTTTCTTTCAGCCAGTGTGAATCGTGCGACGAGGGACATGGATGTTCATCAACCACTCTGTGTTGGACCTCTTATTTGGGATGCCATTTTTTTTAATGAAAAAGTTGATTGGGACAGATTTTGCCAGTGTGGGGTGATTTTGTTTCTTTGTTGTGTTTTGACTGCTTTAGTGGAAGGGCAATATTTCAGGGTTATTTACTCTGTCATTTTTGCTAACATACCTCATCAAGCTTTACCTCGGGCAGATTTGATTCTTGGATACAGTTTTTTTTTCTTCAAAATCAAGTTCTTTTGTCCTCAAGACACAGAGATCCCAGGAATTCATACTCTTTTTTTATGTGGAATTGGGAGCACGTTGAACTTTATCTCCTGCAGAAAGTACTGCTAGTACAAGCCTACTGGTAGAAATTGCTAAAGAGGACTAGCAAATATACCCAGTCTGAGAACTGCCAAAGCTCAGCCACGAATGGAAAGAAGGTAAGGAAACTTTCATCAGGACGCAGGCTATTGTGGAAACCTTGTTGACTCTCTGTGCCTCTGGGGAAATTGCTCAGCCATCAAGTGGGTTCTATTAAGTAGCCAATTTCAAGCACAGAACTGAGAATATGCCATCAAATCAGATAAAGCCATTTATTGTTAGTAATCTTTTTATCATTTATAAATCAGTAGAATACAAAATAAACAGAATATGTAAAAATAGCAGTATGTTACCATGTGATAGTATGCGATAATGGGAAAGAAACCTATACAGCTACATGTCAGAAGTACAGGCAGACTATTCCTTAGACATGCGGATGGTGAGACTGTCTCATTTACTTTGGATGTTATCTGTAAGGACCAATCCTTGAAGAAGGGCAGCCTACTTGGTTAAAGGAGAGGACCAGGAAAAGGAAGGAAGACCCTCAAAAGGTGGATTGACACAGTGGTTGCAACAATATGCTCAAAGATAGCAATTGGGAGAATGGTGCAGGACTGGACAGTGGTTCATTCCAGTGTACATCGGTTTACTATGGGTCAGAAGTGACTCATTAGCACCTGCCACCAAAGAAGACCAGCATGCAAAAACCAGCATGAGGGATGGCCCTCAGAATGCTAATATGAAGTTGAAAAATTCAGACACAAGAAGTACACTGTTCTTCTACTTATATAGAGCACAAAACAAGGAAAACCAGTTTGTACTGTTCTAAGTCAAGATAAAGGTCACCTTGGGAGAGAGATAGCGTGGGACAAAAGAGTACACAGGGAAGATTCTGTGCATGATGTCCAGTTCCTTATCTGGTTGCCAGATAAGTTTGTGGATTTTGCACGGAAGAGTCAAGATAATAATTGAACTGCCTATTCTCTATCTAGAATGCTTCCACCCACCCTCTTCTTTAGGAAGCTGGTTCCTTCCTACCATTCAGGTGGAAGCCTACTTTCAACCACTCTGATCTATTTACGCTTCCTTTCTCCTTTTATACAACTTGCAAATTCCGCTTTTCAATGATTTGACAGTTTACCGCCCACCTCCCTTAGAACATAAGAAGCTCCATAAATGCAAAGATTCTATCTGCCTTCTCCACTTTTGTATCTTCAGAAGCTAGAACATAATAGGTGCTCAATAAACGACTGTGAATAGAAAGCCCTTATGCTATCCTTTAAACTACAGGATAGAGTAGAAGCCAAAGTCCCATGCTATACCTTCCACTATAATGTGGTAGCTCACTCCACAGTCTATGGAATGAATGATTGGATCAGTGACTAAATCTCCTTTCTAATTCTAGTCTCCACATTGGAACCAGAGCAATTGGTCCATTGGTCGATATGAAATGCAATTTGGATCATGATTTGCCATTTCTTAAAAGCTTACAACTCTTCCCTATGCCTTTGCATGTGCAATCTCAAATCTCTAAGACAGCTTCCTTCATGTTCGTCTTTTGCTTGGTTCCAAGAACTTTCTTTCTGCATGCTTCTCTCCCAGGTTCTGCTTGGCCATGCTTCTGAACCAGTCTCCCGTTCTTCGACACTAACTCTCACTCAGCTTGTAGTCTGCCAACTTGGTGTTTTTTCTGTCTGAGGTGATCTCACCTCGTCTCCCTTCCTCTTCATCAAATTCACGTCTTGTTGGGTTTTAGATTAGACATCACAGCCTCTGAGTATCTCCTATGTGCTCTTGAAGCATCTCAAACAGCATACACCGTCCTTGGTGGGCACCAGCACTGGAGGCACCAGTCCTCATCCTGCTAACATCCACAGGAGAGCTGCACGTGGGCCAGACGCATCTGGACACATAGTTCCAGGCACCGAAGTGCAAACATATGACGTCAAATGATTTGAACTTCAGTTTCTCTTCTCCCATGACTGCCAGTGGCATTTTGTCCAGTCCCTTGGGAAAATGCTATGCAGGGAAGAGGGATCACAGGTAGCTCCTCTCCTGGCAACCTGGAGATGATTCATGGTCTCATGCATATCACACTATTTTAGTCATTGTTATTCTGCACTGCAATCAGGTGTTTACTTTGTCTCTCCAACTAACTCAAATGATGATTGAGGACAAGGATTGGGTCTCTGGTACCTAAGTAGCTTGTAGATATTTGCCTTTGAATAAATCAAGAACTGACTGACATGCCCTAGGAAGTGACACTTGGAGTAAACTACCAAACTAACAGAGCTCTCCCTTTTTTTGTTGTCTGAGAGGTAGAAAGAATATCCTGGTGGAATGAAATTCTCCCTAAGAAGCAAATAACACCTCAAAGTTGGCAGAACTTAGTATTATCCGGGTTGAGATCACATGCCTTCAAATCTTTACTTGCACACACACACACACACACACATGTGCCTACACACAGGTGTGTGTGTGTGTGTGTGTGTGTGTACATTATTGGCCACACTGGCTTCAGCCATGATCACAGAAAAGAGGAAATTGCTTAGACTGGAACTTGCAACTGTCTTAGAAGGGTTACTAACTCGGAGCACAGACTCCAAGGCATACCAAAACCAAACTTACTGCCACTGACTCCGTGGGTTTCCATGATTGCACCCCTTTCTGAGAGTAGAAAGCCTCATCTTTCTCTCTAGGAATGAATGGGTGGTTCCGAATTTCTAACCTTACAGTTAGTAGCTCAGTGAATAACCACTAAGCCACAGGTCTCCTCTCCAAAGCCATGGAGAGGACATGAAACATTCACTGATGTGATGCAACGAAACCTCCTGTCACTGAACTTAAAACGTTATGCATGTAGCATTCGAATATCATGGACTTTTATTTTTTGGAACATCGCTGAAGTCTTTCCAGATGTTTGTTAGATAAAGTCAAAGCCGTGGCAACACATAATCGACGTGTTTTGTTTGTTTGAAACTAGCTTGTGTGTCACAAAGCACTTAAGTCCGTTTTGGTTTCACTTTTCCTCCTCAAACCAGTGTCTAGATGTGATGGGTAAGGAATCCAGAGGCTTTTAAGGCGGACACCCTTCTCTTTGGATTTATTTTGTAGGTGCTTATTTAATTAAAAATGCTTTCCCCTCGTTTTTGTGGTCTAGGACACAAAGAACAACATACGCAGCGTGGCTGCGCGACCCATAACATCAAAAGAGTGACAGTAGCCCAGCAAACCTCATGTGTATGTGATTCTTTCACACACCCCCTTTCCTCCTTCCTCTGTTCCTCCCACCCCCCCACCCCCCGCCACACACCTCATCATAATCTTCAAAGTCTTTTCCTTTGGTGTGAAAACCAAATTTTTTCTTGTTTCTTTAAAAAATTCCTCTATAATCACGGTGTCATACATATTTATCTTTATGAGATTGGCCAACTTTGCAGAGCAGAATGTCCTCCAATGTTGTCCATGTCATGAGGTGTTTGATCAACTCCTCGATGCTGTTTTTCGAAGGATGCATAGTTGCCCGTTGTGTGTACAGGTCAGAGCTTGCTTGTGCCTTCCTCCATCCATGGGGATTTTGATTGTTCCCATCTTTATACTGTTGTCCAAATGGCTGCAAACAACATGGGTGTGCATATATCTGGTCCTCTTTTGTTCTTTATTTCCTCAGGATATCTATCAAGTAGAGAGCGAGCAGAATCATAAGCTAGTTCTATTCATATTTGTTAAGGAAGCGTCATATTGTTTTCCATCTTTGCTGTACTGCTCGGCAACCTCACCAGCAATGTACGAGTATTCCAATCTCTCCACATCCTTCTCAGCATTTATTATTCTTTTAGAATTTTGCGAAAAGTATCGAAATTAGCCCTTTATCTGTTATAGCATTGCCAAATATTTTTCCCCATCTATGGGTTCTCTTTTTACTCTGTTGAAGAAGTCTTTTGGTGCATATAGATGTCATATTTTTAGATGGTCCTAGTCCTCTATTTTGTCTTCTTTGTGGGTGTTTCTCATGATGTTTGGTAGTGCATTTACACTTTGTATTAGGGTCCTAAGTTTGCCCCTATTTTCCCCTTGAATTTCCTTTGGCTTCTAGGGTTTAGTGAAAATCTATTTACAAGTGGAACATCAGGTTTTTAATGGTTCCATCATTATTATTAGAAAACCTCTACCCAATCCTATTTTATCTTCTGAGGGGGGCAGAACAACATTCCCCAACCCCCAAAGTAATGTACACCCCGAGTACTTTAAGCTGCACAGTGCTGTGACCCCGTAGGGTTGCTCTTGATCCCTCCATAAACCTAAGACTCCCACCAAGGAGATAAAAGACATTTCAAGAATTATTCGTGGTTGAGGATTAACAGTAATGCGTGAAGTCTTATTGAGTATTAGAGATTAATCAACTGAGGAAATAGGTATGGGAAGGTTAACGCCCACTTAAAAGAAATGGTCCAACTTTGAAGCTATCCAGTAGTAACTACTGGTATGTGGTAGTCACCTAATCTGGTGTCAATTTAAAGATTAAGAGTGTAGGGGTGGAGCTGTAAATCTGGAGAAAGCCAATGAGACCTCTGTGTGGGCATGGCCTTCTCCTGAGAATTCTTGGAAATCTGGTACTTCCTCCTTGGAGGCGGAAGACACCTCTCTCTCTGCTACTCCCTGGGAGACATTGCAGAAGACAAGCTACATGAACACAACCAGACCTCTGAAGCCGGAGAAGCCACAGAGCCACTGGACCCAAAGACGTTCTATCCACTGATTTATTATCGTCCTGCATTTGGTTTCATTGCATGTGTTTCATGAGTCTGAAGAGGACTTTATAGATTGGTATCGGACATATGGGCTAATATCGGACTTATGAACTTGATCTGGACTGGGTTGGGATGTTTTCTTAATGTACAATTGCTCTTGTATACAAACCTCTTCCTTATACACATATGTGCGTCTATGAATTTGTTTCTCTAGTCTACCTGGACTAGCACATGGTACTTCATCTAAAGTCAAGCTAGAAAGAAGATGAGATTGGTTGCATTCTCTTTCAATTAGATATATTTTAATTTGTATTTGGTATGGAAAAACACCAAGTTAACACTAGTACAATAAAGAATTGGTTTTGCTTTTAACAACTGGTTCTTTCTTTCTATCTTATCGTTCGATCTTTGGATCCATAAATTCGATGAAAAATGCCATTGTCTTTAAGTGTCCAGTAAAACTATTCTCTGAACACGGAGAATGTTTGCCTTCCCTCATTACATGAGCCTCTCACTATAAATGAACTGAATTCTTCAAAGTGGACCTCAATACAGATGCGCCAGAATTGGTTTCCATCTATTGCACATTTTATTTGGGAGAGATATGTGTTGGTCCTTCCAAAAGGTTGAGACAAAATTACTAATTAATAAGTGCCCAATAATGAAATGTCTCTAAAAAGAGCTCAAAGTGAAGCTCTTTGGACTGTGGTTGCTTGATAAAACATCTAAATATTTGATTTACAGACACATTTGGAAAATATAAGTATATATTTGAACTAGCAGTTGAAAGATTATCTGCCTTGTCATCTGCCATTGGACTAAGCCCGGGATTTAGGATTAACTAACCTAACCAAATTAGTCATCCTGGATCTAGGTCTTTGGGAAGAGTGGTCTACATGAAGGCACATATATGTAAGCACTACAGGGACTTTTCCCTTTCATCACAAAACTTAGCTTACCTACCACCTCTTTTGCAAACTAAACCTTGTTTTGGGAAGGTCATATTCTAAAGAGTGAGACCACCAATATCTCAGTTTTACCATTGAAAAATGGTAACAAATAATTTCTTCCTTTCTCTTTTTACATCTTCCTGCACAAAACTTCTCTGGGTCCCTTTTTTCTACTTCTTATCCACGAGAAATAAGTTTCAGGGAAGTAAGTTTCAAGATATCTGGCCTTGAGTAGGCACATGTACATTTTTTACAGATAAACAATTGGTCCCGCAATAGGCTAAAGAAACTTTGTCTAAGCCGCTCCTCCCCCCAGAAGAATTTACTTCAGAGGACAGCACTGAAGCTGCAGCTCAGGGAGAGGGACATGGCTGAACTGAGCATATGGGAGCAAATGAAGGGGGAGGAAGAGAGAGTGGAGCACATCCTGACCCACCAAGCCTTGAGGACCATATTCCCGCTCAGAGCAGCTGATGCATAGAGAGGACCATATGGCTGGCCCCACTAGGAGACATGACGTCCCTCGATGACCCATGGCCCTACCGGGGACAACACTAGAGATTCAGTGTTGGGATTGGCCCAGTCTGACCCCACCACACCGAGGCAAAACACTAAGGGTGTGCGGGAGAGTAATGGGGGGAGCAGAGCAGGGAGGTCCCAAGGGAGTGCCAAGGATAGACTACTGGGCTGTGGTGTGGCACCACATCTGACTCGACGGAGGACACTCCTAGAGGTCAACAAATAGACCTTGAACTATTTACAGTTTTTTAAAAGAATTATTTATTTATTTACTTATGTTATTGTGGTCATTTTGGGTTTTTTTATCGCTTTATTTAGCGATGCCTTTTTTATGCCTATTATCATCTCTGCAGGTCTATCTAGATAAGACAGGCTGGACTAACAGTCTGGAGGAGAAAATAACAGGACTGATGGTTCTGGGGGTGGGGGTGGGGCGTGGACAAGGAAGAGGGGCAGGTGGGGCAAAAGAGGTGGTGTTGACCAACCCAGGGAAAAGGGAACAAGAAGTGATCCAAAATCAGTGGTAAGGAGGGTGTAAGAGACCTGGTAGGGATTGATCAAGGGCAGTATAGCTGAGAGAAATTACTAAAACCCAAATGAAGGCTGAGCATGATCATGGGACAAGAGGAAAGTGAAAGGAAATAGAGGAAAGAACTAGGAAGCAAATAGCATTTATAGAGGTCTCAATACTGGCATGTGCATATGTAAATATATTTATATATGAAGATGGGGAAATAGATCTATGTGCATATATTTATAGGTTTAGTATTAAGGTAGCAGATGGACACTGGGCCTCCACTCAAGTACTCCCTCAGTGCAAGAACACTTTGTTCTATTAACCTGGCATTCCATGATGCTCACCTTCCTGACACAATCGCTGAAGACAAAGAGGGTGCATAAGCTAATGTGGTGAAAAGCTGATGGTGTCCGGTTATCAAAAGATACAGCATCTGGGATCTGAAAGGCTTGAAGGTAAACAAGCGGCCATCAAGCTCAGAAGCAGCAAAGCCCACATGGAAGAAGCACACCAGCCTGTGTGACCACAAAGTGTCAAAGGGATCAGGTATCAGGTATCAAAGAACAAAAATCATATCATCGTGAATGAGGGGGAGTGCAGATTGGGGACTCAAAGCCCATCTGTAGGCAACTGGACATCCCCTTGCAGAAGGGCTGTGGGGAGGAGAGGAGCCAGTCAGAGTGCAGTATAGCAACGATGAAACAAACAACTTTCCTCTAGTTCCTAAATGTTTCCTTTCCCCCACCCCCAACTATCATGATCCCAATTCTACCTTACAAATCCAGTTAGACCAGAAGATGTACACTGGTACAGATAGGAACTGGACACACAGGGAATCCAGGACAGATAGTCCCTTCAGGACCAGTGGTGAGAGTGGCGATACTGGAGGGTGGATGAAAGGTGGGGCAGAAAGGGGGAACCGATTATAAGGATCTACATATAACCTCCTCCCTTGGGGACAGACAACAGAAAAGAGGGTAAAGGGAGACATTGGACAGTGTAAGATATGAACAAATAATAATTTATAAATTATCAAGGATTCATGGGGGAGGGGGGAGCAGGGAGGGAGGGGAAAAATGAGGACCTGATACAAGGGCTCAAGTAGAAAGCAAATGTTTTGACAATGATGAGGGCAACAAATGTACAAATGTGCTCGACATACAATGGATGTATGTATGGATTGTGATAAGAGTTGTACGAGCCCACAATAAAATGATTTAAAAAACAAAAAGCAACTTTGTCTCACCACCAAAGAATTCTTAAATCTTAGATATGGATGATAAGGTGGAGTTAATCTGGCATACATTTTTGTTTTATTAATCGGGAAAGTGAGCCACAGAGAAGTTTGAAATATATATTTTTGAATCAAAGGGGAAACGGAAATGAATAATTTTGACAATGAGCAACCTAAATGTCACTATGTCCACAAAATTCAGGAATAATGATATTTATCCCCAAAGTAATTATTTGTTGGTAGATTGCTAAAAGTATGAGCTCTTTCATGAAAGTCTCAATTTAGAAGCTTCTATGGATTCAGTGATAGGGGCATTTTTGGAAGATAATTGATATTTTATCATTCTGATAGTAGCAGAAAGGGTCCCATGGGTCAAAGAATGAAAAGGTGATTTTTCCTTCCACAATTCAAGAGGGGCAGTCAGGTCTGTGTATAGTGAACTCTCAAATCATTGCATAGACAGCAATGCACAGCTTGCTGAAAACTTCCTGCAAGGTGGCCTCATGAGCAGTTCTATGCTCTTATCCCCCAAAAGATCACCATGGAAATCAGTTAGAAATTGGTAGACACAACAAGAACTCTAGAAAGCAGCTGGAGAGTTGCTCCACTCAGCGAATGCTGAATTAAAAAGAAAACAAAAATCAAGGGAGCCTTTTCAACCGTGGGGGGAAAATTTTTTTTTGGTGCCTGTGAACTTCCTACCCTGTCTCCCCAAAAATAAGACAGTGTCTTATATTAATTTTTGCTCCTGGAGATGCGCTAGATCTTATTTTCAGGGGCTGTCTTATTTTTCCATGAAGAAGAATACGGTACACATTTATTGTTCATTGTTTTATTAAAAGACCTCGCACTGCCTGTCTGCTCTGACTGTGCTGTGGCCAACAGTGAGCGGCATGGCGGCGCCCCGGTGCTACAGTCCAGAGTCCAGAGTTAAGGTAGCTTCGGGGGGCCTTATTTTCAGGGAGGTCTTATTTTGGGGGGATGCCTTATATTTCAGCGAGAGGCAAAACTGTAAGTAGGTCTTATTTCGGGGGATGTCTTACTTTCGGGGAAACAGGACAGGAGCTCTGGTGGCCTAGTGCGTTGTGCATGAAGTTGCTAACTGCAAGATAAGCAGTTTGAGCCCACCAGTCACTCTGCAGGAGAAATATAAGACTGTCTGACTCCTGCAAATACTTAAAGCCTTGGCAATCCAACAGGCAGCTCAACTCCGTCTTACTGAGTCATCAGGAGTCAGAATCTACTCAACAGAGCAGCAGGGCATTTTTGCGTGAGTGCACTTCTCCTTCCCCTATCTCAGCAGCATGACCTCTGAAAGTCAGAAAGATAGCCTAGTAACACGAACCAAAAAATGTGTATGTGCATATCTGTATAGAGATATGTATATGTGTGTACATATATGGAACATAATATTTAAAGGACGATGGACTGTCAAAAGAACAACGAAATCTATCTAGGAAGAAGTACAGCCAGAATGCTCCGTAGAGGAAAGGATGGAGAGATTTCATCTCATGTACTTTGGACCTGTTGCCAGTGGAGTTCAGTGCCCGGAGAAGGATTAGGAGTAGCAAAAAAGAGGAAGACCCTCTACAAGTTGGATTGACACAGTGGTTGCAGCAAGGGGCTCAAACATAAGAACAGTTGTGAGGCTGGTGCAGGACCAGGCAGTGTATCCTTCTGTTGTAGATGGGATCACTATGAGTCGTAACCAACTGGACAGCACCTAACACCAACAACATGTGTCTACATATAGATAATAAAGCATGTAGGGGGCACAGTTAGGGATAGTTCTTAGAAATAAATGCCTTGAAGGTTTGGTTTTTGAATTTGAAGGCTTTGGAACATAGCTTCATGGAAAATTTGGTCAATTAGCATAAGATAGTTCAAGTTTATGTCCTACATTCTCATTTGCAGAGTGAGTGCCTGGGGTCTTAAAAGCTTCTGAGTGGCCATGTAACAGGCAATTAGTCTAGAATTTAGCTAGAAGGTGACCTCAGGGGGTGATTTGGTTTCCGGGTTTTAAGTAGTGTCCCCTACTTATCAGCAGCAATATAGAAACCCAAGTCACAGAGAAGAAACTTCTTTACAAGCCTAGAGTCTATACAAGCACAAACCATGGCCTCATTCAGAAAGAATTGATCAACTGAAAGAACTGAAAAAACTAGATGGTTGGTGCCTTGCTACCATGACCTACAGCTATGGTCAGATCTACACTATATGAATTCTGAGAAAATGGTGAAACAGAACTCAAATTCTTAAAAAGTTCAGACTCCATCCCTTCAGAAAGGGGTCACAGGGAATTGATGAGCCAGTCAGGGTGCAGTATAGCACCGATGAAACACACAACTTTCCTTGAGCTCTTTGGTGCTTCCTTCACCCAACTATCATGACCTCAATTCTACTTTACAAATAAGATTAGACCAGAGCATGCACACTGCTACAGATAAGAGCCCTCAACACGGGGAATCCAGGATAGATAAACCCCTCAAGGCCAACAAGGAAAGTAGAGATACCTGGAGGATTAGGGGAGGGTGGGGGAGGAAGGGGGAATCAATCACAAGGATCAACATATAACCCCCTCCCAGGAGGACGAATAACAGAAAAGTGGGGGAGGGCCAACAGAGGACGATATAAGATATGGAAATAATAATCTATAACTTACCAGAGGTTTGTGAGGGAGGGCAGATGGGGGAGGGAGGGCAGAGAAATCGGGAGCTGATATCGGGGGCTCAAGTGGGAAGAGAATGCTTTGAAAATGATGATGGCAGCTTATGTGCAAATGTGCTTGATACACTGGATGGATGTGTGGATTGTGATAAGAGATGTAAGAGCCCCCAATAAAAGTATATTTAAAAAAAGTCCAGACTCACTGGACAGTTGAGCCTGTTGAGCCTAAAGGACTCCCCAAGGCTATTACCCTGAAATACCATTTAATCTTGGAACAAGAACTATCCCCTGGGGTCACCTTTTAGCTAAACAATAGATTACTTTATTATTATTGTACTCTCAAGGAGAACTGTGCTCCTTTAAAAAACTCATCTACATGAGACCAAATGGTCAACAATGACCCCCAAACATTGACAAGAAGGTAAGGGAGCATGGAAACGAAAAGTCTGAAAGTAGAACAGCCAGAATGACCATGATGAAAATGTTGATGTATTTCAAAAAAGGTAACCAATGTCACTGAGCAGTGTGTAAAAAAGGTTTGGGGAACTTAATTTGCTGTGGGCCGAAATGGACTACCATCTTGGATCAGAAAATCCAAGGGGATTTTGCCGGGAATAACAGATTCAAGAGGAACAGCATCACGTTCATCATCAAAACTGACACTTCAAGATCTACCTTAAAGCACAACACACTGTCTGTGATAGCAGAATACTTATCCTCATATAAGGAAATCCAGTCAACACAATTATTATTCAAATTTATGCACCCACCACTAAGAGTAGTGAGGAAGAAATTGTAGAATTCTACCATATGCAACTGCTGAAACATAAAATCAAGTTGCATTAATAATTATTGGTGCTTGGAATGCAAACGTTGGAAATAAAGAAGGAACAGTAGTTGGAAAATATGGCCTTGTTGACAAAAATGAAGCTGGAGATTGCAGGATAGAATGTTGCAAGACCAACGACTTCTATATCGTAAACACCATTTTTTCAGCTGTGTATTCCGCATGGCACACAGCAATTAAATTGCCTACATCTGTGGGAAAAGACAATGGAACTAAAATCAGACAATATCAGTCAGCTGCTCAAACCAGGCCATGAGTAGACACTGGAACAGACCATCAATTGCTTATATATAAGCTGAGGACAAAGCTAAAGAAAATGAAAACAAGTCCATGAGAACCAAAATACAACCTTGAGTCCATCCCACCTGAATTTGAGAACAGATGTGAGTGATACGATGAACATTACTGACGAAAGCCCTGATGAACTTGGGGCAACATCATGATATACATGAAGAAAGCAAAAGGCCATTATAAAAAACAGGAAAGCAAGAAAAGATCAAAGTGAATGTCAGAAGACACTATGAAACTAGCTCTTTGTTGTATGCTGTCCTAATTAATGTTCTCTATTTTACTTCTATGGGGCCTAATATCCGTTGCAATGGCTACACAGAAAGTCACAGAAAATTTCATGATTAAAGGATTTTTGGAAGTTAGCAAAATGTAAAGCCAGTGAGAAATGCTTAGGAAAATTGTTTACCAGGACAAGTTACAAAGCTTCAGATCTGCTAATGTCTAAATGATATACCACTCTGCTGTTAGCCTTAACCTGAAGGCATTCCACTCAAGCTCCATGTGTCAGCCAACCCAGTTCCCTGACTTAAGTGCCCAGAGGCACCGCATTCCAGGAAACCTCAGCAGGAAGGCATTAGCTCTACTTCCTTGGGTCAGCAAGACCAATTTCCCCAATTAAGTGTCCAGAGGCACCCCACTCCACAAGTCAGCCTCCTGTACAGACTCACATTTTTGCTTTTATTTTTAATAGTTTTATTGACATATAATACTTGTTTGAGCTTTAAAAGTTTTATTGACATATAATTCATACCCCATACACTTCAATAGTTTAGTCATATTAAAAGCAGTTGTATAATCATAACTACAATCAATTCTCAACCATTTTCTGCCTTCTTGTGCTGATTGTTCTTAGCTCCCCATTTCCCTCCACCCTCCCCTCCCATACCTCCAATCAACCATTAATCCAGTTACTAGCTTATAGATTTACATATTCTGGATTTATTATATTGGAAAGCATGCCCCCCTCCAAAAAAGGCCAAAACCAGAGAAAAACCCAAATGAAAAGAAAGCAGAAAATATTCAAAACCAGAAAAAATGTATAGTGAGTCAAAAGTGAGAGCAAATGATAAGGTACTATATTTTTACCTAATTACATATACCATATGAAGTTTATAGTGCTCTTTGTCTCAGAGCAAGGCTATTCACATCCCTCAACTGTGGACAGGGGGATGCATGGGGCTGAATCCATGTGTGGACCTTGCAAATGGATTTTGGGCTTCCACTGTCATGCACAGCCTACTGCAAATCAGGTGTTCACAATTTAAGCTCTGATACCATTCCCTCATTCATATTTGGATTTTATTACTTATAAACCCTGTATCACACAGGCTTATATGCTTTTCTCATATGGATTTAGCTGATGCCTCTCTTTTTTTTTAACTGTATAAAATGGCATCTTCTTTATTTTGCATACTTTAATAGAACAAAATAAACAAAACAGAAACCTCACGAATACACAACATTAACCCCATTCACAAGTAAAGGAGGGGACAACAGGGCATGAGGGCCTTAGATCCTGCTTTACACACAAGAACAGGCGGGGGGACCACTAGTTAACAGCAGTTGCAGAGCCCAGGTGGGCTAGGGTCACTCAAGTCATGGGGACACTATACAGAGGGCACAAGGTTTCGGAGTAGAATGGCCTAATCTACTTCTTCCATGCGAGATAGGTCTTCGTCACCCTCCAGGGGGGGATCTCATCAGGAACAGCAGTGCTGGGCTCCTCGGCTCTCACCTCATTTTCATCAATGCCTAAGCCAAGCTTGATCATGCGGTGGATGCGGTTGGAGTGGGCCTGAGGGTCCTCAAGGGAGAAGCCAGAGGAGAGCAGTGCGGTTTCAAACAGCAGCACCACCAGGTCCTTGACAGCTTTGTCGTTCTTGTCAGCCTCGGCTTTCTGCCGCAGCGTCTCCACAATGGGGTGGTCCAGGTGCTTTTTGGCCATCATGTAGCCCGTTGTGGAGCTGTCCCGAAGAGCCTGGGCTTTCCTGATCCGCTCCATGTTGGCCGTCCAGCCATACGCACTAGTCACAATGCAGCAGGGCGAAGACACGAGTCTGTTGGAGGTTGTCACCTTCTCAACCTTCTTATCCAAAATTTCTTTCATGAGCTTGCACGGGTTCTCAAACTTGGCCTTGCTTTCCTCCATTTTCTTTTTTTCTTCTTCTTCCTCTGGAAGCTCCAGCCCCTCTTTGGTCACGGAGACCAAACTGTTCCCATCAAACTCCTTGAGCTGTTGCATGCAGTACTCGTCGATCGGCTCAGTCATGTAGACCACCTCATTGCCCCACTTCCGGACACGCTCCACAAAAGCAGAATTGGCTACCTGCTCTTGACTCTCACCAGTGATGTAATAGATCGACTTCTGTGTCTCCTTCATTCGGGAAACATGTTCTGAGAGGGAAGTCATCTCGTCTCCAGACTGGGAGGTGTGATAGCGCAGCACCTCAGAAAGGCGCCGCCAGTTGGTGGAGTCCTCGTGGATGCCAAGCTTCAGGTTTTTGGAGAAGGCCTCCTAGAATTTCTTACAGTTCTGCTGTCTTCTGCAAACTCCGAGAAGCGCTCCAGGCACTTCTTGACAATGCTTTTGCGGATGACCTTCAAGATCTTACCCCGCTGGAGCATCTCTCGGGAGATGTTGGGGGGCAGGTCCTCTGAGTCCACCACACCACGGATGAGGTTGAGATACTCTGGGATGGACTCGTCACAGCTGTCCATGATGAACACACGGCAGACATAAAGCTTCATGTTGTTCTTTTTCTTCTTGTTCTCAAAGAGGTCAAAGGGAGCACGGTGAGGGATAAACAACAATGCCCTGAATTCCAACTGCCCTTCTACAGAAACGTGCTTGACTGTCAAATGGTCTTCCGAGTCATTAGTAAGACTCTTGTACAATTCTCCATACTCCTCCTGGGTGACAGCATCAGGATTTCTGGTCCAAATGGGCTTGGTCTTATTTAGTTCTTCCCGGTCAATGTACTTCTCCTTAATCTTCTTGGTTTTCTTCTTCTTGTCCTTACCACTATCATCCTCCTCATCTGAACCCACACCTTCAATCTTGGGCTTCTCCTCCTCATCCTTTTCTTCTTCTTTCTCACCCTTCTCTTCCTCGGCTTCATCATCACCGATTGCTTTCTCCCATTCCTTCTCCAGATGAAGGGTGATGGGGTAGCCAATGAACTGAGAGTGCTTCTTCCCTACTTCTTTGACTCGCCTCTCCTCTAGGTACTCTGTCTGGTCTTCTTTGAGCTGCAGAATCACTGTAGTTCCCCGACCAATGGGCTCACCATGGTCAGCACGGAGAGTGAAGGAGCCCCAGCAGAAGACTCCCAGGCATACTGCTCATCATCATTGTGTTTTGTGATCACAACCACTTTCTCTGCCACCAAGTAGGCAGAATAAAAGCCAACACCAAATTGCCCAATCATGGAGATGTCCGCACCAGCCCGCAGAGCCTCCATGAATGCTTTGGTACCCGACTTGGAAATGGTTCCCAGATTATTGATGAGCTCAGCCTTGGTCATGCCAATGCCTGTGTCCACTAGAGCCAGAGTGTGCTCCTGAGGGTTGGGGGTGATGTTGATTTTCAGCTCTTTTCCACTGTCCAACTTGGAAGGGTCTATTAGGCACTTATAGCGAATCTTGTCCAAGGCATCAGAAGCATTAGAGATCAACTCCCGAAGGAAAATTTCCTTGTTAGAATAGAAGGTATTATACCAAGGGCTCAAGTAGAAAGCAGATGTTTTGAGAATGATGAGGGCAACAATGTACAAATGTGCTTGACACACAATCGATGAAAGTATGGATTATGATAAGAGTTGTACAAGCCCCCAATTAAAAAGATTGTAAAAAAAAGAATAGAAGGTATTGATGAGGAGGGACATGAGTTGGGTGATCTCCGCCTGAAAGGTGAAGGTCTCCACCTCCTCCTCTCCATGGTGCACTTCTTCAGGCATCTTGAAGCGTGGCGGTTACGGAGGGCGGCGGGTCCCGGCTGTGCAAGGCGCGTGGATGCTCCCAGCCTAAAACGAAGTGACTCAAGAGAACCGATGCCTCTCTTAAGATGCCAAACTCACTCATCTTTACTTGCTCTGTGTTAAGAAATCCATCACTTTGTTCCATGTTCTGGCTCTCACTTCTTCTGCTCCTCTGATGGTAGCTCTCATGTAGATCCAGGAGGTTTACTGCACAGGAATGTCGGGTCCAGAGGATGCACTCCACTCCTGGCTCTTGCTGGTAGTAAGATCCCGCCTCCTGCTTCTTTGAGGGCTCATTTTATACATAGCAGGGTAGAATGCCAGGGAAGCTTGTTTGAAATTACGCACAGGTGAATTCAATCAGGATCTTCTCCTCACCTCCTTACAGGATCCACGTAGGGGAAAGGTTGTTTTCTGGGAGTTAGAGACTTTGACTAGAAGAGCCACATTTAATAATTCACTGCCACTACAAGTAGCTAAGAATATGAAGAGGTCAAAGCGCCGGACAGAAAAATTCAAAGGGCAGCTCAAGGTTGTAAGGAAATGTACAAAGCTCTAGGAAAGCATAAGGGAAGAACACATTCAGTATATCTTAAATGGAAAGAGCTGTAGACAAATGCGAACCTGGGGCTGCTATCTTGAGAGATTCTATAGGCAAAATACTGAACGATGCAGGAAGCATCAAAGAAGATGGAAAGAAAACTTAGAGTCACTGTAACAAAAAGAACCACTTAGCCATTGTTACCGACAACAAAGGAACATCCTCCCTGATGTTGTGGCTGACGTTACATGAACATCATGTTGTCTCTGATGTTACATGAAACACCATGTAATATCATGTTGTCCCTGATGTTCCATGAAAATGTGGCATGTAAAGTAGGGAGGTTCTAAATGATGGAAAAAATCTGCTCATATGGCTTAAATGGCTTTGTCTGGACATTGCTTACATCAAAAGCCCATGAATAAGTATTGTCCTGTCCACTTGGTCCAGAAGATCTAGGAAGAGAATTTGAGGATGCCCAAAGGTTCTCATGGTAAATTCTACTCCTGGGGAACTAGTGGTATTACTAAAATAATAGCCTCATCTAGTTGGTCTACTGCCGAGTATTGCTCACATTCTTGCAGGGAAGCAGAAGGCTTACAGGTGACTCAGTGTTTGTTGCTGTTGGTTAGGTGCATTTGAATACATTCTGACTCATAGCCACCTGTGTCTAACCAAAGGAAACACCCAGTTCTATGCCATCTGCACCACCAGTTAGGGACCACCAAAGATTTGTAAGGAAGTGTTGGTACCAGCATCCAGTTATGCCTACCAAATGTTGGGTCCCCTTTACCAATGTGGGGGGTTAGAGTGCTAGGAATTTGTCTGTTACCAGATTGGGAATAGTTCATCCTTCTGAGTTCCAAAATTTAAGAGAATGCGGAAGCATGGTACTTATGCAAGCCGATTGCTTATCCTTTCTCAGGAAAGTGTTTGTTTGTGGTTGTGAAGGTCCAGGATACTGAATCTTGGTCAGTTCCAGGGAGAAGATGATCTTTGGTGCGATGCCAAAGCCAAAGAGTTTCAGGACGAAGGAGAGGGCAGGCATCAAAGTGCTGTCCGCCAAACCCATTTGCTATTTAAGTACCTCATAGGCAACTGGGAATAGATGTACTGCTGATCCTCAAAGGTGAAAGTGAGTTGGGGTTGATTGTCCTGTAACATTTCAATGAATTGAAGATGTTCATTAAGCCTGTAAGTACTCTAATAAAGGCAAAGTTTTTGCTTTATTCTCTATAGTCTAGAATTGGTTTCTAGTCATTAGTGGCAGCTTTAAGTACAGGGTATATTGAAAAATAAGATGGTAGGAGTCAAAATCTTTTTAATACCTTGGCTTAGCCCAGCAGTTCTCAACCTGTGGGTCGTGACCCCTCTGGGGTCGAACGACCTTTTCCCAGGGGTCGCCCGATTCATAACAGTAGCAAAATTACAGTTATGAAGTAGCAGTGAAAATAATTATATGGTTTGGGTCGCCACAGTTGAGGAACTGTATTAAAGGGTCATGGCATTAGGAAGGTTGAGAACCACTGGCTTAGCTCTTACTGTGGCATATTTACTGTACACAACAGTAGGAAAAAGAACTGGTTCCCATCAGGCTATTCCCACCAATGGCATAAAAGCTTTAGTTTTTTTCCCCCAGGAGGTTCTGTACTGACAAGAGAAGGTCCATTCCAATCATGGGAAAAGGGAACGTCTCAGGGAGAATAACCAAGTCCCCCCCGCCCCCAAATATCTTTTAGCAAAATTGGCCCAAGGAGAAAGGTTGTAATCTAAGGTGTGGACCTATTGTAATGACTCTAACAAACTACCAGAGATCAATCAATTTTGGATCTCATTTTCCCTTAGGATCCAGTATCTACTCTTATTCTTTCCGGGGTTCACATTTAAATGGGGGCCAGGCTGGAAGTGGTTTGACTCAGAATATACCTTACTTTTGCAGTGAAATTGGTTTCGGCCAAGTGGGGGCACTGTTGGTAAAATTAACAGGCAACATTTGACTCTGTTTTTCTTGACTTTCCATTAAATTCAGGGCATCTATGGCTTCCTGAATTGCTTTAGCATTCACCTTCGCTGTCAGTAAAGAGGAGTTACCTTTGTCAGGAGACCATTTGAGAAACAATGGTGTGGATTCAGTACTCAAATCAGCCACATCTGGATATGCTAAATGGCCATGCTACATACTCTGTTACCTGATAGGCCATTTCAACACCGACAGTGGATGATCTTTGGCTTCAGCTTCCACTTTCCATTGACAACTTGCTCGAGCCATTATGAGGCTTATTCCCAAACACCCTAGAGAGCCAGGAAGTCCCTCTTTCATTTGGTCTCTGGGTGAAGTCCTCAAGAAGGGACTAGGCCTCAGGACGAGAGAACACGTTCTGATCCTCCAACCGAGAACCAGCTCTTTCTGCCTGGCCCTTCTCTTTGGCCTTTCCTTTATTTACCACCAAAGCAGGAGCCCCAGGGTTAAAGCGCTTGCTTACTGAAAGGTTGGTGGTTTGAAACAACCGCCAGGCATCTTGGAACAAAGTCCTGGCATTCTTTCTGAAAGATCACTGCCTTATGGAGCACAGTTTTACTCTGAAATGTGCTTTGAAATACATGGGGCCACCAGGAGTCAGAATAACTTTATGGCGACTGGTACCAGTAAAGAAGAGGGAAAATCATCTTCATCTTTCTAGTGGTGAGATTGTGTTGCTTTGCCTATAGGGAATCCCTAACTATTTCCCCAGGGAATGCCCCTTTGTCTGATATCCCCTTGGAAGTTTGAGTTCCTACTATCCTAGTGAGAAGCAGTCTATAGCAAGTTCCACCATGTACCTATGGGTTTGAAGCACCCCTTTCATAGTGTACCAACTGCCTTCAGAGTCCTAGGCAGGAGCATGAATGGTTTTTGTTTGTTTTTTTTCTTTTAGCTAACTGGGACTGAAGGTTGGGTCTTACTATCCTTTGGGAGAGGGACTCAAACTCATTCGCTGCCATCAAGTCGATACTGACTCATATCGACACTATAAAACAGGGTAGAGCTGGCCCTGTATGTTTCTGAGGATGTAACTCTTTACAGGAGTAAAAAGCTTCATCTTTCTCCCATGGAGCAGCTAGTGGGTTTGAACTGCTGACTTTGTGGTTAGCAGTTCAACGTATAACCAAGGATAATATTCCCAGCCACAACGCTGACTGCCACAGCGAGATAGTCTGGCTGTTTGCAAAGGTACCTCCTGCAGATTCACTTAAAAAAATCATTTTATTAGGGGCTCATGTAACTCTTATCACAATCCATACACACATCAATTGTGTGAACCACATTTGTATATTCATTGCCCTCGTCATTCTCAAAACATTTCCTCTCCACTTAAGCCCCCAGCATCAGGTCCTCATTTTTCCCCTCCCTCCCCGCTCCCCCCTCTCCCTCATGAGTCCTTGATAATTTATAAATTGTTATTTTGTCATATCTTGCCCTGTCCAACGTCTCCCTTCACCCACTTTTCTGCTGTCCGTACCCCAGGGAGGAGGTCACATAAAGTTCCTTGTAATTGGTTCCCTCTTTCCTACCCACTCTCCCTCTACCCTCCCTGTTTC
>NW_022111327.1:3359133-3366055 GCF_000313985.2 Echinops telfairi
CAGGCTGGATGAACAATCTGGAGGAGAAAACAACAGGACTGACAGTTCCGGGGGGGCATGGGAGAGGGGGAGGTTGGGGGAAGGGAAGAGGTGTTAAACCCAGGGACAAGGGAACAACAAGCGATCCAAATTGGTGGTGAGGTGGGTGTGGGAGACCTCGTAGGGTATGATCAAGGGGAACGTAACAAAGAGGAAGTGCTGAAATCCTGGTGGGGACTGAGCATGATAGTGGGACGGGGAGAATCAAGGGAAATAGAGGAAAGAGCTGGGAGGAAAAGGGCATTTATAGAGGTCTAGATAAAGACATGTACAGATTCACTTTTAAGATTAGCCCTGGCTTAATGTCTCTATCGTATTGATTTATTTGACTACTATAGCAATTCCCAGGGGACAATGATGTCCTCTTGTCTCAAAGTACTCCAACTCACTGTTTCACTGGTGGTAAGTGCCTCCAAAGAAAAGTATGCTATGAGATCAGAGGCAGCTAATCCTTGATTTAGAGATATGCATTCCTCCCATTTCTGTTCAGGCCCACAGGGTTTACAGTGTCTAACATCTGCCTAGGAGGAACCAGGATGACTGTGCTGAATTCCTTCCCAGGGAAATTCAGCACCTTTAACCCCAAATTCACTTCCAATGGCGTAGTATCATTCAGTATGCTGATGCTACCATCCCTTATCAGGCTTAAGGGCACAACCCAAAGTAAACCAACTGCCATGATGTCAATTCTAACTCAGGGACAGAGCAGAACTCGCCGTGTGTGTTTCCAAGGTTGTAAATCTTTAGAAAAGCAGAGAGCTTCTCTTTTCCTTGTAGAGTGGCTCGTAGGTTCAAACTGCTAACCTTGTGGTTATCAGCCCAATGTGAAACATAACCAGGGCTCAAAAATATAGTGTGAAACACAATAAATGGAGACAGAAGCACACCAAATTTTGAGTACAAATGATTAGAAGCTATCTGGGATCATTCTGCTAATTGATTGAACAACAAACTAAGTGGACATGCCAATTTTCTGGTGATCAAAATTATCTTCTTTTTCAAATCACTAGTGGGCTATGTGCTCGGCTGATAACTGCAGGGTTACAAATTTGAAAGCACCAGTCCTCTCCATGGGAGAAAGATGAGGTTTTCTACTCTTGTGAAGATTTACAGTCTCAGAGTTCACGGGAGCCGTTCTACTCTGTCCTCCAGGGTCACTATGAGTTGGAATCTCCTCAGTGGCAGTTTTCTGAGGAAAACATATGACCACAAGATGGCAGTGTTGCTAAACAAGCTATGTATTGGGTTGACTAATGTTTTGGCAGGTTTGAAAGTCGGGGGCAATCCCTCCTGGCAGGAGAACTTCCAAAGGCAAATTGGGCGGGTGCACAGTGTGCACCCACAGGGAAGAAAAAGCAGTTAGGTGAACTCCCCAGGGAAATGGAAAGCAGAGGTGGCTTGTGTAGCTAGGTGATGTCACTCAGCATCAAGGTCAAGGTTTCTGGACCAGAGAATTCTAAAAGGCAGCAGTAGCTTCAACTCTGTAACTACAGAATTTATTTTATCTCTGGCTAGCAGATATTGGGCAGTGTACACAAAGAAAGCAGGCTCTAAATTGCTTTTTCAGCTTGGTGGGGCGTGGTTATTTTAAAAACATTTGGTTGTACAAGTCTGAGTTGGGTGCTGGCCGATTCTAAAGAAATAAAGAGTCTAGGAGTCAATATACAGAGGCCAACTTCAGCCTATTTATGTAACATCTGTTGTGTGTGGTCATTGAAGTATCTATTTTGCTAACCTAGTAGTCAGCTAGTAATTTGACATAAATTCCTTTAAATGTCTGTAGTCAGATGGTGCCTGGCTATCAAAAGATATAGCATCTGGGGTCTTAATGGCTTGAAGATAAACAAGCGGCCATCTAGCTGGGAAGCAACAAAGCCCAAATGGAAGAAGCACACCAGCCCGTGTGATCATGAGGTGTCAATGGGATCAGGTATTAGGCATCAGAAGACCCAGAACAAACAATCATATTGATGTGAATGAGGTGGGGCAGAGTGAAGACCCAAAGCCCATCTGTAGACAACTGGACATTCCCTCACAGAAGGGTCACAAGAAAGGGACCAGTTAGCCAGAGTGCAGTATAGCACCGACGAAACACACAACATTCCTCTAGTTCTTTAATGCTTTCAACCCCTCCAGCCCCCACTATCATTACCCCAATTCTACCTTAAAAATCCAGCTAGACTGGAGCATGTACACTGGTACAGATAAGAGCTCTCGACAGACGGAATTCAGAACAGGTAAACCCCTCAGGATCACTAATGGGAGTAGCGATACCATGAGGGTAGGGGGTTAGATGGGGGAGAAAAGGGGAACTGATCACAATGATTGATGTACACCCACCCCCAGGGTAGCATAGGTGAAGGGAGACAGTGGTTGGTGTAAGATACAAAAACAATAGCTTTTAAATTATCAAGGGTTCATGAGGAAGGAAAAATGGGGAGCTGATCCCAAGGGCTCAAGTCAAAAGAAAAGGATGATGGCGACATATGTACAAATGTGCTTGGCAATGGATGTATGGATTGTTATTATAAGAGCAGTAAGAGCCCCCAATAAAATGATTTTAAAAAGTGTCTACAGCCAACAGAACAAGAAAACACAGATAATAATTATATCTTATATAACATAAGGGCTTGAGGGAGTAGAGGAGGAGAGCGAGGGGATAAAGGAGAGCTGCTATGAGGTAGTTCAAGAATGAAAGTGTTTTGAAATTGATGGTGGCAGCAATTGTATAATCATACATGATCTAACCGATTTACGAATTGTTACAACGTCTGTAACAGTTCCCAATAAAATGATTAAAAAAAGAAGAACAACAATGAAACAAAGCAACAATTTTTGGATTTCTAAATTCTGTCTTTGCTGATTGCCGGAAGTACGACACTCATGAAATGCTTAACCAGAACACTTACCACTCTAGCTTATACTTTTGTTTTCTGTTTGCACAGAGCGTAACAATGGGTTTCTATACAAAGCTTAGGGTCTCTGAGGTCTTTTTGGAGCATGCATCTAGTCTTGGGCATATTCAGCACTGTATGTGGATTTTGAGATTTCTGGGTAAGGTCTAATTCCCATTTTTATCACTTTACCTAGCCTCCTCTTTCCTAGGATTTTAGATTTGTCTGTTAACTGTGTGTCCTCCCCTGATCCAGGTGAAGCACCTAGCATAAGCTTGTGAATGTTTTGACAATCCTTGTTGAGGAGGCTTTTCCAGGCCTGAAGAAGCCACAACAAAGGCAACAATCAGGGATGACATCAGGGAGCTGCCAGGCAGGGCCAAAGATATAACCCCTATTCGTAGAGAGCAAGGTTTGTTGATTGCACCCGGAAATATGGGCCACCATTCTTACTCCACCTCTTGTCTGTTAGCTTGTCCTACTGTCGAGGCTTGTTGTTGCTGTGATGCTGGACCAGCAGGGTCCCTCAAATTGTACAGGTTTAGCAGATATTCCAGGCTAAAGACAGTGCAGAAGGAGTAGGCTGTCCACTTCTGAGGAAGCAGTCACTGTGAACTTTCTGCATAGCTCTGGAACATTGCCAGATACTAAAGACCTAATGAATGGAAGCGGAACATTGTCTGACATAGTGCCAGCAGCTGGGTCCCTTAGGTTGGAGGGCTCTGGAAATGTGACAGAGGAGCTGTTTTCTCATAGTGGAGTCAACCGTGGTGACATGAATGGAGTAAAGCATGTGAGAGTAGCGGCTTCTGGATCTTCATTTGCTGATGGGGCATGACTCAAGGTAAGAGGAAACAGCTGCAAAATCTGCTCACAAACAGAACTTGGAATGTGCAAAGTGTGAATGTACAAACTTGGAAGTTGTCAAAACTGAAATGGAACACATTAAGATTGAAATCTGAGGCATTAGTGAGTTGAAATGCATTGGTATGGGCCATTTTGAATCGGAAAAATCATATGATTTATTATGGCAGGAATAACAAGATCAAGAGGAATGGCATGGCATTAATTGTCAAAAAAGGCACTGCAAAATCAATCGTGAAGTACAATTCTCTCTGTGATAGGATTACGAGGGGGTACCAAAACAAACAAACAAAGAAACAAACAAACAGAAAAAAACCTCCGCTGGGCAAAGCATTCATAGGACTCATTTTTTCCGCTAAGTGAGCATTGAGCAACTTGCTCTGAGTTAGTACACCCAGCGGTATC
Source organism: Echinops telfairi (assembly GCF_000313985.2). Taxonomy (NCBI): domain Eukaryota; kingdom Metazoa; phylum Chordata; class Mammalia; order Afrosoricida; family Tenrecidae; genus Echinops; species Echinops telfairi. Next base: position 3,363,336 of record NW_022111327.1, read on the forward strand.
ACCTGGGAAAGTTCTCTCTGGTCGGGGTGAATTTTTTCATAAAAGCAGTTTAGCTTGAACCTCATTTTTGGGGGGATGGCTGATTTAAGAGAACAGCATGCAGCTGTGAAATTTTGTTTCCTGCAAGGGGAAAATGCCAAAAAAACTGCTGTGATGTCGAACACAGCTTATAAGGACAGCGCTATGAGAAAAATTCGTGTATGAATGGTTTTGTTTGCAAAAAGGTGAAATGTCGATTGATGACAAGCCTTGCTCTGAATGTCAACAACATTCACGCACTTGTGCTCAAGGACTGAGGACAGACCATGGAAGCAATGAAAACATTATCTGGAGTATCTTGGAGCTCAGTTTTGCAAATTTTCTTTTTTTAATATATAATCATTTTATTAGGTGGTCATACAACTCTTATCACAATCCATACATACATCAATTGTATAAAGCACATTTGTACATTCATTGCCCTCATCATTCTCAAAACATTTCCTCTCCACCTCAGCCCCTGGCATCAGCTCATTTTTCCCTCCCCTCCCTCATGAACCCTTGATAATTTATAAATTATTATTTTGTCATATCTTGCCCTGTCCGACGGCTGCCTTCACCAACTTTTCTGTTGTCCGCCCCCCAGGGAGGAGGTCACATGTAGATCGTTGTCATTGGTTCCCCCTTTCCAACCAACCCTCCGTTTTGCGAATTTTAATGGAAGATTTGGGAATGAGAAGGGTTGCTGTGAAATTTGTGTGTTGGGTTCTGATTGACCAGGCAACAAGAGCTTTGAGAGGAAACACGCTGTGCTTGGAAGAACAGCGCTGAAGCGACCCAGACATTTTTCCCAAGGGCATTACTGCTGAAGAGACATGGTGCTATTCTTATGACCCTGAAAGCAAACATCAATCAAGCCAGTGGAAGATGCCATCATCTCTTCCTACCCCCAAAGCTCATCCAATGGAATCAAAGATCAAGATGATGCTCATTTGTTTTTTTGATGTGCGTTTGGAGTTCGTTCCACCAGATCAGACTGTTAATCAAGCTTACTACTATAGAGATTATGAAAAGATTGTGTAACAGTATGAGACAAAAAAGGCCTGATTTGTGACAGACAGGGGACTGGTTTTGTCACCATGACAATGCACCTGCTCACGCAGCCATATCAGTTTGCCAGTTTGGGGACAAAATACAATATGCTTCTTGCCCCATGCTCCTTACTCACCCGACCTTGCTCTCTGTGACTTCTTTTTGTTCCTGTTAAAGGAGACATGAAAGGACAGACATTTGATGACATAAAAGAGGTGACGAAAAACACGAGGGAGGTGCTATCAGCCATCCAAACAGATGAGTTTGAAAAATGTTTCCAAGAATGGGATAGCAGATTTAACAAATGTATTAAGTGTAATGGAGAGGACTTTGAAAGTGATAAGGTTGCTTTGTAAAAAAAATTTAAATACATAGCTTTGCAAAAAAATTATGGTTTTTTGGGGGGAGGTTAGGAATACCACGTCATATTATCTATCTGCATACAAGGAAATTCAGCCAACTATTCAAATTTATGCACCAACTATAAAAGCTAGTGATGATGAAATTAAAGAATTCTACCAACAATTTCCGTCAGAAATTGATATAATGTGCAATCAAAATACATTGATAATTATTAGTGATAGGAATGCAAAAGTTGGAAACAAAGAGGAAGAAACAGTACTTGGACACTATGGTCTTGATGATAGAAATGAAGCTGGATACTACACGATAGAATTTGGCCAAACCAGGGACGTGTTCATAGTAAATATCTTTTCTCAACGACATAAAAGGAAACTATATACATAGTCTTCTCCAGATGGTATACATAGAAATCAAATTGACTATAGCTGTGGGATATTGGAAGTAAGGCCAGAGTGCTCCTTAGAGGTAAGGATGGCAAGAATTTGTCTGACATACGTTGGACATGTTGTCAAGAGAAATCAGTCCCTGGAGAAGGACATCATGTTTTGTTAAGTCGAGAGGCAGTGAAAAAGAGGAAGGCACTCTATTAGCAGTGGTTGCAACAATAGGCGTGAGTATAGGAACATTTGTGAGAATGGCACAGGACTGGGCAGTGTTTCCTTCTGGCATGCATAAGGTCACTGTGGGTTGGAACTAACTAGATGACACCTAACAGCAAAAACAACTACAACATACATTTTAGATTTATCACAAGAAGCCATAAGACTAAATGAGAACTTTTTAGAAGAACAAACGAATGCCTCTTAGAAAATGTATAGCTAAAATGCTCCTTAGATGTGGTACTTAGGACATGCTATCAGAGAGACCACTCCCTGTAAAAGGATATAATGTTTGGTGAAGTTGGTCAGCAAAATAGTGGAAGACCCTCAATGTGATAGACTGATAGTGGCTTTAATAATGGGCTTAAAAAATTGTGAGGATGGTGCAGATCTGTGTAGGGCTTCATTCTGTTGACTGTAGTGTTGTGACTCAGTATCTCATGACAATAAGAAAGAAGTTAAAAAAGGAAGCCTAGGAGAGAGCCCAGGGCATTATAACATTTAGAGAAGCAGAGAATGTCAAGTCAAAAGGAGGCTGAGAAGATATGCTGTAGGAGGCGGTATTGTGGTATCATAGAAAGGGAGTGCTTTCTCTTAAAGGCCAGCGATCCTTGAACTAACTACAAGGTTTTCTTTCTTGGTATATTTTAATTTGTTCTTTGTCAGTGGCTTGATGTTGTTGCTGTT
>NW_022111327.1:3368674-3428160 GCF_000313985.2 Echinops telfairi
CGGAGTGGGGACCCAAAGCCCATCTGTAGGCAACTGGACATTCCCTTATGAAAGGGTCACGGGGAGGAGCCGGTCAGGGTGCGGTGTAGCAATGATGAAACATACAACTTTCCTCTAGTTCCTAAATGCTTCCTCCCCCCAATCCCCACTATCATGATACCAATTCTACCTTGCAAGCCTGGCTAGACCAGAGGATGTACACTAGTACAGATTGGAACTGGAAACACAGGGAATCCAGGACAGATGATCCCTTCAGGACTAGTGGTGAGAGTGGCAATACTGGGAGGGTGGAAGGTGGGGTAGAAAGGGGGAACCGATTATAGGGATCTACATATAAGGGAGATGTCGGACCGTGTAAGATATGACAAAATAATAATTTATAAATTATCAAGGGTTCATGAGGCGGGAGCAGAGAGGGAGGGGGAAAAATGAGGAGCTGATGCCAGGGGCTTACGTGGAGAGCAAATGTTTTGAGAATGATGAGGCTTTATACAATTGATATATGTACGAATTATGATGAGTTGTATGAAACCCCAATAAAATGATTTAAAAAAAAGACTAGCCTTTTTAAGTCTAAGGAGTACTGTAATAATCTAACACCTACTGAGCTCTTATTATGTGCCAAGCACTATTCTAAACACCGTATAAGTATTAATTTAATTCCCATAACGCTGTGTGATAGATTGTCTATTGCCCTTATTTCACAAATGAGAAAACTGAGGCACAGAGTTTCAAGAGCACACTTAAGGTCACACAGTAAGTAAAGGCTACAGCCAACATTGAAATAGTTGGGAAATGGAATCAATCACTGTGCTGCACAGTAAACAGAAAGCTAGTGTGTATGCATAAATATATGTAGCTAGTTTGGGGAAAGGTAGGTGTTTTTATTTTCTCGGCAAGTATGAGGCAAGACCCCTATCAATACCTATGGTATTATATTAATGACCTCATGGTATTTTATTGTATGACTATACCATAATTTAAACAATCAGTTCCTATTGATGAGATTTTAAGCTTTCAGGTTTTAGCTATTACAATGTTGCAATGAATATTCTAGCTCATATATCTTTTGATAATAAATTCCAAAAGTAAAATTCTCACATCTGCACACCAAAAATTTTAATCAGACATTGTCAAACTAACTACCCTCTGTTGAAGTTATACTCTTATCAAAAGTGAATGAGAATATCTATTTTCCTCACTCTTAACATCATTTGGTGTTATCAATCCTTATAATATTTGACATTCTGATGGATTAAAAAAAGATGCCTCAACACCTAATGTCCAGATCTTGGTTTCTGAGTACCATTTTTCTAATATGAAAACTGGGGCTCTAATTTAATTATGAATAGTTGATTCGAGGGTTGGGGCATGCAAAATACTAGAGAAATCAGGAACAATTTGTAGTGCCAGACAAACCTAAATTAGGGGTATTCCATAAGATAATTGACAAGTAATTTTCCAAATTGCCAAGTAAGGAAAGGAAACTATTAAGGAACTGTCACAGATTTGATGAGACTACAATATCATATGCAATATCCGAGAGACTAGACTGTAGGAAAAACATAGCATCAGGATTGGCAAAAGGCTCCTGAACACCTATGATAAGCAGATGGTCCAGCCTTCCTTTTTTATTGAAGTCAAAACGATGTGAAACACTTACTGATGAAGTTCAAGGACTACCACCTTCAGTGTGGATTACACCTTAATGTAAAGAAAACAAAAATCCTCTCAACTGGACCAATCAAAACCATCATGATAAATGGGCAAACGATTGATGTTATCAAAGATTTTGTTTTACTTGGATCCACAATCCACATTCATGAATGCAACAATCACGAAAACAAAGGATATATTACACTGGGAAAATCTTCGTACAAAGAACTCTTTAAAGTATTAAACAGCAAAGACGTCACTTTCAGGGCTTAGGTACGCCTGACTCCAGCCATGGTATGTTCAATCACCTCATATGAATGCAAATACACGACAACGAACAAAGAGGATTGGAGAAAAACTGATGCATTTACATTCTGGTGTTGGCAATGAGTATTATGCATATCATGGACTGCCAGAAGAAAGAACACATCTGTTTTGGAACACACGCAGCTGGACTGATACTTGGAAGCACTGATGGTGAAATTTGCCTCGGGTACTTTGGAGAGGGCATCAGGAGGGACCAGTCCCTGGAGAAGAACAAACATCAGGCTTCGTAAAGTGGAGGGTCACAGTGATAAAGAGGAAGCTCTTCAACATGATAGACTGACATACTGACTACAACCAAGGGCTTAAATTGTGAGGATGTGCAGGACTGGGGTGTTTCCTTCAGTTGTACATAGGTCCAGTGAATCAGAACCAACTCCAAGACATTATCAAGAAGACGTGATAATGAAATGCAATGTAGGACCCTTGATTTGATCCTGGATCAGAAAAGGTAATTAGTGGAATAACACAAATTTTAAAATATTTGTAAATCAGTTAATAGTACTGTACCAATATTAGTATCTTGGTTTTGAAAAGTGCACTATGATTATATGTGATGTTAACATTAGAGGAAGGTATACCAGAATTCTTTGTACAATTTTTGTGATTGTTCTATTAAATCTAAAAAAAGAGTTAGCTCCTTGTCCTAATTTGCATTACTTTTTTAGCAAGTCTGAACAATTTTACAGTTTATGGCCAGTTATATTTCGTTTTCTATGATTTTGTTCTTTTTCCCACTTTTCTATTGCATTGTTATTAGCCTTTGTATGTTAAGAAAATGACATATATGTTGTTTAGGAAATTAACTTCTTAAATGTGACAAGTACATTTTTAGGTTTTCTTGAGATATCTTATTGGTGGGATTTTGTGTAGATGTGTACAAAGGGGCTTCAAAATGTTTATGAAAAAAATGGACCAACAAATAATGGTAATACTTTTTGAAGCCCCATTAACAAATGTTTTGAGCTGACGATTTTTCCTAAGAAATATAGTTTCAAAGTGGCTTGAAGTCTTAAATAATGGTCTCCTCCAGTTTTTCTTTCCTTCTGTGGAACTTGCATTTATTTTTAAATTTACATACAGTAATCTTTTTGTTACAGTTCTGAGTTTTGACAAATGCATAGTCATGTAAATACAATCAACATAAATTTCCATGATGAAAAAAATCCCTTGAGCTTTCACTTTGCAGATACAATATACAGAAGAGTTTCATGATTTAATATACTATCCCTCATGTTATCCACTTGTAACCCTTGCGTCCACTGATCTGCTTTCCAACATTAATAGGTTTGGAGTCATATAGTTAGCATTTTGAGTTTGGCTTCTTTTGCTTAGCATAATACATTTGAGATTCATTCATGTTGCTACATATAGTCATCAGATTTTATTGCTGAGTAAAACCCCATTTTCTGGATATACCAGTTTGGTTTTCTATGAACCAGTTGGAAGACATTTCCATGTATATTTCCCTCTATAATTAGTAGTTTATATGCCTACTTAAGAGCAGAGGTGAGATTTCCACTGAACAGGAAGGGGTTTCTTAGAAGAGTCTGCTTAAAAGTATATCCCAAAGAAACAAGTTCAAGCTGCTATGTCATGATTCAGTACATCTTGACCCTTAAACTCTATAGAAAATTGGAGAACTCATCCTAAGTGAATTCAAAGGAATAAGAGTATGTCCTGAGTATTTTCAGATGATATCTCTATAGCAGGTCTAGAAAACATAAAGGAAAACAAGTCACTAGCTAAGTATATTTTGCTCTTTAAAAAATACTGAAAAAAGTAAAAATCAACCCAAATCACACGACTTTAAAAATGTTATAAAGCAAAAGTCCTCTTTTTGATCAATCTAATTCCATCTTCTAAATGTTGACAATGTGGTAGAATATATATATAATGGTTTTCAGTTTTCCACTAAATTTATTCAGATATATCTCTATATACACATATACCTTACATACAAATATTTTGTATTTTTAAAAAAAGTATTAATATTATACATATTTCTAGACTCTGATTTTTAACTTAAGACAAAACTGTGGCTATCAGTCCAGGTCAGAATATATGGATAGCAATTGCTCAGATTTTAAATAGCTGCATAGTATTCTATTGGAAAGGATGTGTCATAATTTATTCAGACAATCTCCTATTGATGGATATTTGCATTGTACCTGACTTATTTTGGAGACATCTTACTGATACACAATTCACACACCATACAATTCATGCATTTAAAGTACACAAGTCACTGGTTTTTAGTATATACACACAGTGGTGCAATCATTCCAATTAATTTTATAACATTTTCACCAACTCCTAAAAGAAACCTTGAACACATCAGCTAGCACCCTTAAACGCCTTCATCTCTTAATGTATCTATAGAGTTGCTAATTATTAGCCTTTCCTATAAATGGAATAATATAAAAGGGGCCCTGCTGGCCCTGTAGATTAAGCATTGGGTTGCTAAGCAAAAGGTAAGTAGTTGGAACCCATGATCTGCTCCACAGGAGAAAGATGGGACCATGATTCCAAACAGATTGCTAGCCTCCGAACCCCTAGAGGGCCAGTTCTACTCGGTCCAAGCAGGTCACTATGCATTGGAATCTACTCAACTGCAGTGGTATGGGTTTGGATGATTAATGATGGTGACCCTTTTTTTTGGGGGGGGGGGGTACACTAAATCCATGTATTTAAAATCAGAGCACATCTAAGTTATAAAACCTCACGTCTGCTACACAGCTAACTTTTGGGGGGAAGTATTCATTTCTTCCTTGATCCTGTTTCCTACAAGTAATGTGAAGCTGCTGTCTGTATTCTGAAGATTATAGCTGACAAACACTTGTTTGTTGGTCTACCTGGCTAAATACTGGGCTAGACCAGTGGCTGTTGTGTCAGACGTGTCTCAAGGAGGGAGGGGAACGCAGGAATGGAGTCATAACGGTTGCACATGGCTATGGCGAGGTGTGTATGTGCGGCGCGGGCCCAACCCATAGAAAAAGCAAGACCATCAGTCACGTAACGTGAAAGTGGTCAAGTTGCTCCAATAGCCTATCGCTGAAATTAAGCCAGGAGACGTCCTGCTGTGACAGCTGGCGGCTCCCTCCACGCTAAAGAGTGCCACCACCTGGAGCCTACCTTAGCTGCAGTTCCAACCAGAAGGGTGAGATGGAGTGCTGCAGAGACACAGGGTAAGACCTGGTGGCAAGGTGTGTTTTCACTTCTGGATTCGTGGGGCGGGGCAAGGCCATGAGCATCTTTTCATGAGTACATATTTTTCAGATAAAGTGCAATCCAGATCCTTCGTCCATCGTAAAATTGAATTATTTGTCTTTTTAGAATGAAGTTTGGTACATATATTTTGGATACAAGTCCCTCATCAGATATGTAATTTACAAATATTTTCTTTCGTTTTGTGGGGTCAATCTTGATCCTGTCCTTTGAAACACAAGTTTTTAATCTTGAATGAAGTACAATTTATGTTTTATTTCATTGCTTGTGCTTTTGGTGTCACAAATAAGAATCCACTGCCAAAATCCAAGGCAAAAAAGATTTATTCATATGCTTTTCTTCTAACAGTGTATGGCTTTAGTACTTATATTCAGGTCTTTGAACCACTCTGTGTTAAGTTTTATATATGCTATGAGGTAAGGATTCAACTTCATTCTTTCGCCTATGGCTACACAGTTACCCCAGCACCTTTTTTAAACGAATAGACATTTCATTGTGTCCAGCACCTTTTTTTTGAAAAAGACTTTTCTTCTCTCATTGAGTAGTCTTGGCATCCTTATAAAAAATTAATTGATAACTAAAAATAAAATTAAAAATTACTTGATAACTGATAAGTGAATTAGTTTTAGAATTTCAGTTTTATTCCATTGATTTATATGTCTACCCTATGGCAGTACTACATAACTTTGATTTCTGTGCCTTGTATAGAAAAGATTTTGAAACTAGGATACCTAAGTCCTCTGAGTTTGTCCAAGACTGTTTTGTTTCTTATGGGTCCCTTGAATGTCTATATGAATTTTAGAATAAGCTGCCAATTTCTAAAAAGATGTCAGATGGCATTCTGACAAGGACTGCAATAAATGTATAGATCAATTTTGGAAATATTGTCATATTAATAATATTGTCTTCTAATCAATGGAGACAGGATTTCTTTCCATTTATTTAGGTCTTAATTTTTTTCCAACAATGTTTTATAGTTTTCACAGTATACATTTTGGGAGTTTTGTATACTCCACTTATATTGGAAACTTTGATAAATGCATTAGTTCTAATGGCTTTTTAGCAGACTGCTTAGGATTTCCTACATAAAAGATCACATCGCCTGCAAAGATAATTTTGTTTCATCTTCTCCAGTACAGAGTTAACGGTCTTGGAAACTCGATGGCAGTGAATTTAGTTTGGGGGGTTTTAAAAAAATCCAAATGGCTATTATTTCCTTTGTGTTGCTTAATTGACATGGCTCAAAACTCCAGTACCATGCTTAATAGCAATGATGAAAGCAGGGCCCCTGTTTTATTCTAGAGAAGAATGTGGATTCTGCTGCTGCTGGGGGGTGTTCTATAGCTGTCTATTAGCTTTAGCTGGCTTACAGTACTTTCCAAGAATTGTTATTTCCCTGTTGGTCATCTGCCTAATTTTCTATCCATTACTGAAAGTGGTGTGTCAAAGCCTCCAATTATTATTGCTGACTTAACTATTCTCCTTTGTGACTTTCAGTTTTTGTTTCTTGTATTTTGGTGTTTACGATTAGGTATCTAAATGTCTCTGTTTTCATGTTATTTTTATCATAAAATGTCACCCTTTATTGCTAGTACCTCTTTTTTACTGTTGGTATTTACATTACATATCTTTGCTTTTAACACTCAATTTACACCTTTGAATCTAAAGTCTTTTTTCTAGTAGACAGAATAGAGTTAGAGTTTTCCCTTTTTTTAATCCCATCTGACAATCTTTCTTTTTTGATTGGACTATTTGAGTTGTCCATGTTTAATGTAATTATTGATCAGTGGATATCTGGCTGCCATTTTACTGACAGGTTTGTATAGGTCTTGTGTCCCTGTTTTTCCTTTAATCCTCTAGTACTGCTTTCTTTTGTATTTCATATTTTCTAATGTAATATTGTAATTTCTTTAACTATACTATACTTTTTGAGTTATTTTCCTAGTGATTGCCCTAGGGCTTATCATATACATCTTTTCAGAATTTGATTCAGTCTTATACAAACTAACTAAATCCAATGAGATATACAAATGTTATGCCTATATAATTCTACCCACCCCCTCCCCTTTTTATGGTATTACAGTTACATATATATTACTTCTATAAATTACAAAACCAGCAATATATTGTCATGATTATTTGTTTACATACCATTTTATCTTTTAAAGAAGCCAAGAGATGACGGAAATAGAAAACACAATTTCACAGCTTTGGGTACATTAATCTTATTTCCTATTTCTGTTTTCTCAATTTGTTCCTATAGATTTATCATGTAGTCATTGCTTTAGTCCAATACATCTGTGATTCTATCCACCTCCTCTGTGCTATTATTTTCAACCATATTTCTTTATGCTATAAACCCAACATTATAATGATATCCATTTTGTTTTATATAGTTGCTTTTCAAATCAGCTAAGAAAAAGAAATGAACATTTATACTGTCTTTTATAATCACTATTTACCTTTCCCCCTTTCACATTTATTGTCTGTTGACATTTGTTTTCAGCCTACAGAGCTTCCTTTACTATTTCTTGTAAATTGGATCTCTTAGCAATGAATCCTTGCAGGTTTCTATGATCTAGGAACGGCTTTATTTCACTTTCATTATTGAAAAAGCTTTGCTGGATATAGGAGTCTGGCTGAGCCATTTTGTTTTTCCTTATATGTATTCTGAAAAATATTATTTCACTGCTGCTTCCACTGTTTCTGATGAGAAGCCCACTCTTAACCTTACTGGTATCCCTTGTTTTATCCATGTTGTTCTCAGATTTTCCGTCTTTGCCTTTCAGCATTTTCACGAGGAAGAGTCTATTAGGGATTTCTTGCTGCTCATTGAACTTGGATGTTGTCAAACTTAAGATGTTATCAGTCAATTAGATCTTAAAATGTTTTCTGTTGTTTTCTCTTTTTCTCCTGTCATTCCTATTGTATATGTGTTGGTGTGCTTTATGGTATCCCAAGGGATCCAGACTGTTGACATTTTTTACTCTTCAATGTTTCTCTTCCTCAGCCTGCACAATACCAATTTATTTAATCTTTACAACTCAGTGAGGTCATTCTTATTATTATCCTCATTTAAAAGAAAACCGAGGCTTAGGTTCGGTGAACTGTCAATTCCACAGGGTGATAAGTACAGCTATAACAAGTTGTACTACTTCCATGTAACTCTATTGTCTATTCTCCAGCAGCCATAAACAAACAATTGGGGAGTTGGGGATGGCTACCTGTCTTCTAGAGATTTCTTTCTTCCCACTCCCCTTTAATACTCTTCACTAGTATATTCATTCCTCTTCAAAAATTCAGATATCTAATATCATCATCTATGAGAAAATAGGTTAATTTTATTGCTTTGAATTGAATGATTATTTCATGGTGGCTATCTTAAAGCTCCATAAGAACACCAATGTGTTAATTTAAATGATTCTTTAAAAATATATATATAGCTTTTTGAAGCACTGACCACATAGTGGGGAAGCACTCATTAAATGTCAACTGATTTATGAAACTACCTACTGCTATTGTTGATATGTAGGCCTAGGATTCTGGAGGTGGATGAAATTGAAAACAGATGAATTTTAGTACCGGTACATAATATTTCAAAATTAAACTCATTTTTTCTTTTGTTCTGTGAAGAGGAGACAGTTGGGTAAAAAACATAATCTCGCCGGACAAATATTGAATACCCCAGAAAAAGTATAAAGATTAAAGAATCCTTTCTCATTCATTGTGAGAAAAGGATACTTTTTGTGCCCTACCCTTCATTCTCGGCATGTCACCTGGCCATATAGTCCTTGATCGTAGAAGATGTTTTCTTTCTAGTCTCTCCAAGGGATTGTCCTAATGACTCCCCCTACTGTGTTCGTTTCTCCCTTTCAATTCTAAACAAACTGCTACATATACACAAACCCTAGATCTAAGAGTCTATGTCAAGAAAGACCGCCCAGGACTCACAATCTCTTTATCTTTTAGCTGTCACTGATTTCTGTGGTGTTATCTGTAGCACATGATAAGCGAGAATCAGTCTGGAGGTTTGATTGTGGTGTTTTGTTCTTTCCAAACTCTATCACCAATATTTTCCCATGGAGTTTATATCCATTTACTAGGTGCAATGCTTGCCATGCTACATCCTTATCTAAAAGAGAGAGAGAGAAAAATAACACAGATATTAGTATTGAGGACATTTTTTTTTCAAAACCATTTTATTGGAAGCTAATACAGATATCATATTATTCCTCAGTTCAATCATATCAAGCAGTATTGTACAACTGCTACCACAATCAATTTTTAAAACCTTTTCTTCCTTCTTGAAATCATTGATATCAGCTCCCCTTTCCCCCTCTTCACCCACCGTATAACCCAGAAACCCTCCTTCTGGTTGTTTTCTCTATAGGTTAATCAATTCTGGGTTTTATGTAGTGAAAAACAGACAAACAAACACATAACACAGATTTAAGAAGGCTACCCACAATGACAAAATTCCATCAAAGATAACCCCCAATATGAAAACATACCAAAAAAACCCACAGAAAATATTAAAACCAGATCTAGCCCAAAGTGTATCAGAGGGAAGATCAAGCGACAGGGTTTTAACTGCTCAAGTTAGAGTTATCATTTTGATCTCCTATAGTCATCTCTACAATATTCTTTGGTAACCAGTTTATTCTCATCCTTCAATTATGGTCAGAAGGAAATCACAGAGGTTTTTCCTTGTGTAGATCCGGCAAATGTATTTTGTGCTTCCACTGTCATCCAAGCCTTCTAAAAAACAGAATCTCACCACTTAAGCTCGGGTATTACTCCCTCATTCAGCTTTGGATTATATCATTCACAACACTTGGGTCATGGATGTTGATGTGCTTCAATGGCTGCTTGTTTGGAAATATTTTTGACAGGTGAATAGTCATAGGAGTTCTCAGATGGAATAAATAAGTCTCAGAATTCTCTTATAGGCAGGTGGGAACTTGAGGTGTGACAATATATTGCATATAGCAGGAGTATTCAACTTGTGGGCTCCTAGCTGGGATGTGTAAATAAAGGATGGAATTATTGCTAAGACTCTATGAATTCATCCATAGACCAAAGGCCTTTAGAATGAACCAGTAATTTGATATATAACCCAACTGCTCAAATATGTATAGCTGCTGTTATGATTTATTAAAAAGTTATCTATTTAAAATTGACATTGAACTTAGGTCTTTAAATTAATGGATCATATAATGTAGGGAAAACTGAGAAATCCTTTTTAAGTTTAAAAGGGATCTTCACAATTTAAAAGATGGGAAAGCACTGGTATAGAGGGTTCACTAACCTTAAATCAGATAGAAAAGGTGGTACCAGTCTAGATTAAAGCAGTAGAACGTGTGTGGCAGTACTGATGCTTGGAAGTACTTGCCTACACATATGTGAGTAGGTAAAAAAACGATGAGTTTAGGAACGATGGAAGGTATAGCCCCTACCTAACCTCCTCCTATCTCAAAAGATATATTATCTAGTCTGTCATAGAAATGGAAATTCCTGTATTATTCTACTGAAGCCATGAGTTTATATAAGAAAAATATTTAGAAGACTGTATCACCACCCATTAATTATGAATTATCAATGAATTAGCATATTAGATTGCAGTCACTGAATCCTAAAGGCAAGTACATGAATTCTGATCCAAATACCAATCTATTAATTAATAAGAAGTATAATTATCCCTTGAACTAGAAATACTATTGTCAGGAGAGGCCAAGTAAATTTCATTATAGTAGGTAAGAAATGCCAGGATTGTGGAAATTGTGATCCACCTTATTAAAATAGGACTATGGGGTAAGGTGGTCCTGCACTGTCAATGGAGGAAAAAAACAAACCAAACTCACTGGCACTGAGTCGATGCCAATTCAGAGCGATGCTATGGGGTATGGTAGAACTGTCCCCTGTGGATTTCTGAGACTGGAACTCTTTATGGGAGTAGATAACTCTGTCTTTCTCCCGTGGAGGGGCTGATGGTTTCGCACTGCTGACCTTACGGATAGCAGCCCAACGAGTAACCACTATGCCACCAAGAAAGCACAAAAATGGGATTTGAATAACTCTAAAAACATATTTTCCTTACTTCCTTATTCAAAAGCCTGTTGATTCCTGGGCTGTGGAAAAGTCAAAGAGCGATCATCGAAATCAGAGCGGTTACAGGTGGTCTCCGGGGAATGTGTGCGTAGTCATTTAGAAAAGATACTTACCGGGGAAGGTGATGAAAGCCTGGCCCCTCATGCGTCCAGTCATCATTCGAAATTGAATTGGAGGTCCTTTTTTCTCCTGGAACCGGGCGAACAATGAGACCAGATCCCTTTCAGTCACCTGAGGGCTAAGGTTCTTCAGATATAACACCTAATACAAACCAATAACAACAGAAATATCACATTAGGAAGGTAGGCTAGTCAAATTAGTTTCAGATAAAGATGGTAGATTAAATATATACATCTAATTGAAGTCCTTCCAGAAATACCTCTAAAATTATAGGGATATTTTTTTGAACAAAACAAAACAAAACAACCCACAAGGTCAAGAATAAAAATGAAGGTAAGAGCAAAAATATTTTAGAAACTGGAAAATAATTGACTAAGTAGGAACTGATTAAACACACCCAACAAAGTTGAATCTCAAACCCAAAGTGGAAGAAAGCCAATCCATACTTGAGACTCCTCACACCATTCAAGAATTTATACCTTTGGTAGCTCTGGAAATGATGTGAACAGATAGATAGGTTTAAAATAAGGTAAATAAGTTGAAAACTGTTTCAAAACCAATTTGAACATTGTAAACACCAATAAAGAAACGTTTCAATACCTTCTCCTACTATATGTTACTGGGTGATGTCCCATCCACAATTCTAGGAAAATATTGGAGATCCATTCTCTGAAGATGGGAATGCCAGACCTGGTGAGAGTGTGTCTACTGTCTTTGAGGGCAAGGAGATTAAGACAAAGAATGTATACTAAATTCCAAGGAGCCTTGTCTGTCCTTCTGGTTGGCTCCTAAACTACTGGGAGCACCCCGCCCCCCCAAACAAGAGTTTGGAACCGTTTCCTCTGATAAACCTCAAAACTACATATCTACAGAAACTAATTTAGGAGGAGAATTTCTCCAACATACGGTTCAGCCAGATCATCTTAAAATGAAGCACAACATCAACAAAGACGTCCAATCAGCTTTTAGTATCCTACTATAAATATGAACATACATTGTCAGATACCTGAGTAAAGCTTTTAATGTGAAAGACAGGGACCAGAATATACGGAACAGAAAACAAATAGGGGAAAATAGAGATCATAAGGGGAAAAAATTTCAAAAAAATCATTAATACCCCAGAAAAGAACTGGAAATATATATACATATGAACATTCTAGAGAACAAAGAAGAGTTCTGATAAATTAGCTACCATGAGTTACAAACTTTATAGCTTAAGAAACTTAGGAACAATTCAGATGGTAGTTGCCAAAACAAGCTGAAAATTAAGAGCCGACTTGAATGACCTAACAAATGAAGTATATGAATAAATGCAATAAACATTGTAAGAAATAAGAGAAACTTTTATGTCTTCAAGTCTGTAAAAACTAGATATTCTCCTGTTTAGGATTTAGGTGTAGTATTTTTTTTTTAGGTATAGTAACTTAGAGGTGAGGGCAGTCAGTTATTGACTTGTGATTCATCTAAGTAATTTTAGGTGATCTAGAGTCTTGGCTTTCAAATCCTCATCATGAAAGCATCATCAAATTAAATAGCCACAGAAAGGAGTATAAGAAAACAGACTACAAGTTTCTCACGAGTTATTTAGTACTTAAGGCGAGTTATTTAGTATTTAAGGCGTATACTAAGACTGTTGAAGATACAGCAAGGCTCAGAAATATGATAAACATTTCCATAAAAAAGAAAAACTTCTAAGTGATAAGAAAGGAATGAAGCTCTTTCTGGTATTCTTATGAATTAATTTGCATGCTTTTAACTTGATATAAATGGCATATAAATTGTATGCATTCTCATCAATGGTGCTTCAAAGTGGGAAAAATGTAATAAAAAGATAATAAAATCTTTCTATGAACTTTTTGAAGCCTCCTCATACAGTTTCTTATCCCTTTTTAAATACTTTAATTTTTACAAAATATTGACAAAATAGAGTTCCTCTATATTCTGTACTCAGTTTCTCTATTATTAATATCTTATATTAGTATGGTACATCGGTTATAATTGATAAACTGATATTGGTTTATTATTATTAGTCCATAGTTATTTTGACTTCCTATATTATTCCCCTAAAGTATTTTGTAGGATTCTTCATGACTGAAATTTGTCTGATAACTTTCTCATTGTTAAATTGGGGTTGTGGGGCATTGAGTTGAAGACAATGGAGGTCAACTGCCATTTCCATTATATCATAACAAGTATACTTAACACCAACGTGAAGTATGGCTGCTGATGTGGATCTTGATCACTTAAATGAGGTCGTGATGTAAAGGTTTCTCTATGGCAAACCTACCAAGCTCTTTCTCCCTTTCTGGGGAGAAGCCCTGGTAGCATAGTGGGTTTTGTATTGGGGTAGTAACCACAAGATCAGCAGTTTGAAATCAGCAGCCTCTCCAAGGGAGAAAGATGAGGCTTTCTATTTCCATAATGATTTACAGTCCCAGAAATCCATAGGGACAATTCTACTCTATCCTATAGGATCACTTGAGTTAAAATGGACTCCATGGCCGTGAGTCCTTTTCATGACATAATCTTTGGAAGGAAGTCACCATGAACAGCCTGCAGAGTAGGGAGTTATTCTGCCCTTCCTTGAGGGTTGGCGTTATCAATGTCAATCATTTGGAATTCTTCTCCAAGGGAGATTTATCTATTCTCTCCCATTTATTTATTTATCCAATCCCTTTATCCATATCTGCATGGATTCGTGGATCTTTATTGTATACTTTGGGTTATAATCCTATACCATTTTAATTTTTGCACAAAAGGCTGTATTTTTGAACCTTTGAAGCTCCTGTGACATACCCCTAACAATGGTTTCTATGTTTATCTTGAGCACATTCTGGTATTAATCTTACATATTTCCTGCCCCAGTTTTTGAAATAACAGTTTTCCCAAGAAGCCTGAGTTATTTTTAATGGAAAATAGTATTAGCAACTAAGAGCAGGATATTGAGGCTATTGGGCTATCAAAATTCTAGGCTCTCTCGGCTGACGGATCAAAAAAGATATGCATAACTTGTGTATATACACTTATAAATATTTCTATAAGTAACCATCTGTAGCTATGGTAAGATATAAATACATTCTGATGTCTCAAACTCTAACCCCTTACCATAGGCTCCCCCTTACTTGCAAACTTTCATTGTAATGAGAGCTAGCTCTTTTACCTAATGATTCTGTTACATGCATAATAGTATCAGAATCATTAACCTATACCCTCAGGGGAAACAACTTTATGAGCTAGAGTATAGTGTTTATATGCAATCCATTAATTTTTTCCCACGTGTTTAAAATGAACTTGGTTGTCACTAAAGACTCCAAGTCCATTTCAATTTGACTTTTCCTCCTTTTCTTAGCCACTCAATCAATATTTAGGTTCAAGAGGTAAGTCTTCTGGAGGCCTCTCCCAGCCCCAAAGAAGCACACTGTGTACAGATACAATGCATTTCAAGAAATGAAATAAAAAACAATATTCAGTTAAATCTTCCATAAATGTGGTGTCCCCCCCCCCTTTCCCTAGCTTCCCTCCTCAATATCCTAATCCTCCCCTCTCCCTGTCCCTGGCCTCCTGCTTTCAGTCTTACAGACTCCACACATTTCCAAAGACATTTAGGTGAACAACCTTTTCCCCTAGTTCTTTCAGTGAAATTAGTTAATAGCTCTGTAATGCAGTTTGATTCTCCTGTAATAGTTTATCATCTTTCATGCCCAACCCCCCAACCTCTGAAATTATTTTGAAGTATTTGTATCCACAGAATATCAGAAAGGTTATTATTTTATTTGAGTGTTAACAACTCTGATCATAACAAATTAAGGATAACATTTGAGAACGACAATTTAATTGTGCACATGTGGAACCTGTACATGTATCAAAGGCAGTGATTTTAATAGAACATGGGGATGATGCATAATTTGAAATGGCAAAGGTATAAAGGCATGTGTCCTTTTATCTAACTTTTTTACTCCTTATGCTGAATACATCATCTGAGAATTATATAAAGAAGAATGCGGGATCAGGATTGGAGGAAAGCTCTAGTAATCTCTGCTATACAGATAATAGAACCTTGATTGTCAAAAAAGAATACGACATCATCAGTTACTACAGAAAGTCTAAGATTACAGTCTTCAGTTTAGATTATACCTGCATATGCAGTAAACGAAAATCCTCATGACCTTACTGCTCAATGCCACCATGATAAATGGAGAAGAAACCGAAGATGCCAACAATTTCATTCTACTTGGCACACCAACAACAGTCACGGAAGCAGCAGTCAAGAAATCAAATGATATACAGCATTGGGCAATTCTGTTGTAAAATGCCTCTTCAAGGTTTTAAGAAGCAAAGCTGTCACCTCTAAAGCATGTGAAATTTGGCTCATGTTAAAAAGAAGACAGAAAAATTGGTGTATCCAAACTGTACTGGTGATGAAGAAATATTGGGCAGAGTTAAAAATAGTCAATAAGAAAATGGATAAGTAAATTATGGTGTTTTTCTATCATTAAATACTACATACCTCCTTGTGCAATGGAAATAAATTCCAATGCATATTGAGTGAAAAATTGAGTTGTAGAAGAAATATATAGCGTATGATAGAGTTTATGTAGTTTTAAAATGTGTAAAACTATATGTTGTCTAAGTGATTTACTACTAGCCAAAAGGTCAGTGGTTCAAATCCACCCAGAAGCAACTCAGAAGCTAGGGCTGGCAATCTATTTCTGAAACGTCACAGCCTTGAAAATCCTACGGATCAGTTCTCCTCTGAACACACGAGGTCATTGGGAGCCAGTTACATCAATGGCAACTAACAACAACAAATATTCAGTAAAAAACATAAAAACATGTAAGAGCCTTAGCTCTGGAATAAACTGAAGGGAATGGGAATGGCAGAGGATACATAGAAGTCTTCATGTATAGCTATAATACTTTATTTTTAAAATTAAAGAAACATGGAAAATGCTAAGACTTTATTCAGAGGACTCTTTGAGTACGAAGGTGTTTGCTATAGTATTCTAAGTTTTTATTAGTAATTAGTAATGTTTCATAACACATAAAGAGACAATTACCCTGCAACTAATAGCAAGAATATATTAGAAATTCAAACACTAAAAGGAACCTGCTTTCATAGCCCTAAAAAATACATAATACATACATAAAACCTGGGACTGTAAGAAACGACCATTATTTGGGGGGGTTGTTTATTAAATTAAACACAACAAAGCCTATTTTGCAGAAGTTTGTGTTGCCTCTGGGTGACATAATAATGAAACTTTTATTCCACATATAACACATATACTATGAAGGTGCTACAATGATTTATCTGATCAGTAAAACAATAGTTATAACTTCACTCAGATGTATGTTTGCCAGGTCCTCAAGCTTTTGAGGACCTGCGTTTGTCAGTGCTGCTCAGCTACCTGCAACAGAAGTCACAGGAAGACACATGTCAGGTGAAAGCCATATAGAGCATTCTGAATAGAAAGCTCATGTGGCAAATGGCACCTATGAGGCAATCAATTATTTATTGATTAGTTCCAGAGGCACAATGACTACTGGATATGGTGGTCCTATAAGAATTCCTTGATTATTATTTTAAAATATTATTATTATTATTTCCATTCAGAGCTTCAGCAGGTTTAAACTTGCATTTCATAAAAGTAACTTTAAAATTCCCACGGTGGTTTAGAAAAAGTATAAAGTGGATCATAAGGACTATGTTATATTTAGACTACTTATGAAGTATGTAGAGGATCAATAGTCAAAGTGGAGAACAAACATAATCACTACACCTTCCGTGATTCTTTAGCAGAATCAAAGCTAATTTAGAAGTATTACATTAGGGAGAGGGAAATAGAAGTGAGAAGCACCCATTTTTTAAAATTGATTTGGCCTATACCTTGTTTGGCTCCCCTGGATTATATGAAGAAAACATGGGAATTTTTCGGATCTCTTCCTCTGACAAACGATTTCTCTGGATCTCATCTTCTGGGACAAATGTTATTGGCTGCGTCAGCTTCTTAGGCCCAGTCCAACACTGCTGAGGTAGAATCTCAATAACTTTTGCCACATGGAGACTGGGACCTTTACCCTGTGCTGCCTGTTTTCCCTTGTCCTGGAGTAATGACGGGTTCTCAGCTGTGCCACTATCTCCCACTGATGTAGCTGACACCAGTGAGTGGGAAGCAAAGGGTTCACCTCTCATAAGTTGGAACTCTTCAAGACGTTTTTTCATTATCATCTCTTGGTAAAAACTTTCCAGGTTGTTCATGGGATCACCTTTGTTCTTCTTTTGGGGATCATCTGGATCAAGACAAAGAGATAGGGAAGTTCTACAAAGCCTAGCAACGCAACCTTTGATAAATTTATAAATTCAATCTTGGATCTGAGATACAGAAACTCTGCTGGGGTAGGTCTTTACAATTGGTGATAAATGACAACAGTATATAGCATCCCAAGTGAGGTTGGGACTATGAGGAAGTAAGTGGGGCACCTAAGCTGCACAATTTAAGGAGGCACTCACTCTCAGGTTATATAAGTGCATGCAACTTTAATGAAGGGATAAGGACATTTAAACGATATAACTAGTATGGCATATATTTCTCATAATTCATAAAATTAATAATTCCTTAGCATCGTCATCTAATACCAAGTTCAAATTTAAACTGCTCTATCTCAAAAAATTATTTTTTTAACAATCGGTTGCTCAATTTAGGATCTAAACAAATATTTTGCTTTTAGGTCTTTTAGGTTTTTAAAATTCTAAAACAGTACCCCTTCCTTCTAGGCTCCCAGTCCATTTCCCCCCATATCATTGATTTATTAGAGAAACCAGGTCATTTACAAAACAATTAATGATAAATATTTGATTAAGAGCTTCCTCATGATATTAATATTCCTTTATCTATTTTCGATAAACTGGTATTTAAGTCTAGAGGTATGCTAGCTAATACAGTATCCACTAGTCACATGTAGCTATTTTAATTAATTTTTAAAATACCATTTCCCTAGGCCTACTGGTCACATTTCATGTATTCAATACTACATGTGGCTAGAGAATACCATGTGGGACAGAGTAGATAAAGGGCATTTATATCACTGCAGAAAGTCAAATTGTAGTGCTGACCTAGAGATTTTTATTAAATGCAGGCTGAATTTTTTTAAGGGAGAACAATGGTTCTATGTATATCGAATTGCATTGTCTCAGAAGATATAAGCTTGGTGGAGCCATACATAGTGACACTGAAATTTATCAATGAATTCAGGTGGTATTAGCCTGATCTTTCCACGACAAATATATCCCATTACCTTTCACCTAAAGCCTTTAAAGAAACCCTGGTGGTGCTGTGGGATAAGCATTGGGGTACTAACCACAAGGTGAGCAGTTCAAACCCACTGACCACTCCGAGAAAGAAAGTTGAGGCTTTCTACTCTCAAAAAGATTTAGTCTAGGAAACCCTATGGAGCAGTGTTACTTTGTCCTATACAGAATCACAATACTCAATACTGAGATACTCACAGCCATGGAGTTCATTCTGACTTATAGTGACCTTATATAGGAAAGAGAAGAATTGCCCCTGTGGGTTTCTGAGGTTGTAAACCATTAGGAAAGCAGAAAACCTCATCTTTCTCTCCGGGAACACTTAGTGGGTTCACACTGCTGACTTTGTGGTTAGCAGCCCAAGCCATTGCTATAAGTTGACTTGATGGCTTTGGATTATTTGTAAGGTATTTTACAGCTACTGATGACCACTGCCTAGATCTATTAACTTATCAACGGTTATAAAATGAGGATCTCCTAATTCTTTTATGTCTTTCTCATTTGTTAGTTGGAATTCTATAATGAACAAACTATCATAAATGATTTCATGTCCCTAAATAGCTCGCTGAGAAAAAGCAAGATAAATTTTGATTATTTTATATTTCTTCTAGGAAAATTCCAATGATAGCCAATGATTATTTTTAGTGTCATTAAGAAGGGACTTATTTTTGTATATTTGATGTTTTTGAATTACCTATAGTCATGATTCTTTTTAATGTCAAATTATCCTACCCAAACCTGGAATAGTTTTCTAGAGATCCCTTGTTTCTATAATTGAGAAATGGTTTCCAGAAACCACAGTACATTGCTAAAAGTGTTCATTGCTTTTGGGTTGTTGTTGCTTCTAAGCTTTTGTTCAGTGGCAAAGCTAAAAAGACAGATTTTTATAAAGAAGGTCACAAGGAAAGGACAAGCCAGCCAGGGTGGAGTATAACACTGACAAAACATACAACATTCCTCTAATTCTTTAATGCTTCCTCCCCACCTACTATCATGACCCCACATCTACTTTACAAATCCGGCTAGACCAGCATGTACACAGATACAGATAGGAGCTCTCCACACATGGAATCCAGGACAAATAAACCCCTCAAGAACAATAATGGGAGTAGCGATATGAAGGTAGGTGGAAGGAGGGGGAGAAAGGGGAAACTGATTTCAACAACCGATGTATAATCCCCCTACCCAAGGTGAGAAACAACAGAAATGTGGGTGAAGGGAGACAGCGGATGGTGCAAAATATGAAAAAATGAGAAGCTGATGCCAAGGGCTCAGGTAGAAAGAAAACGTTTTGAAAAGGATGATGGCAACATATGTGCAAATGTGCTTGACACAATGGATGTATGGATTGTTATAAGAGTTGTAAGAGCTTCCAATAATATTATTTTTAAGGTCATGAGTCTTATTGGTATGTACAGTTAGGGCACTAGGGGTCAGTACAGGCTTGATGGCACCTAACAACAACCTCACGCTATATATGAAAATTAAACCAAAATGGACTGATAAAGAAAACAGGCATAAAGCTTCTAGACCTTGTATTTTTACAATGGATTTGTAGATATGATACCTAAACCACAAGCCACAAATGAAAAAGGAGATACACTGAATTTCATCATTATTAAAATAATATGCATCAAGGGACAGCAAGAAAGTGAAAGGTAAAACAAAACAAAAAACTGAAAATGTCCCCCCAAAAATGGGGAAAGGATTAAAGACACATTTTGCCCATGAAGATACAAAAGGCTATTAAACATATGAAAAGATATGCTTAGCATCATTAATAATGATGAAAACCTCTTTATTAATTAGGGTAATACAAATAAAACTCACAATGGGATACCACTTCACACTCATTAGGGTAGCTACAAATTAAAATAATAAGTGTTGGTGAGTATGTGGAGAAATTGAACACTTATACATTGCTAGTGGAAATGTAAAGTAGTATAGTTATGGGGAATTATTTGGTGGTTCATTGAAGTTAAGCATAGAACTGCCATATAACCAAACAAGTACACTCCAATAACTACCAATTCCCTAACCTTGGGATTGTGTTTGTCTGCTTCTTCTCTCTAGGGAATTCCAGCCTAGAGTTCAAGAGAATATTTTAGTTCCTTAGTTCTGCTACAAGTGAGTTCAAGAACATCAACTGAGACTCTTCTCAAGAAGATCAATTAATCCTGGCCATATACCAGTGTTCTATGGACATCCTAAACCAACAGACAGCTCTACAAGAGTAATTAGTGATGGCGGTGCGGGTGGTAGGGAGAGATGCCTGTATAGGAGAAAGCAAATGCACTTCTGATGGTGGGTATGATGGGTGGGACACTCCGACATTGAGAAAAATGCTTAGAATACACGTGGTAGGATGTTCCTAATTAGCCACTGAACAGAGACCATTTCACCCAGTGGGGTTTCCAATTTGGTTTCTTCTAGTTTGTTCTGTGATGAGTGTTGTGTATGTCAAAAGGAAAAGAGTCCTATGTCCCAGTTGTCTATAGGATGCTGCCTGTGTCACCAGGGGGTGGTTACAAACTACGTCAAAAGTAAAGGGGAGGATTGTATTCCTCAAGATGGAGCAGAAAAATCAAAAGTGGGGGCAGGGCAAGTTATTGAGGAGTTGGATATGTAGTTTCTGTTGTTAAATTCCAAAATTGATGATCTGAAATGTAAACTCCCACCTAATTCATAATACAAAATTATGTTTCAAAAGGGCAGATGATTTCTATCTCTGAAGGATCCATACAAATTGTCGATAAGCTTACAAAAATATACTTATTATAATGTTACATGGAACCACCAAGATAATACACACAGTATTATTTACTGACATTGTTAAAAAAAGAATAAAAAGTTAAACAGTGTCAAGTGCTACCTATAAGAGTAGGAGAAATATTACAAAAA
This sequence comes from Echinops telfairi, assembly GCF_000313985.2. Taxonomy (NCBI): domain Eukaryota; kingdom Metazoa; phylum Chordata; class Mammalia; order Afrosoricida; family Tenrecidae; genus Echinops; species Echinops telfairi. The sequence continues at coordinate 3,390,321 of NW_022111327.1, forward strand.
TACTAGTCAAGTCCGTGGTGAGGAGGGAACTGAAATTTTTTGAAGGGTATATGGTGCATTAGGAGTACTGGCAAGATTCTATTTATTGATGTGGCTGGACATATGAGTTAAAGAGTTCTTTAGCATTATCTATCCCACAATAAAAAATGGCTTTGAAGAGTGAATTAGAGTGATATCAGTAAGATAGTAGCATAAGCAGCTGCACATTTCTGTCTTCCCACAGAAACCAACAAACCAAAAAAGTAGAAACTAGAAGGATCAACTTTGTCAGAAGACTGGAAAATAGTCAAAGGTTTACAGACACGAAGGGAAAACTGAATCATGAAAAAGGTCACTTTAAAACAGCAGACACACTTTCTTGGTCTATTGCTATGGACCCCATCTCCTCCTGCTCCGCTCATCAGCAGTCATAAAGCAGTCATAAAGCCAGCACTCTCAGACCATCCTTTGGTTCCAGAGGGAGCAAAAGCAGAAAAGTACTGCACGTGTTTGTTCCAGCCTTCAGGGCTACCTGAAGGATTTATGGAATTCATTTGTTATGCGCCTATCTCAGAACTCATATGGAGTGAAGAAATTGAAGAAATTACTTTCAAGGATACAAACACTTGAAGTTAAAGGATATGACTGACGCACGTACCAACAAACAAACAAACACATTCACTGCCACTGAGTCAATTCTGACTCATGGCCCTAGTAGTGAAGTGGTTATGTGTTGGCTGCTAATCACAAGGTTAGCAGTGCAAACCCACCAGGCACTCTTCAGGGGGAAAGAGTAGTCTTTGTTTGTTGTTGTTTGTTTGTTGGTACGTGCGTCAGTCATATCCTTTAACTTCAAGTGTTTGTATCCTTGAAAGTAATTTCTTCAATTTCTTCACTCCATATGAGTTCTGAGATAGGCGCATAACAAATGAATTCCATAAATCCTTCAGGTAGCCCTGAAGGCTGGAACAAACACGTGCAGTACTTTTCTGCTTTTGCTCCCTCTGGAACCGTACTCCCATACGGCTGAAGCTGTCAAGGTTTTTATCTTACTGTTCATTCAAGCAGCGGTCAAGAGATGAAAAGACGAGTTGCATTAGGTAAATCCGCTGCACAAGACCTCTTTAGAGTATTGAAAAGCAAGGATGTTATTTTAGCTTGGGTGCCTGATCCAAGCTAATGGTATTTTCAACTGCCTCATACACATGTGAAAGTTAGACAATGAATAATGAAGACTAAAGAAGAATGTATGCATTCGGATTGTGGTTCTAGAGAAGAATATTGAAAATAAGTACCATGGACCAAGTAGAGGGGCAGCGTAAAAGAGGAAGACCCTCAAGGAGATGAACTGACACAGTGACTGCAATAATGGGCTCAAGCATAGGAACAATTGTGAGGATGGGGCAGGACAGGGCAGTGCTTCATTCTGTTGAGCAGAGGGTCACTATAGACCAGAACCAACTGGACGGCACCTAACAACAACAACTCCTGCAAAGAGCTGTAGTCTTGGAAACCCCTAAGGGTAGTTCTACCTTGTCCTGTAAGGTCGCTGTGATGAAGTACACAATAGATACCTAAAACCTGAGCTGGGAGAAAAAGCCAGAGAGATAGATTCTTTGTGGAATTACAGTATTAGAAAGCAGCCATGGATACAGTGGAATTTAGAAAGGCAAGGGAAAGCTGTACACTCAAAAGTACCAGAAAAACACTTCACCTCTAGCTGATCCCTAAGCTCAAAGCAAACCTGGATAAGAGTTGAAGGAGTTCCTCCATACAGAGTAAACTTAAAAAGACTAGTAGGACGTGCTTTCTTTATAATAGACACCATTCAAGCAAATCTGTCAAAACAAGTGGTACTCTTTGCAAAAAAAAAAAACACCAAACTACTCTACCTTTCAACAACAGAGAGCCCTACATGAATTTCTTATAAGGAGAGAGAATTTGTTATAGTATATTATGATAGTCATCATATTATAATACTGGTAGCCCTGATTTACAACACACTCAAATTATGTCTATCTGTTTTTGTACATCTTAGCATTAGTGATCTGTACTACATACAATGCTGCAGCATCTAACTTGCTGATGCCACCGTTCCTTCATGTTCACTCACAGATTTTCACTGTTATGGTTTATAAAGATACTGATAATAAAAGGCAATAACAGTGAAACTAAGAAAGGGAAATATTTGACTGGTGTCAAAACTGACTTAGGATGGAGTCAGTGGAACAGAATGCTGTCATAAGCCATAGACCACTGTATTCAAATGTCAAATGCCCCCTTTTCAGTAAGAAAGTCTAAAGGCCTACAAAGAAATAGGAAAGAACAGTTCATCCAAAAGAATAACATGAAGTAAAACAAGTACCCTGAGAAAGGTAAGATGATGGACTGTTTAAAAAAAGACTTTAAAACAAACAAATGGGGATGATCGGTAAGATTCACTACCAATAAAGTAACATGGAGGTTTTGAAAGGTAGTCAAAGGCAGATAAAAACGGATCTAGAAAAGGGTTTCAGGTTTGCACTAAATCCTAACTCCAATTTAAGACCAATTAGCTCTTACATAATGACTCTGCTAGATACTCTCCCTCAGGAAGGGAACGATAGCAGAGTGTGGTGAAGATATTAGATAGCATCCGACTATCAGATCGAATAGTGTCTGGGGGCTTAAAGGCTTTTCTCCAAACAAGCAGCCATCTAAATGCGATGTCAACTAAGTCCACATGGAAGAAGCACACCAGTGACCCAAGGACTGTAAATCATTTAATCCGAAGCTGAAGGAGGGAATGACATTAGAGCCTAAATTTTGAGAACCTGGTTTGCAGAAGGCTATGGATGACAGTGGGAGCCTAAGAAATATTTGTGGGATCTACTTAGGAAATAAGCCTCCAGTGATTTCTCTCTCCATACTAGAGTGATGGGAAGAAACTGGTTTCCAGAGTTCCTTGGAGAGATGAGTATAGAGGATCAAAAGGATAAACCTGACTTGAACAGTTAAAATCTTGTCAGTTGGTCCCCGTACTCCCCCCCCCCCCGCCCCCACTCCCCCTCTGACCTGATCTGGTTTCCTCTATTTTGCTTGTTTGTTTATATTGGGGTTTATTTCAGATGTGTTATGTCATAGGGGGTCCCTCTTGAACTTTTGTTAAATGTTTTTCAGTATATGAAACCCAGGAGTGATGAAACTATAGGAACTGCAAGTAGAATAAGGGTTTCTGGGGGGCACCGTGGTGAGGGGTGAGGATGGGTAAAAGGGAGCTGATGTCCAGAAGTTCAGGAAAAAACAGAATGTTTTGAAACTGATTGTGGTGGTAGCAATTATATAATACTACCTGATGTGATGAACCATGGAATGATATATCTGTATTTACTCCCAATAAAATGATTTTGAAACAAACAAATATATTAAGTAGGCTTAAAACAAAACAAAAACATAAATGAACTGAGGGAAAACAGGAAAATGATGCAGAACAGAATGAGAACATCAATGGAGAGAATTATACTGAGGGACAAGACAGACTATCGGAAATGACATGTGTCAGAATGCAAAGGGAAATTCACTGGAGGGGCTAAAATCAGTTTTGAGGATAGAGAAGAGAGAATGAGCAAACGGGATGAGCAAACCATGCACACTTATTGAGTCTACATAGTAAAGAAGCTGAACAATCTCCAAGCAAGAGACACTATAAAAGATCCATAATGAAATATGTTATAATTTAAGTATAAAGTGAAACAGACACACAACCTTATCCACCAGAACACACCCCTTACCAAGAAGGTTCATATACCATATAGCATCTTAGTGACAAGGTCATACGTGGGACTCACCTGACACAATTGAAAATACAGTAGCCCCATTTATATATTTTGTAAGTGAAAAAAAAGCAAAAGAAAAATAAACTCAGAGCCATTGAGTCAATTATGATCTACAGTCACCCTACATAGGATAGAGCAGAACTGCTCACTAGGGTTCCTGAAACGCAAACTTATGGAAGGAAAGAGCCTCATCTTTTTTTCTGTAAAGCAGGTAATAGATTTTAACTGCCCACCTTGCAGTTAGTAGCCTAATGTTTAACCTGTGGTAGCACGGGAGCTCAGTAAGTGAGGAAAACAAAATTATTAGATGCACATGTTTAAGGAAAAAGTCCTCGTAACAATTACAGTTCCTCTTTCTGTAAACAGTCATATAGCTGGGATTTAGAAATACTTTCATCATCTATTTTTGCATCTAGATCTATGACTGTACAAGTCCCAGAGGTGAAAGTGCCAAAAGGTGAAGTACAATTTGATAAACTTTGAAAATGCTACGTGTGTGAAATAAATGAATCAGTAAAAAGAAAACATTGTATGATCCCATTTTTATGAAATATCTACAATAGGGAAATGTCTAAAGATAGAAAGTAGGTGAGTCGTCATCAGGGTTGGAAGAAGGGAAAAATAAGGAAGTATTGCTTAATGGGTACAAAATGATGGTGAGATGATAAGAAATAGTCTTGGAACTAAATAGTGGTTACATCACACAAATATGAAATGATATACTTCAAAAGGCTAAAATGGAAACTTATGATATATGAATATATGTATATATATATATAAATAAATCTACAATAAAAAGAATAGGATGTAAAGAAGTGAAAATACTGAATACAGAAACTCTTCAAGTGGTGTTGACCAACCCAGGGACAAGGGGGCAACAAGTGATCCAAAATTAGTGGCAAGGTCGGCTATCAAAAGATACAGCAAAAAAAAAAAAAAAGATACAGCATCTGGGGTCATAAAGACTTGAAGGTAAACAAACGGCCATCTAGCTCAGAAGAAACAAAGACCAGATGGAAGAAGCACATCAGTCTGTGCTATCAAGAGGTGTCAAAGGGATCAGGTATCAGGCATTATCAGAACAAAAAATCATATCATTGTGAATCAGGGGGAGTGAGGAGTGGGGAACCAAAGCCCATCTGTAGGCAATTGGACATCCTCTTAAGGAGGGATCGCAGGACATCCTCTTAAGGAGGGATCGCAGGGAGGAGACGAGTCAGTTAGGGTGCAGTGTAGCAACGATGAAACATATAACTTTCCTCTAGTTCCTAAATGCTTCTTTCCAACCCACTATCATGATCCCAATTTTACCTTACAAATCTGGCTAGACCAGAGGATGTACACTGATATAGATAGGAACCGGAAACACAGGGAATCCAGGGTGCATGATCTCTTCAGAACCAGTGCTGGGAGTGGTGATACCAAGAGGGTGGAGGGAGGGTGAGGTGGAAAGGGGGAACCAATTACAAGGATCTACATATAACCTCCTCCCTGGGGGACGGACAACAGAAAAGTGGGTGAAGGGAGACATGGGACAGTGCAAGATATGACAAAATAAAAATTTATAAATTATCAAGGGTTCATGAAGGAGGTAGGAGAGGGGAAAAAAGTGAGGAGCTGATGCCAGGGGCTTAAGTCGACAGCAAATGTTTTGAGAATGATGAGGTCAATGAATGTGTAAACGTGCTTGACACAATTGATGTATGTATGGATTGTGATAAGAATTGTACAAGCCCCAATAAAATGATTTTCAAAAGAGAAAAAAGAGAATAAAACTCTTCAACAAAATTTCATTATGAGAAGACCTAAATCTCCAAAAGGCTATTTCAAATGAAACCTTTACACAGAAGAACACATACTGTACGGTTCCATTTGTCTGACATTTTTGAACTGACAAAACGAATGCTGGAAACGATCAAAACCCTGTGAGAGGGTGGGTAGAAATTGGGACGGAGCAGGATAGAACTTTCTGGGTTGATGATAATGTTCTATGTCTTGATAAAGTTTAGGTGATACTGGTACGGTGGTATACTGGAGGCGATCCAATGACTGTGTGCACCTCTTCCCATTTTCTGTGATGATATGTTGGCCACGTGGGAGTATGTTCACCAAAAACACTAGCAAAAGGTAAACATCAGTGTCTTTTTGTCTGGGCAGGATGCTTGCAGGCTGAGGCGAATGGGGTGTAACAACTGGGGCTCGTGACTGAGTACGCTGTCCGTTGAGTTCTGGTTCAGGAACAATGTGCGGGCGTGGGAGCCCCTTGGATCTGTGAGTGTGGATGGCCTGGATGCGAGGTGGGGTCCTGCCCAAGAGCCTCAGCGGGCTGTTCCACTCCTCTTCAGGCAGCGGCGCTCTAGGTGGCTGGTGCCATCCAGGATGAGTTGAGCCTCAGGGGTTGCTGGGGCGGTGCTGTGTGCGTCCTGGCACCACTGGGCAGGTTCCTCAAATTGGACGCAGCCCTGGCTTTGCTCAAGATGGTTGGCCTCCAGCAGCTAAACAGGTCCCTGTTCTGTCAACTCTACAGCCTCTATGAGTCAATTCAGGAGTACAAGGGAGTGTGCCAGGGAGCTTCCAGCCCAGACTGCGTGCGGGAACTGGAAAATAACTTTTTTGATGAAGCGGAGGCGTTATTTCCAGGAGCAGGACCAGCTGCTTGACAGCAGTGAGTGGGGAGCCCCTCGGGATGTGATGCTGTCCTTCTCGCCTCTGTCAAGTAGTAAGTAACTGGATCCTGGAGCCCGTCTAGGTTCCTCAGGAGGACTGTGACTGTGGGGGAAACGCTTATGGTAGGATACACCTCAGCACTTGCTTCTCGTTCTTGCAGATGATACGCCTTTCACGGTCCTTCTGTGCTTCTCCAGTGGATGGCATGTGGGCTGGACAATACCAGGTTACTTTGTGAGCAGGCGTTCTCATGAGCACATGTGGGTAGTCTGCTTTGATGAAGGGAGTTTCAGCCTGGACAGACCTGCAGGGCTTAGCAGTCGGTATCCCTGACTTAACTCTTGCTGGGGAGTCATCGCATATACTGATGAAAAGGTCTCTGCAACCTGCCCCAGGGGTGTTTGACTCGGGTGGTGATGGTGCTGGATAACTCACTGCCTTAAAAACAGCAGGACACCTTCTCGCCTCAAGGTTTGGCCTTCGGAAAAATAACATTTCACTCTTTCCCTTTCCTCCAGATGCTTTATAGCTACTCTTGCTATTTAAACAGCTTCCTAGTTACGCTGTTTAGCTTTGCTTATCTGTAAGCTGCATTACTATTTGTCCAAACAAGTCAGTGAAAGAAAGCATTGTGCTGAAGAAGTAAACATTTTAGATCACACCAATCTAGAGTTTTTCCCCTTTGATCTATAAAAACTTGAGATCGGATGAGATCCGGCATGTTCAAGATGGTATGGCCGTAGACAAAAAAAAAAAAAAAGTGAGATTCCCCCCCCCCACACCAGATATAATTAGGTGGAAGGAAGATATGCTGAATGAAAAACAAATCTGGGCAAGCTAATGCTCTGTTTTCTTAGTTGTAAGATGGTAAACTTTTTGTTTTTAAAGGTTTGAAAGTAAAAGGCTATATTTTGGATGTACCAGTATGTAAACTAACCTGCTCCTCATAAAACAATGATTACTTTAAGCCTTAATATTTTTATTAAACTATTTAATGAGAACTTTAAAAAAAAAGTCTTTTTGTCTATTAAGCTGGTTGTTAAATAAATATTTACTAGCAAATCACTACACAGGTTTGGACATCAGTCAAAAATTCAGCAAATGAACACTTAATGTATTTAATTGCATGCACATTAAAAAAATCATTTTATTGGGGGCTCCTACAACTCTTACCACAATCCATACATACATCAATTGTGTCAAGCAAATTTGTACATTCATTGCCCTCATCATTCTCAAAATATTTGCTGTCCATTTAAGCCCTTGGTATCAGCGCCTTGTTTTTTCCCCTCTCCCTCCCCACTCCGCCCTTCCTCATGAACCCTTGATAATCTATAAATTATTATTATTTTGTCATGTCCTACACTGTCCGACGTCTCCCTTCACCCACTTTTCTGTTGTCCGTCCCCCAGGGAGGAGGTTATATGTAGATCCTTGTAATAGGTTCCCCCTTTCCACCCCATCCTCCTTCCACCCTCCCGGTACCACCACTCTCAGCACTGGTCCTGAAGGGATCATCTGTCTTGGATTCCCTGTGTTTCCAGTTCCTATGTGTACCAGTGCACATCATCTGGTCTAGCCTGAGTTAAAAGATAGAATTGGGATCATGATAATGGCGGGGAGGAAGCATTTAAGAATTAGAGGAAAGTTGTAGTTTTCATTGTTGCTACACTGCACACTGACGGGCTCAACTCCTACACAAGACCCTTCTGTAAGGGGGTGTCCTGTTACCTACAGATGGGCTTTGGGTCTCCATTCTTCACTCCCCCTCATTTACAATGATATGCTTTTTTGTTCTTTGATTGCATGCATATTTTACACGAAAAGAAAAAAATGGAACTCAATTGTGGTAGTTATATAATCTGTTGTCAATTTGAGACTTAAGAGTGAAGGGGCGGAGCTTAGCCTATCAATTGGGTTGCAGCTTGATACCTCATTTGGAGGTGCTAAGGAGATAAATAGCCACTGGAGGCCAGATACAAGGATGCCCTGTGAGACTTTATTAAGGATGAGCCTGATGGAGCTACACTGAAGCAGCCTGGAGTTGGAGGAGCCACATGGAGACCCACACCAGCGCTGAGATGCTTCTACCACCAATGGATCCACTAGACTTTTCACCCACTGGCCTGTGATTTTCCTGCATTCGGCATCATTGCATGTGTTTTTTGAATCTGAAGAGGAATTTATAGATTGGTATTGGACATATGGGCTAATATTGGACTTATGGACTTGATCTGGACTGGGCTGGGATGTTTTCTCAATATTCAATTCCTCCGGTATATAAAGCTCTTTCTCATACACATATGAATATCTCTGGATTTGTTTCCCTAGTCTACCCAGACTAACATAACAATATTTAACCCTAGCTACTCATATACATACTGAAGTATTTAAGGAGGCATGTATCTAGTCAGCAATTTATTTTAGATATATCAATATAATTAGATGCACACATACAAGGATAGAAAGATGCATGATAAAATGAAAGGTAAATGGTAGCATCTAGATGATGGCATAATGGGTATTAGGATGCAATTCTTTCAACCTTCATGTTTGAAATTTCTCATTACAAATGGAGTGACAAATATCAAGTGATTATTAATATATATGTATTTAATATAATTTTTTTAGAGTTCCAACTTTTACATTTAATTATGAAACCAACTGCTACTTATTGTGGGTATACTGACTGGAGAAGACACAAGTACATAGTTCTTCGAACAGCTAAACAGCTGAAGGACATTTTTTTGATAGTGGGGATAGGTCCTTGTTGGAAATATATATGCCATGAATCTTGCAAAAGATACAACTTATATATTAAAGTTGTGAAAGGAAACTGCAATTATTTGGGATAACTGACTGAGGTCCTTGACGAGAAAACAGGTAAGGAATCAACCCAAAGGTATAGAGATAAAACCTTAGAATCTTCCCAGGTGACGCCTAGTGGGAAATATGTGTACTACAAAAGCTGCGCCCCATGGAGCTGTTTTCCCTTTTTTGGCTGGAGGTTACTGGCTCTTATGTATGCCTAATACAGGGTGAGAGTCAAGTACACCGATTTTTGTGTATGAACAGATCTAGATTTAAGTCCTAGAATGGCCATTTACAAACTATGACCCTGAGGAAATCCTTTCTCTCTGAAGCTCAATTTCATCATTCATGAAATGGACATTTATCTCCAGGGCTGTTTTAAGGTTTAAATGACTTAATGTGCAAAAATGCCTAGCAAAGAACTGGCCCAAATTAAACCTTCAAAAACAATTATACAGTACAATTAAAAGTCCCAATTACAGATAAGATGAAGTGAGCTTCACCGTATCTTGTTTCTTCATTCACTCACTCACTCACTCACTCACTCCAGTTCTAAATCATGGAGAGAATGCATGCAGCATGTGAATACTGTGAAAAGGAAATGATTGCAGGTGGAATGACCATGAAACCCAGAATTAAAAATAACAAAGGACCCATGCCCAGATATAATAACATTTCTGCAGATAGAAAGAAAAAAAATTAAGCCTTACATATATACTTAATGGGTTTTCCATAAACATACCAAGACAATTCAATGGGAAGTATAGTCTGTTCAGCAAAAGGGGCTAGAGCAATTGGATATCCATATGCAAAGAGATTAATTTAAACTTTATACTATACACTAGAACTAATTTAAAATGCTTCAGAGATCTAAGTATATTGCTCCAACTATAAATATTCTAGAGGAACACACATGAGAAATCTTTATGAGCTTGGCTTAGAAAAAGAAATATTAGTTATAAGACCATAAAGTAGAAGTAATAAAGGAGGGGAGAGTTAGATTTTAATAATATTACAAACTTTTGTACCTCAAAAGATATGATAAAGAGATAAATGACAATGGTGGAACAAAGACATCCCTAAATTTTCTCCTCTATAAAAGCAGCCCCCTTCCCTTATTGCCATTGAGTCGCCTCTGACTCCTAGGAACTCTACAGGACCGGGTAGAAATGCCCCTGTGAGTTTCTGAGACTGTTTACGGGAGTAGAAAGCCTCATGTTTCTCCTAGTGGTTTCGAACTGCTGACTTTGTGGTTTTAACCACTATGCCACTAGGGCTACCACTGGCAAAAACTGTTGGAATCAACTTCCTCTCAGGACCCTGGAAATTAACCAGGGCTTTAAACTGATTCAGTCATGGCTGATGGCATGTAACCAGAATGAACCCTAATTATCAGAAAAATGTGGGAGGACCATAATGACAATGGAAGGGGGAAATTGCGGGTCAATGCCATTAGAACTTAATCTTCCTTTAAGGAAAGAAGGGCAGTGTGTGCTTTGTACAATAACCAAATTTCCATGACTGGCAGAGCTGTAAACAGAGCTCCTTTGAATGTGTGTCTCTCTCCAGATTCCGAGCAATAGTCCAATCTCCCACACCAGACTCTTGAAAGGACTCTTCTGAGTGCCTCATTCCAGGGCTTCCACCTGGAATTTTCCCTGTTCTGGTTATTCCACTACACGCACATTTTCGAAATTTGGATCTGTTCTGACTTCACTTTATCAGCTACAGCTGAACTGGTTCGAATTGGATAGAGGCTCTGAAATTCACCAAAGGCTTACAGCAATCTGTAGAGAGTTTACTTGTGGAAAACCACTGAATCTTCAATGAACCTTTGTGGCATTTTCACTTTCCCTGTTTGGATCCTTTTTTCCTAGCTCTATGCTTTCTTTGAAAACCAACAACCCCAAAAGCACAGTCAATAATAGCCTGAGGCCTGGAAGGTACTGAAGGAGCCCTGGTGGCACTGCGAGGTAAGCAATGGGCTGCTAACCAGCAAGTTTGGTGATTTAAACCCCTAGCCACTCAGAGGGAGAATGACAGGGCTACCTGCTCCCAGGAAGACTGACAGGTTCAGGAACCCTGCAGAGGAGAGGGTTGCTATGAATTGGAACCAACTTGTTGGCAGTAGTGGTGCCTGGCACGGGAGGGGGAAGAACAGGGTTGGTGCTCCTTCAAACTGTCACTCCCAGGGAATTGTCATTACTTGACCAATAAACTGGGTCCCTGAAAGACCACACAAACAAGGTTGCCTTTATGTGACCTTGACAAGGACAGGGAATACCTCCTGACTGGTCCCACTGATGAGTCACCATACAGCAGAAAAGAGGAGGCTAGAGGCCAGGAATCTGACCATCCAGGGCCCTGCCAAATAAGGACATAGTGGTGTCTCAGCCAACCAGGGACAACGACCGTTTTTTGAAAAAACCCAGCCCTGAGCTCAATGGCCCCTGTCAGACATATAAGAAGGTCCTGCCAGCTCTGGACTGCCTCTCACTATTTTTACCCTTTCGGTAGTGTAGGCCTGCTGGGGGCCTGTCTGCAGAGTTTCTTGAGTTTATTGTTCTATAAACCTGCTATTCTGCTTCCTCCTGTTTGTTCAGTCTCTGCATTGGTGCCACTGTACCACTCCTTTTGAGAAGCCAGTAGCACTGGGATTCACCAGGAAAAGGGATCACTGCACCCTAACAACCTGACTCAAAGCTCACAAAGAGCTAACAGCCTTTTCCCCAGAAGCTTTTGTCAAAAACTATCAGAGGCAGCAGTTGAGTATTGTGGCTCTGGTAGACAAACAATAGGTTTGTCTGATGGACAAAAAGCTCTGATGGAAAAGTCAGGAAATAGATGTCCACAGAGAGCTTTGAAAAGCTCTAACATTTGGGGGAGGGTGGGGATCTAAAAGACCATATGTGTGTATTCATGCCCAGGGCTATATGGATTCTAAGAAAAGATCTGAAAAATCCCAAAGCTGCCATCTCTGACACCTTGAGGCTTTCAGAAAGCAGGCAATGAAGGCTAAGGTGGAGTTGTGAACTGCAGGGCTGAAAGTTGAAGATGTACCTAATACATACACAGACCCTCTCGATAAAGCCTGAGACATGCATTGGTTCCAGGCACAATGGAAACATTATTCTAAGCAAAAGAAGCCATACACAAAAGGCCACATATTATATGATTCCATTTATGTGCAACATCTACCATAGGCAAATCCATAAAGACAGACTGTGTTGCCTGGGTTTGGAGTGTAATGGGGGTTGAGAGTTAGTTCTCTTTGGGGTGATGACAGAGTTCTGAAATCGGACTGTGGTGATCGGTGACCAAATCTGTAGGATGATTGCACATCACTGAAACTTACGATGAATAAATGCTATGGGTTTTAAAAGTATAACTCAATAGCTGTGAAAAAAATGACCCAACAAGATGTTACATCTAAAACACTCATTTTCAAGTGTAATGATATAGGATAAAAGGAAAATGGAACACCCGGAAAAAAATACCGAGAATGTGCAGCTTTGTGGGGAATGTCACCAATGTCACCTGTGAAGAAATTCCTGAATGAGAATCTAAACACCTGCATAAACCTATACCAAAAACATCCTTTTAAAAAAATCAACAAAATGGAGAGAAAGTATTTCCAAAATGTTGGAGAAAAGAACCTCTGAAAATCCTCTCCATAAAAACAAAAACGAATACTGGAAAACTTTTCAAAACCAACTTCCTTAGAACTTTGAAAATTTGCCAAAGGTGTGAGAAATTTTGACAATAATTTTACTCAAATCTCAGTGAGCTTTCTAACATTTTCCCTTGTCCTAACCCCGTGTTCCTCCCTCCAGCTACTCAGTAGGCTTCAACACTTATCTACCTCACAACTATGGTAGTTGGAAAAACCAGCAGACGAGCCCACCCTGGAAGGGGCCAAATAGGTCTGGAGCACCTAAAAAAACTCATCCACAGAGAATTGCCAGTTTGATCTGTCTCTGAAAGCTACATTCTGAGGTCTTGTCTTTGACCTGGATCAGCTTTTACTCTGGGGGAAAAATGCTATCTCCAGAGCATTAGTTAACAACATTCAATTGGGTTGTTGAAGATCAAAGCTGCCTGAGATAGTGCAACACACTTGAACTCTCAAGAGGCCTGATGAAAAAATTAAAAGGAAAATAGGGAAAGAGATGTTAATATGGGGTCTAGAAAAGCTTGGATACATTTCGGGGAATCTAAGCCATGGATGTACATGTACACACACACACACACATACACACACACGGATGTACATGTACACACACACACACACACACACACACCTGCCCCGACAAAGGCTGGGAGATATTCTGGTTCAAGAGATTTAGGGCAAAATCTCTCTAATCATTACAGGGCCACTTACTATGATACTAAATAGGTTTCCACAGCCCTTTTGAAAATCAGCCAATGAAATTCTTATGAAACATGACCATCTGATATGCAGCTCATCGTGAGAATGGTGTAGAACTAGGCAGTGTTTCCTTACAGTATGCATGAGATCACCATGAGTCAGGGTCAACTTGATAGCAACCTGAATGCTAACTGTAAGCACTGGACTACTATCCACAGGGCCAGTGCTTTAAACTCACCAACCGGTCCATGGGAGATTATCTGCTCCCATATAGATGTACAGCCTCTGAAACCCTATATAGGGTTGCTATGGATCAAAATCAACTTAGTGGCAGTCGGTGGTTTTTAACGAAGCAGAAACTTAAGTAGCCACATATAAAAGAGAATACAGAATTTATCTGATCTGTCTACAAAGTCCCTAGACAAATCGACAACATCAACAAGAAACTCTGGAAGAGGGTCAAGATGGCATCCAGGTAGAATCACCCACCAGGTACTCCTGCTGTTGTTAGATCAGAAAATTAAGAAGAAGACCAATATTGGAAGGCTTGGTGTTAAAAATAGATTCAGTGTATTAAGGTCTGGTTCAATCTCCCCCTGAGATTTTCGCCCACAGATGAATTTGAGAACTCATTGAATTGCTAAATTCACCACATCTGCCCTCGGGCTCTGTTACCTCACCACATCCAGCAGGACTGCGTCCACCACCCTTCCTACACCTAAGAATCGAGAGCCACAGCATGCATTAATTTCTCCAGGCTGCTGTCTAAAGGTTGTCATAATCCCAGGCTTTCAGAGAGCCTCCAAGAACTAGCCACAAGACCTCACACTGGAGTTTCCCTCAAGCTATCCACCCCATTCCTGCATACTCAGGCTTTGCATCCTCCCTTCCCAGGCAGGAACAAAGTGACTTCATCAGTAATCCCCTTTCTCCATCTCCCCAGCTCTGTGCCTGGCAGCATGGGTAGCGATAGATATTTAGACTGTAATTTGCAGCAATTGAAGAGCTGCTGGGATATTTAACCGTGACAGAACATAGTTTTCCCAGAGCACAGCCTGCATAGCTGTGCAGGAGAGAGCTGAGAGTGACACAGGAGAGCAGCTGGGGGAGAATTCAGATCTAGTTCACCCCAAACACACTCAGCTAATCTGGCCCACTTCCCTAGGTGACAGAGCGGCACAGTCCTGATACCAAGGCACCCCACAAGCCTACTCTAAAACAAAAATTTTTAAATTAAAAAAAAAATTAATGCCTACAATTCCAGGCTGTGTTGTTTTGTATAATTTGAATGTAAGCCTCCAGAAACCTGGCCCTGGTCCATAAGCATAATATTAACATAACAAGAAAGGAAGAATTCTAATCCTTAGAGCACAGCCCAGGATTTCAACATAAAAAAAAACAAAAACAGGAAAAGCCAGGGGCTGAAAGCTACAGCTCAAGCAAAAAACTGGTTCTACCATTTTGGGACTCCAAAGAGAGTCTTTAAAAGACTACAAATTGTGGCCAGACAGTCCAGACTAGGCCTGTGCCCATGCTGTAGGCCCACCCCAACTCGGCCCGGTGGCATACCTTCAGTTGCTGGCCACAGCCCACCCTCCGAGGTCCCCCCGCCACAGGCCACTGAGTTGGGTATGCAGTAGCCTGACCCACCACCATAGTATGCCCCAGGTAGTCCCTGAAACTACTCCTACCAGTCATACAGAGAAAGAGTTCAAGGCCCCTCAGTCTCCTGAGAACATGGTGCCCAGTTTTTCCAAAATAACATGCAGACAGAATCATACCTCACACCCTCAATAAGAAAACAAGAAAATAAAATGCAACAGTTGAAGAAGTTCTAAACACAACAACACTCATAGAAGAAAAAGATGTTGATCTGCAACAACAAAAAAATTCAGAATGCTGATTGGAGTAATACAGGATATGAGGGAGGCAATGCACAATAAGGACACAGTGATAGAGGGGATGAAGTCCACCCACCAAAGAGAAATACAAGAATTGATGGATGAGGCAACAGAAACACAAGATAAACAGACTAGAAGAGGCGAAGAATCGTACCACCCAACTCGAGGACAATCAGACAGACTTCAACAAATGGGAGAGACAACCAAATATGATCATCAAAGAGGTGGAAGAAAACCTGAGAACAATGACAGATGCTATGAAAAGGAACAATATTCGAATAATTGGTTTTCCAGAACAAGACACAACAAAGAAGTCATTGAAAATCCCAAAAGCTCCATAGCAGGAGTACTGGCAGCAATAGAGGAATATAGAAGAATGCCAGGATAAAAGATCAACAAACAGAAGTCTATTGGTTTGCTATATACATGGGACAAGAACATGGACAAGATGCTCAGCAAGGCAGTACCTTACACAATAGCCAAGAACAAATAGAAATATGTAGGGATATATTTAAGAAAAACAACAAAAGATTTATACAAGGAAAACTACTCGACCCTACTCCAGGAAACCAAAAGCGACATCCACAAATGGAAGAATATCCCATACTTTTGGACTGGGAGACTCAATATAGTAAAGATGTCAATCTTACGCAAGGCACTATAAAAGTTTGCTATCCCGATTCAAATACCGACAACCTTATACAAAGAACTGGAAAAACTGAGCACCTATTTCACATGGAGAGGGAAGTCCAGAACTAGCAGAGAACTCCTTATGAAGTCAGAGGGCTCCCCTTACTGACATTAACACCTACTACATAGTCACAGTGGTCAGAAGAGTGTGGTTCTGGAATAATGGCAGATGTTAGACCAATGGAAAAAAAACAAAACCACCCAGAAATAAAATTATTAGCATATACACAACTGATCTTTGATAAGGGCCCCAAAAGCATCAAGTGGGAGGTGGATGCCCTCTTTAACAAGTGGTGCTGGAAACAATGAATATCCACTTGTAGAAAAATGAAACGAGATCTTTGCCCCATTCACAAGAACAAACTCCAGGTGGATCACAGACCTAGAAGTAAAATCAAAAACTATCAATGAAGGAATCGGGACAAACCTAAGAACTTTGGCTCAGGGAATACATAGGCTAACTGCAATAGGGAAGGGTACACACACAGGTGAACCTGAAATCGACAAGTGGGATATACTAAGGATAAAACACCTGTGTGTGTTGAAAGACTTCACCAAGAAAGTAACAAGAGAACCCACAGACTGGGAGAGGATTTTTAGCAATGACACAACAGACAAAGGGCTTATTACTAAAATCTACAATACCCTCCTAGCCTGCAAACAGAAAACACTTAATCCCCTGAGGAAGCGGGCAAAAGACCTGAAAAAAGTTTTACTAGTGAGGAAACCTGAATGGCCAATAAACATATGAGAAAATATTCCCGGTCATTGCCATCAGAGAAATGCAAATTAAAACAACTATGAGATACCACCTAACACTCTTGAGGATGGTCCAAATCAGAAAATCGGAGAACAGAGAGCGAAAAATGTTGGAGGGGATGTGGTGAGATAGGAATTCTCTTCCATTGCTGGTGGTCAAATAAATATTTATAGCCACTGTGGAAAACCATCAGGAGATACAGTATTAAAAGCAAATGGAAATTGAGTTACCTTATGACCCAGCAATCTCTCTACTGGTCACATACCCAGAAGAGGTAAGAAATAGACCATGACCACTCATCTGCGTGCCAATGTTTATTGCGGCACAATTCATAGTCACAAAGAATTGAAAACAACCTAAATTTCCATCCATATACCAGTGGATTAGAAACCTCTGGCACATATACACAGCGGAGTACTACACATCATTAAAAAGTACTGATGATCACATGAAGCACGGCGTTTCATGGGACAAGCTGGAGGAAATCATTCTAAGCAAAGCTACCCAATCACAAAAGGACAAGTACAACATGAATCCACTGAGGTAAGTATCATCAGCACAGTAGGTATAGGAGAAAAGCCACTTATCTCACACTATACAGGTTGAGGTACAGGCAGTTGGGTGAGGGATAGGCCAAACCCAAGGATGTACATGGCATTCTAACACAAAAAAGGGGTAAGGGGAGAAAAGGGGGAAAAAGAGGGAGACAATGGCACTGGGGGAGTAGGGCACTAATCCACCCAGGGGGAGGGTATTATTTATGTCTCCACAGAAAAGGGAGTGTGAGTACAGAGCCACCACATTGCGCCAAACTTTGAGGGCAACATAACCACATGGAGCAACTCATGAACAGAGAGAGCTACAGGGC
Source organism: Echinops telfairi (assembly GCF_000313985.2). NCBI lineage: Eukaryota > Metazoa > Chordata > Mammalia > Afrosoricida > Tenrecidae > Echinops > Echinops telfairi. The sequence goes on from NW_022111327.1 coordinate 3,408,181, forward strand.
CGGTCCCAATCAGAGCCAAACTGACACCCCGTTCCCCTAGAAGTATGTGCTACAGAGGACAACACTAAACCTATAGGTTGGGGAGAGGGGTCAGCCTGCCATGTCCATACAGAAGCAAACCAAAAAGGAAAAGGGAGAGCAAGGGACTGGGTCCTGAGGATGACGTCCATTCATGGAGATGCTAAGGCACAGGGAGAACTATAGGGCAGACAACCACTTGAGACATGATGTCCCCTTGTTGAAGCATACCAGGACAGAGGACAATACTGGGGACACAAGGGGGTGAGTGAGTCTGGTCTGACTGCCCCCACAGAAGGATAAACCAAGAAGGAAACATAACAGATCAGTTCCCGAGGAGCCCCCCAAATATACTTCAGGCTAGGAGGGGCAGTTCCTGAAATCTCCCAGGACCAGTAGGGAGATAGTCATAAAGGTCAGTGGATATACCTGGAATTATGTATTCTTTGTTTTTTGGCGTTGTTTTTTTTCTTATCTTTTTATTCAATCTTTTGTTTTCATTTTGCTTTGTCTCTGTTACTGTTGGTTTGCCTACCTGTATAAGACAAGCATGGAAAGCATGCCTTAGGAGAAAGCAACAGGACTGACAATTTCGGAGGGACTTTGGGGTGGAGGAGGCAGGAGAAGGGAGCGGTGAGCAAACAACACCATAGACAGGAAAATAACTAGGATATTGAAATCAACAACTAGGTGGGCATATAGATGCTGGGGGTATTGGAGGAACAGCAATCTAGCGGAGAGGGATTACTAAGAGGCAGAAGGACAAGCGTGATGTTGGAGCATGCGGAAGATAAAAGGAAACGGGAAAGATCTAGGAAACAAAACTGTGGACAGAGGTCTAAACATAGGTGTGCACTTATGTAATTATATTATTGATAAAAATAAAGGTATTTGCATATGTGCATATATTTATATGGCAATACATTATTGAGGAAGTGAACGGACTTTGGGCCTCTGCTAAAACTCTCCCTCAGCCCAAGAATACTTTGTTCTAACAACCTGGAATTCTGTGATGCTCATCCTCCCAACACGATTGCTGAAGACAAAATGGATGTACAAGCAAATGTGATGAGGAAAGCTAATGGTGCCTGGCTATCAAAAGATATAGTGTCTGGGGTCTTAAAGGCTTGAAGTTAAACAAGCGGCCATTTAGCAGAGAAGCAACAAGCCCACATGGAAGAAGCACACCAGCCTGTGCAATCATGAGGTGTCGATGGAATCAGGTTACAGGCACCAGAAGACCCAAACCAATCTAAAACAAAAAACATATTGTTGAGAATGAGGGGGTTCGGAGCAGGGACCCAAAACCCACTGGTTGACAATAGGACATCCCCCTCACAGAAGGGTCACAAGGAAAGGATGGGTCTACCATGGCTCAGGGTACAGCACCCATGAAACACACACTGTTCCACTGATTCTTTGAAGCTTCCTCACCCCCACTATCATGACTCCAATACTATATTTCACGTCTGGCTAGACTGGCGCATGTACACTGGTACAGATAAGAGCTCATGACACACAGAATCCAGGTCAGATAAAGCCCTCCGGAACAGAAATGGGAGTAGCAATTCCAGAAGGGTAGGGAGAAGGTGGGGGGAAGAGGGGAAGAAGGGGAAACTGAAGGCAAGGATGGACCTCTCCCCCAGTTGGGGGAACGAACAACAGTAATCGTGGAGGGTGGGAAACAGCGGTTGGTGTAAGATATGAAAATAATCATAATTTATAATTTATCAAGGAGTCATGAGGGTGGGAGGTGGGGAGGGAGGGAAAAAGAAGAGCTGATATCAAGGGTTCAAATAGAAAGAAAATATTTAGAAATTGATGATGGCAACATATGTACAAAGATGCCTGATACAATTGATGTATGAAATGTTATAAGAACTGTAAGAGCCTCCAATAAATTGATTTTTTAAATACCAAGAAACTCTAGGTGTGTGTTGGGGGGAAACATTTCTAGAATTGCCATGCTGTACTATTTAAAATGTCCAAATTTACCAAAAATTTCGACTTGGAAAACAAACTAGGAAAAAATGGAACATGGACAAGGGAGAAAGCTATCATCGATAGAAAGTGTGTGGAGAAAGCACAGACACAGTGCTTGCTAGACAAATATTTTAAATAAGTACTTTTAATTTTTCTAACAGCTAGAGGAAACTGCATCTACAGAACAAAAGAAGTTTGAGAATGATGTCAGCATATAAGGGATAACATAATGTGTTAGGGGTTATAAAAACAGCAATAGGAATTCTGGAGTTGAACAGCATAACTGAAATGAAAAATTCATTCGAAAGACTCCAAAGAAGATCTGATCTGACAGAAGAAAGAATCAGTGAACCTAAAGAGAAATCAATTGAGATTACCCCGTCTAAGGAGCAGACCGAAAAAGGAATGAAGAAAAATTAACAGTGCTTCACAGACCTTGTGAAAGGCTATGAAGAATACTAACATTTGTATATTGGGAGTCCCAGAAGCAAAGAAAGGGGCACAAAGAATATTTGAAGAGTTAATAGCTGAGAGATCCTGGAATTTGCTGAAAATACTACTCCACACATCAAAGAAGCTAAATGGACTCCAAGTATAATAAACTCAAGGAGATTATTCTACCTAGACTTAGCAGAATACTGTCAAAGACAAAAGTCAAAGAGCAACTCTTGAAATCAGCAAGAGGGAAGAGACTTATTATGGATAAGTGTCCTCCATAAGATTAATAGTTGACTTTTCAACAGAAATTATAGGGCTAGAATATACTGCAATGACAGATTCAAAATACCCAAAGGAAAGAAATACCCATTTCTATATCCAGTAAAAGCTATTCTTCAAAATTGGTGAGACCTGATCATCTGGAGAAGGGTGGTGGTATGAGCACCTCCACACTGTTTACACACATACACACACACTATACAAACATACAAACAAAAGTACTTTGGAAGCTATTCAAAGGCTAATAGCAATTATGCAAATACTGAGGCAAGAAAAAGATGTCGAAAACAGTAAGAAACCTCTGATTTCCTTATGTATTGCACCCTATCTCTCTGTAGCTCTCAGCTGTCCTCCACATTAGAGAAGGAGCCTGATATAGTATACAGAAAATATATAGTAAAATGGCAGGCAGAAATCCTATCTTCTCAGTAATTACATGAAAGCTAATGAAATGTAAATTAATTAAACTCTTGACCCAGAATGCAAAGATTGGAAGGATGGATTTAAAAAAATAAAATAAAATAAAATAGTAATCAGAGTAGAACTGGGGTTTAGTAATTTAAGTCTTGCTTTTTTTACCTTGGTCTGTCTAGCCAAAGAATTATGAATTTTGTAGGTCATTTCAGGGAATCAACTTTTGGTTACATAGATGTTTTACTGTTCTGTTTAATTTATTTTCACAGTAATCTTTATTTCCTTCTATCTGCTTCATCTGGGTTCAACTCGCTCTTCTTTTTCTATGTTCTTAAGGCAAAAGCTTTGGTTACTGACTTCAGCTCTTACTTCTTAATATGGGCATTTATGGTTATAAAATTTCCTCTAAATACTACTTCAATTGCATTCTGTAAGTTTCAGTATGTTGTGCTTTTGCTTTATTTCATCTCAAAGTAACTTTTAATTTGCTTTGTGTTCTCTGTTTGGTCCACTGACTATTCCCAAACTTACTGGTCTACAGCCCCCTTTCTAGAAAAAAAACAACCAAAAAAGTGCTCAGCCTCCCCCTGGCAATTAAATTTTTGTACTACAGCCCATAAATCAGATAAAGTGTAGACCCCCTGGATCCTTCCAGTACTTCCCAGAGGGTGGTATCTCCTACTGGGGAAACACTGCCATTGTGTTGTTTAATTTCCATTACTTAGAAATTTCCTGAATAGCCTACTGTTATTGAATTCTAACATCCCTCCATTGTAAAAAGAAGTTGTAGATATCCTGGTCTTGTTCCTGATCCTAGAAGGAAAGATTTCAATCTTTCACTACTAGTTATGATATTAAATATTAACACACAGATAAGGTTGATTTCTGAAAAAAAAATTTTTAAAGGTTGATTTCTGATAAAAGGCAAGTGCAAATAAATGGGAAAATATTACTCTTTTCAGTAATTGGTACTGGAAAAATTGGATATTCTTGCACACGAACAGTGAATCTTGAATCTCTTATCTTACATATAAACATCAAGTCAAAACGGATCATAGATTTCAATGTAAAATGTGCAACTTTAAGACTTTTAAAAGGAAACAGGAAGGAAAATTTTCCATGACCTCATGTTAGGTCATGGTGGCCCAAACCCACCAGTTATTCCAAGGAAGAAAGATTAGTCTGTCTGTTCCTGTAAAGATTTTGCCTTAGAAATCCTGTATAGAGTTGCTATGAGTCGGAACTGACTCAAAGGCAATGGATTTAAGATTTTCGTTTTGTTTTGTTTTTGGTGTTAGGTAAAGAGTCCTGAGACTTAATAACAAAAGCACAATCCATAAACAAACAAAAAATGTTAATTTATATTTTAATCCAAATTTAAAATATTTGCTCTGTGAAAGACTGTTCAAAAAAACAAGGCAAGACGCAGACTGAGGGAAATTGTCAATTGCGTAGTCAACAAAAGGTTCTCTTTAGAATACATAATGAAATCTCACAATTCAACAGGAAGAAAATGAGCTACCCAATTAAAAAGCAGCAAAATATTTTAAAATACCCGTCAGCAAAGAGGATATAAGGTGCAGATAAGCATATGTAAAGATATTCAACATCATTAGCCATAAGAAAGTGAAAATTAAAACTACAATGAGATACCATCACACACCTATTAGAGTAACTAAGATAAATATCAACAATACCACGATGACAAAAGGGCAGGAGCAACTCAGCTCTCGTACACTGACTTGTGGTAAATGATTGGACGGTTTCTTTTATACAAACACCATGTGACCCGGTAATCCCACTCCTAGGGATTTACCATAGAGGAATAAAAACTTACGTCCACATAAAAATCCTGTACAACATCTGGAAATGAACCAAATACACTGCAATGTGTATCTGGGTCAGCTTTCGTACATCTATGCAACGGAATGCTGCTCAGCAGAATAGAGGAACTATTGCTACATAACATGTGAGTGGAGCTCAAAGGCATGATGTTGAGCGAAAGAAGCCAGGCTCAAGGTTACAGATTATCCAATTCCATTTTTATGACATTCCCTAAAAGACAGAACTGTAGTGATGGAGAAAAGGTCAGTGGTTGGAAGGGATTATAAATAGGGTAGAGGCTGGAGGTAGTCTGAGTAAATTTCTTTTTACTATAATGGAACTGTTTTCTGATTGTAGTAATGGTTACATTTAAAAAAAAAAGAATCTATCTTATTGTAAGTAAATTTCAAAAATATCAATTATATTCTTATCATAACCATGATTATCAATAGTTATACTTTTCTGAATAATAAAAATACTCAAAATTAGTTGTGAAATAGTATTTAAAATCATTAAGGTCAATTTATAGATGGTACACTAATGTAAGGTTTAGAGAAAAAAACAATTAACAACACTAAATGTAAAAGCTTTGCAATTTCTAACTCCTCTCTTTAATATCTACTATCAGGAAATGCTCCCTCTAGATCAGCGGTTCTCAACCTGTGGGTCACAACCCCTTTGTGCGGGTCGAATGACCTTTTCACAGGGGTCGCCCGATTCACAACAATAGCAAAATTGCAGTTATGAAGTAGCAATGAGAATAATTTTATGGCTGGGGGGTCACTACCACATGAGGAACTTTATGAAAGGATCACGGCATTAGGAAGGTTGAGAACCACTGATCTAGATCATCATTTCCTATAAACATCGTCATCTATTGAATATGGAGTGAAATAAGTCCTTAACTCAGATATCTGGGATCCTAGGCTATATTCCTAAATCTAACACTTTAAGAAAAATCTCAACTTGCCTTTTGTTGCCTAATTTTATCTTCTTCATTGAGGTCATGTACTTGTCTGCACTTGTCTTTTTGTTGTATGCTGCGAAGGTTTAAAGCAAAGCATTTCAAAGATAGGAAACAGAAGAGATTCATCCACCTCTCTCCAAATATCAGGTACTATTCGAAGTGGTTTCCATGTATTACCTGATTCATTCATCACACTATTCCTGTAATGTGGCTAACTTTGAATCTTCTCACTTTGCAGTTGAAGAAACTAAGACAGAACACACAGTAACTTGCCCAACATCTCATAGCTGGTATGTGGAAGAGCCAGGACTTTCCCAGGCAGTCAGTTAGCCGATTTCTTAATCAGTAGGCTATCACTTCTTTTGACAAAAATCTACCCATTTGTTTATTCTTCCTTTCTCACTGCTGCTTTTTCAAGTTTATGGTGCTTATCTTAAATAACTGATTCATTCTGACAGCTTAACTGTAATCTAAGCATAGATAATTCCCAATTATTTATATATAGTACTGACTGCGCTTTTGCCCTTCTATGATGCATTTCCAGGTGCCTCTCCAATATCTGCATTTAATAAACCTACTACAACCAAGAGTTCAACATATTTCCTTACAATTTCTTCATAAGACTTTAATTTTGTCAATTGATGAGCCCTGGAATCTAGAAACATTTGACTTTTCTTTGACACATTCCTCCCCAATGAGCTTCCTATGTTATTCTCTGTCAGTAAGTTTTATTAATGCTTCCTTTGTAATTTCTCTTTCTTTCTAATTCAATTGCCATCATTCTAGACCAGACCCTCATGCCTCAATGATTATTAATACCCCCTAACCATTCTGCACACCACCAGTTCTTCCTCTCTCTAATTAATTTTATTTATTGGATTCCAGATGAACCATTTGAAAATATTTGCTTTTATTAGATTATTCCAGATTTTAAAATCTTCAACCATACTCACACTAACTCTGTAAACAATTACCTTAACTATTACATAATATTCATTTTTGCTCATTATAAAATCCACCAGTATTTGATTCGAACCTACCTTTTTAACCTCATTTCTCACAATTCTCCCAAACACTTCATTAGTGCTCACATTATCCTTTGTAATTGATGTGTTCCTTCCTCTTTCAAAAGAACGGGTAGTATTAAGAGATCACTTAAATCGTAAGCACTGGTGGCTTAGTGGGTTACCTCAACGTCAGCAATTTGAAATCACTAGCCTCTCCACTGGAAAAAGATGAGATTTTCTATTCCCGTAAAGAGTTATAGTCTCAGCAATCCACAGGGCAGTTCTATTATGTCTGTCCTATAGGGTTGCTATGAGTCAGAATTGACTCAATGGCAGTGAGTGAGTAAATCTTACCTCCTCTGAGAAGACTTCTTCAGCCACCACTACAATGGCATGTCCCTCTTCTGAACTCTTACAGTCCAGAACAACTCAACTCTATCTAACATTCTTACTCAATAGTCTAAATTTCCTTTCTAACCAGATTATAATTGGCACCACTCCTTAAACTTCTGTGAACCTTCCAAAAATCAAAAAACAAAACCCCAAACTCATTGCCATCAGTCAATGTTGACTCTTAGTGACCCCCTGTGGGCTAGAGAAGGTTAACAGTTTACAGAAGCAGAAAGCCCAGCCTTTCTCCCATGGAGCTGCTGGTGGTTTTGAGCTGCCAACCATGTGGACCGCAGCCCAACGTGTAACCACTATACCACCAGGGTTCCTGTGAACCTTCCAAGTGCCTCACAAAATATACCTGCCAAATGAATACTTTCAGGTTAAGACACCTACTGTGAAGCTACATATTTTGTGTTAATTCATAGCTGAGCATAAAGACCCTTCACAATCTAGTCTGTTGTACCTTTCCAGTGCCATCTGCTGTCATTCCCTGCCATGCTTTAGGCTCCTACCGTGTATAGACCTTACCCCTACACACAGCAGAACCTTTCATAGGTCTGTTCCTAATCAGCTTTATCTGTAATGTCCTTTTGCCCTTATTTCCCTGACAAAAGCCTTCAAGACTCAGTGCAAATGTCAACTCCTGAGTCCCCCAAGTGAACTAAGATAATCTATGTTCTGGGTTCCCTCAGCATTTTCTATACATCCCCATATACTGGCAATTTCCAGGTTGAATTGCAACTATCTGTTTGCATATTTATCTCTCCCATGGGGCTATACTTTCCGCAGAAGTAGAGAGAATTTCTTGTCTTCTCTTATTCCCTTCACCAACTTCTCATGTTTAATGAGCTTTTTTCAGTCTTTCTCGCAGTGAAGAACACATCAGAGTCATTAGGGAACACCTACCTTGGTAATAAAGCGCCTTAAGGAAGGAGTGGCGATCAGCACCCTGAAATAAAGACTTTTCAATTTCCATTTCTCGCCGAGTCAGCTGCTTGCTCTTTGCAAATCTCTGTGGCAAGCAAAGGATGTGCTGACGCTCTGTGATCCGTTTTTCAATATCTTGAAGACGGTTCTGTATTGCTTCAGGGGTTGCCCTTAGTCTTGTCCTCTGAAACCAGAGAAATCAGATGGCATCTCTCACACAGGCCACGCCTTGAGCTGATCACCTCAAGGAAGAAATAAGATGACAAGCAGGGCCTAGGAAAGGAACAGTTCTAGAAGTGGTGGCTAAAAAGTCAAGAATGGCTTCTCTTTTACCAAACTCCCCAGCCTAGGCCCACACACAGAGCTCAGTTTTGTGAGAACTAAAAATACAAAGTTTCTCAAGATTCAAGGAAGAATTCCTGCTCTTCACTGCCCTACTTACCTTTTCACCTGAAACATGGCTTTTCCAGATTAGGATCTCTGTTTCATTGAGCCCTAGTTCCCTGAGAGAAGCTGTTTCCTGGTCCTTTTTATGCAGGGTCTGGAACTGGGACAAAGTCATCGTCCCAGCCGCTTCTTTCCCAAAAGGTTTGTACAAAGTACCAGGAGCAAAACTCTCTTTCTTAGACATGCATCTGCAAAACAAGCAGGAGGAGTGTAAGATAATGCCTTGAGTTTGCCAAAATGCACAGAAACGGGGGATCTGCTTATAAGAGGTCTAAGAAATTCATCAGTCAATATCTCTCATACATCCTGTTTCCAGGCTGATACACCACTGCAGTGAAGGGCAACTCCAGCAACAGCCCCCTCTAGGATTTAGAAGCAGCCCTGGTGGCATAGTGGTTGCATGTTTGGCTGCTAACCACAAGGTCAGCAGTTCAAACTCCCCAGGTTTCTGCAGAAGAGAGATGAGGCTGTCTGCTCCCGTAAAGATTTACAGCCTCAGTCACCCAAAGGGGCAGTTCCACTCTGTCCTATAAGGTGGTTATGAACTGGAAGTGACTTGGTGGCAATAGTTTTAAGATTCAAAAATGACAGGATCAACAAAATTTTGAAGTAATTACTATGCATCAGTTGCTGTGCTCAGTATTGAGGATTAAATTATTAAACAGAGGGGAAAAATGTTTCTTAATTTTGTGGAAAAGTCACGTTCACGGACAGCGATAACATTGGGTTATACCTACTGTGTTGGGGGGAATACATGGGACATAGGAATTGTATTTAACCCAGAAAGAATGGGCTAGAGAAGGAAGAGCCCCAGAATCCAATCTTGTGTACAAAGTAGAAGTTTTCTAAGCTTACAGGGTGGGAGAAGAATGGTCCTTCCAGAGGGGGCTGCCACTTGAAGGGGAGCGTCTACAATACTCTCTCTTGTTTGAAAAAAAATCGATACCTACTCTTGAATAGAGACGGAGGTATCAAGTTGATGCTGAAGCAAGCTTTTCAGCTGCCTCTCCCCTTCTGTTTCCAACTCCTCCAGGACATGCTCATCACTCTTGACACAGCTGTTTACCCTGGGATAAATTAAAAACACAGTACAGAAAGTAGAAGACAGTCTGAAAAGATATATTTCTCTGTTCTCTACCACTAGTGACCGTATTTGTTCAGACACACTTCCCCAACAACTTAGTACCCTTGGTCATGCAGTCAGTCATAAGTATTTACTAAATACCTACCCCTAAGTAGAAGATCATGAATAAGAACATTATTCTAAGGGAAAGAAGTTAGTATGTGAGTTTTACCTTAATAATGCTGTATCAAAAAAAAAGAAACAAAACAAAGCACATGTACACATATACACACAAAGAAAACCAAAAGCTCCTACTACATAGAATGCATTATGCTCATTAATGATGGCTATGCTCGTTAAAACACTTTAGACAGAGTCCCTATCTTCAAGCTTACACACACTCCTATACGGAGAGGTAGAGAGAATAACAATACAAAGTAGAAGCATATTGCCAAATTAGTAGGGGTTCACAGAAGACAGAGAGAAGTGGGAGCTACCTGGTGAAGACTTTGGACAGGTAATTGTTAAAGCGGCCACTGAAGGCTAAGTTGTGATCAAGGAAAGAAGAGTGCAGGATAACGAGCAGTTTCATTGAGCTGACATTCCTGTATGGCTGTAATGGGAAATAATCTTGGGAGATAAATGTGGCTCCAATGATGTATACCTTTAAATCTACCACAGAAGGGGCCTGGACTTAAATCTGTAAGTGTTGGAAAGTAACTCGCTTGGGAGCTAAGCGACATCGTGCCAGTGATGTTTTAAAAGGAAGATGAATGTGGTTGAAATATGTGATATGGATTAGAAGGGAAGAAACCAAAAGAACTAGATAGGAAACCACTGAGATTTATGAGGTAGAAGGAGATGAAGGTCCTAAATGGATGGAGTGGTAATAGACATGAAGGGAAGAGTTAGATGAGTGGGCCTTTGGGGAAGTGGGGGTAAAGGACAGGTCAATTATTACTCCCAAATCATATGCTGTGGAACTGAGAGATGAAAAGAGGAAGGCCCAAGTGGAATCAATAATTTGGGAAAGGAAAGGCCAATATTGTTTTATCCATGCCAAGTCAGCTACCTACTACCACTAAAACACTGGCATGGTGGATCAGAAATGTTTCAAAGGCCTCTTAAATGCAAGTAATAGTGGCTATAAGTGTTACTGGCTAAAAGGAAACAGAGAGATGGGAGAAGTGTTGCTTAGATGAGAATCTGAGGTGGTACACGGAAATCTAAAGGTCATCTGTGTTGACAAGATTTGGATCTGTGAGAGTAGATGAAAACTATGAGGGAGAAAACATAGAAAGAAATGTAAACAGAGTAGGAACATTTGATAGCTTAGGCGTGGCTATGTAGAAAGCTAAGGAATGCTAGCTGCAACAAATAGCAAAAACAGCACAAAGGGGTAACTCCATCGGGAAAATAAACATTAAACATAGTGCTTACATGACAGCCTTTTACTGAGTAGGGACTTGATGAAGCCTAGAAAAAGTATCCCCTCCATAAAAACCAGATTCCCACATCCAAAAAGGCTTGGGCCTATTTTGGGAATCAAGAACATATCCTTAGGCCCAGGGTTTATAACTGCCCTTTTGGGTACCTTTAAGTTTTATTTACTGGTTAGCAAGTCCTTGTTCAGTTGAAAGTGGCTTCGATATGAAAAAAAAAATGAGTCACTACAGCAATCTCAAAAAGATGAATGTCAAACAGAAATATTGAGTGAGAAATCCATTAAAATTCATAACAAGACTCATTAATTTCTATAAAGATGCAAATGGACCCAAGCTACTAGCATATTGTGAAGGTCTAAATTAAGATATTTGTTTTAAATGTTGCTGTTGTTGATAACAATGATGAAACCAAAATTCAGGAGAGTGGTTACTTTGGGGAGGAGAGGAAGGAGAAGCAGCAGTCACGAAGGGCCCACAGCTGTGGCTTCTAAGGCACCAGCAATGCCATTTTTCTTAAGTTTAGAGTGGATGTGAGTGTTTAGTATTATGCTCTAAATCAAACACCTCCACTTAAAAAAGCCTTTCATACTGGGGTTTTGATGAAGCCAGAAACAGAGATCTTAAATATATATATATTTTGCATGCAAAACACACGTTTTTGAATGAATACGTACAGAATTTAAAAGGTTATTTTCAAACAGGAAAAAGATCAGAAAGTTTCTGGTTTCCTTTTAAAGATGCATGGAAATGGCAGAGCAGGAGAGCATATCGAGATTTTAAACTCGTTGCACTATTCGAGCGTGATGATTTTACATGCAGAGTGATTACACAACTAATTGAATGAGACGCCTTTAAAAAAGCGGTGTGTGCAACTGTCAAGAATTGAAGTTCAGGCTCACCACATTGACCAACTCCATGAAAAAGCTGCCTTTCCTCGCACAACCAGTAGGGGGAACTGCTCGCAACAATGCTTTTGTTTGTAACACATCAACCCGGCTTTGTGTTTGCCTTCTCAATGGGTAGAAGCAAAGTAGCACTTTCTGTTACAATGTCAAAGCACTGCGTGCTTCCCGAGGGGCCGGAGCGACTTTCCCTCCACGCACCAACACGACAAAACATGAGTCCCACGCCGAAGCGGAGTTACGGCAAATGGGGCAGGGGCTGTCCCAGGTCCCACCGGCATATGGTGTCGGTCAGCCCAGACCCTTTTGCCCCGCCGGGTCCGTCAGAAAACAGCAAGAGGCCACAGCATCCATTCGGCTCTTAAAGCCAGCCACTTGGCTTACAAATCTGTGCCAGCAAGACATTCCTCTGTAAGCTGGCACCCCTTTCTGCCCTTCCTGAACTTCGTCCTGCAGGCCTGCCTCGCCCGCCTCCCCTCCTCCCTGCTCCTTTGTGGCACCGCTCACATGAAACGGCACCCCGACAAAGTGACACACCCCAAACAGAAATGCATAAAACCCATTTTTTAAAAGTAAAAAGGGAGAAAAGAGCTCCGCTCGCCGCCGGCTCCTCAGACAAACCCTTACCTCTTCATGCTTCCACAGGCCCCTATTTCGAACTTGGGTAAATAGGGCTCGCACTACCGGTCCCAGAACCCTGAGCGGCCGACTCAAAGGGGATTGTGGTGGAACGGGGAACCCTGGGAGTTGTAGTATCGCTGAGCTAAAGCAATAGAAAGAGAAACTAGGCATTCAGTAAACCCTGTGTGGTATACATTGTTCAAATGTTCTCTGGTGCCGGCTATCAAAAGATAAAGCGTCTGGGGTCTTAAAGGCTTGAAGATAAACAAGCGGCCATCTAGCTGCGAAGCAGCAAGACCCACATGGACGAAGCACACCAGCCTGTGTGATCCCAAGGTGACGAAGGGATCAGATACCAGGCATCAAAGAACAAAAATTCATATCATTGTGAATGAGGGGGAGTGCAGATTGGGGACCCAAAGCCCATCTGTAGGCCACTGGACACCCCCTTACAGAAGGGTCGCGGGGAGAAGACGAACCAGTCAGGATGCAGTGTAGCAACGATGCAACATACAACTTTCCTCCAGTTTTAAATGCTTCCTTCCCCCCACTATCATGATCCCAATTCCACCTTACAAATCCGGCTAGACCAGAGGATGTGCACTGGTACAGATAGGAACTGGAAACACAGGGAATCCAGGACAGGTGATTGCTTCAGGACCAGTGGTGAGAGAGGCTATACAGGGAGGGTGGAGGGAAGGTAGGGTGGAAAGGGGGAACTGATTACAGGGATCTACATATAACTTCCTCCCTGGGGGACGGACAACAGAAAAGTGGGTGAAGGGAGACGTTGGACAGTGTAAGATATAACAAAATAATAATTTATAAATTATCAAAGGTACATGAGGGAGAGGGGAGCGGGGAGGGAGGGGAAAAAATGAGGAGCTGATACCAAGAGCTCAAGTAGAAAGCAAATGTTTTGACAATGATGAGGGCAACAAATGTACAAATGTGCTTGACACAAATGGATGTATGTATGGATTGTGCTAAGAGTTGTACGAGCTCCCAATAAAATGATTTTAAAAATGAAATAAAATGTTCTCTGGATATTATTCTATGAGTTAAAGGCAAAATCTAGGATATCCAACTCAAAAATCTCAAAGTTGTCTTTGCCTTCTTGTCTCTCTTATCCAATTTTCACTAAATCCTGACCCCTCTCTCCCTGCCATTTGTTTCTGCTTAACTGACCTTCCAGGAGCCTGAATCACAGCAACACTGGAGGACAGGGTAGACCTGCCCCTGTGAGTTTCTGAGACTAACTCGTTAAGGGAGGAGAAAGCTCCGTCTTCCATTCAGTGAGTGCCTGGTGGTTTCCAACTGCAAAGCGGAGCCGCTTTCAACTAGATGGCAGTAAGTTTGCTTTCCCTTTGGTCCAGGAGTCCTGGCTGTGTAGTGATTATGCGTTGGGCTGCTAACTGCAAGGTCAGCAGTTTGACCTCTTCGTGGGAGAAAGACGGGCTTTCTAGTCCCGAAAACTCACAGGGGCAGTTCTACCCACCGGGGCAGATAAACGCTGCGTCTCCATGGACCAATGTCAGTAAGAGTTGATTGTCCAATCTCCCAGTTGTGTCTCGAGTCCATCCTCTGCAGTCCACCTGACTTCATCAGTCCCCTAATGCTTCATTTCTAACAGAAACTTATCTCCCAAACAAGCATATCAGTCCTTTGATTCAGGATCAGAACTCCCTAAGCATTCAGACCCATGTATGGGTAACTTGCTATGGAGACTCAAGAGAGATATAGGTTAGTGGCTAAGAGCATGAGCTCTTCTTAGTTTCCAGAAATGGAAACACAAATGTCCTTGTGGATCTGAAAAGACATTCAAGCTCACTTATAAATGGGATGAAAGTTTAAAAATACATGGTCCACAAAACAACTGACAAGTACTCCAAACTGTCAAGGTTATCACAAACAAGGGGAGTCTGAGAAAGGGTCACAACCTAAGGAGATAGGACAACTAAATGAAATGTGGTATCTATGCTTTGTTATTGTTAGGGTCTGCCCAGCTGGTTCCCATAGCAAGCCCACGATAACGAGGAAACAGTCCTATGCCATCCCCACAAGCCTGGACTAGAAACAAGAACATTAGGGGGAAATGGAAGAAATACAAATAACAATGAATTTTAGGTGTGCTAATCCTGGCTAATTAAATGCTATAAGCCACAATTCTACTCCCACAGACATGGGTTCACCATCAGTTAGAGTCCATTTGACAGTAATAGTTTTTGGTTTTGAATATTGGTTTATTAGGTGTGGTGGCCAGTGGTTAAGCGCTCAGCTGCTGACCATAGGTCAGCAATTTGAACGAACTCACAAGCCACTCCCTCAGAGAAAAAGCCTGGCCGTCTGCTCCCATAACTACTACAGTCTATAAAACATATGGGGTCCACCATGTGTCCGAAGCCAGTTGATGGCATACAAGACCAGCGGTGTTAAATGTACCAGTTGTGCCAGGTGGTAACAATAGGATAAAATGGGTAGAGGCATAAATCACTTGGTTATTTGAGAACACTACAGTAACATGTATGGCCTATCCGATGGATAAAGACTCCGATTTTTTCTCAGTTGACAAACAACGAAATGGTCACTCTCGGCACATTGCTGGTACGAAGATAAGGTGGCGGTCTCTGTGGATGGCAACTTGAGGATCCCATCAAAATCTCAAATGCATATTCTCTTTCAAACGGCAACCCGGCAGCTCGGAATGTATCCTACCATATACCAAAATGTATACACATGTGCATATATGATTTTATACCTCACTACATATGCAGTGATTTGGTCCAATAGTGTGTGTAGTGGCAAACTATTAGAAACAAGTTAAATGGCGACCAATAGAAAGTAGGTATTCAATGAAGATGGCTACTTTCTCTGTGGAATGCTTTTAGACAGTCTCCCAGATACACTCGCTGCAAATGCAAGGTACAGAAATAGTGACAGTATGCTGCCATTTATGTGCTTTTGAAATGATATCTATGTATTTGCTTGTATATGTACAAATATCCCTGGAAGAAAATACATATGAGTGGTACCCGATTGTTTCCATGTAAGAGAACACTGGTTGGCTGAGGAACAAGGGCAGAAGAAAGATGCCTTCTCTATTTTGGGGGCGCACACGTTAGACTTTAAACCACGTGACTTGATTACCTTGTCATTAAATATTCAGTTAGGGCGAGCCTAAAAAAGAAATCGATTCTAAAAGACCATAAGTTGGAGGAACACATTCTTGGATTTAAATCACAGCTCCAAGTTAATGACAATGTAGCCGAGAAAGGCCTTGGAGACCCTGGGTGGTTCAAAGATCTAATGGGCTCAACTGCTAACTAAAATGTGGAAAGTCGACACCATAACCTGCTGTTGAAAACCCTCTGCAGCACCATTCTGCTCAGCCATGTACAGGGCTGCTGTGAGTCGGAATCATCTAGATCACAGACAACTCCTCAGGGCTTTGGAGGCCGTCTACACTTGAATCTTTGCATTGGTCAGTGAGTGCACTATGTGAGTTTCAGTAAGATTATGTAACTGGCCTAGGCTAGTTTCCTCATCTCCAAAATGGAGATAATAATCATGGGGGTAACTGGGAAGAAACGTGCACAAGTACACTGGTAAAAGTCACTCCCTGCATCGCCAGGGGGATCATCCAGGAGGGAATACTCCAAATTCGACAGTAGCTTCATTTACTTCAACTGGTCTGACGTGCTATGCGCAAGTCACAGCCCACGACCTAGGCAACCCTGTACTGCTTTCTGGCTTTGAGAACTCATCAGGGTTTCAAAACAAGATGGTATAAGTTATCCAAAACATATCGTTTGCACATACCAAGAAGGGCCTTTACTCCGGTAAAGAGTTACTCTCAGAAACTCACAGGGGCAGTTCTACCCTGTCGTTGAGGTTCGCTATGAGTCGGCATCGACTCGATGGCAGTGAGTGTAGTTCGGTGCTCTTGAAGTACATAGTACAGGCACAGCCCTCATTTTGCGGATTTGGCACAAAACATGGGCTGAATGTAAGACTAAGCAAAATGTTGGTCACATAGCCTGTACCAGGTAAATCATATGTGGCTGTGGGAGTAAATTTTACTACTTAACCACACTGTCCAATAGTCATGTTGATAGTAAGGAAATGGACAAATAGATCAAGGACTCGAGTATATCTGCTCCCTAGGAAGGTTGCCAAGGATGAAGCAGATACTACACCAGTCATCACCCCACAGGAACGCGCAACTTCTAATAAAACATGCAACCTATTGGCATGGAAATGTTTTACAGAATGCTTTGCAGATCCACTAGATGGGATGAGTGGAAAATGAATGTCTACAGAGAATCACATAACCATGGAAGTACAACTGAAAAGGTACTCTACATACATATGTCTAAATGTAGCCAGTCCAAATGGTTGGCAGTAAGGGGTGGTGCATTAAGAAAATCACACTGGAAGGAAAACCGTGCTACTTCTAGCTCTGTTAAACTTAGAAAACTGCAAGAGCCTTTCTGATTCTCACAGCATTCCTCTCCCAACCTAAAAAGTACATCAAGTCGTACATACAATCTCACTGCTATCGAGTCAATTCCAACTCATAGCAACCCTATAGGCCAGAGTAGAAGTACTCCTATGAGTTTCTGAGGTTATGAATCTTTTTTGGGTGTTTTGTTCCAATCACACTTCTGAAACAATTATAATTCATAGGTATGGATGAAGGCACCAAAAGGAAAAATTGCTTGAAGAGACAGAGCATCACACAGCTAAGAGTAAAGAATTATGCAAGTGTTCTTCAAGTTCTCCATATTTGAAATCGTGAGTGCTGCTAAAGAGAGACTATAGCACTCTTTCTAGAGGACAAACATTTAGATGAGCACTGAAAAGGTGTTAACATTACAAATTTAAGAATTCTTCATCAGCTAGTATCTTAATTGGTCTTTAACAATGGCTGGGGATAGGGGCGGGGATTAAGATTTCAGTGCCCAACCTGGAAAAGGACATCATGTTGGGTAGAGAGGCAGTGAAGAAGAGGAAGACCTTCAAGGAGATGGATTGGCTGGTGACTACAACAATGGGCTCAAGCATAGGAAGCATTGTGAGGCTGGTGCAGGGCCAGGCAGTGTTTTGTTCTGTTGTGCACATGGTCACTATGGGTCAGAACCAACTTGATGGCACCTAACATCAGTGACAACATCAATTTGCTTTAAAATTACTGACAGAAGTTCATTATTCTGTTTAAAATAGCCCTTGTTTAACAATGCTATCCTGTCTTTTAAACATTCCTTAGAACCAGAGTCAGAAAGAACCATACCCCAAACACTGGCATTGAGCTGATTCTGAATCATCAAGACCCTATACAGGGTTTCTGAGGCTGTAAATCTTTAAGGGAACAGTTAACTTTATCTTTTTCTTGTGGAGTGGATGGTGGATTTGAACTGACCGACCTTGTAGTTTACAGTCCAATGCTTACATGACAGAATGAGCAAGGATCGCTACGAAGGACCACAGATATGTTTTAGTCTAAGGCCCCAGGTTCTAGATAGTACATGGAAATATACTAGTCAATCTCTGTCTTACTGTGTGATCTGGAAGGCAGTTGTCATCCTCTGGCTTCTCCTATACTGTTAGAAAAACACTAGACCTCCCTGTGAGAATGGTACAAACTTCAATGGCACCATTGTAGCACACTAGCCAACAGCAGAACTAGATTATCCTCTTCCTCTAATTCACTTCCATTATCTACTAGGAGTGCAAAGACATAAAGGTATTTCAAAACATTAGAGAAGTGAAAACTAATTTCTTCTAATAAAACAGTTGGCTAAACTAATGACACTATCAATCTGCACTGGTTCCTCATTGGGCTGATAACTGCAAAGTCAGCAGTTTAAAGCCACCAGTCGGTTCTGCAGGGAGAAAAATGAAGCTTTCTACTCCTCTGAAGATTTGCAGG
This sequence comes from Echinops telfairi, assembly GCF_000313985.2. Taxonomy (NCBI): domain Eukaryota; kingdom Metazoa; phylum Chordata; class Mammalia; order Afrosoricida; family Tenrecidae; genus Echinops; species Echinops telfairi. Next base: position 3,426,838 of record NW_022111327.1, read on the forward strand.
CTTGGAGACTCACAGGGGCAGTTCTACCCTGTTCTATATGGCCTCTGAGTCAGCATTGACTTGCTGGCAATGGAAGTGATGGCACAGGAGGATGAATGATATGATAATATTCTCCAGTATAAAGTGACAATGATGCCTCTAATGTGAACCATGATGTGTGAATGGATTTTGGGCTTGCACTTAATTCCAGCCCCAAGTCTAAGAACCATTAGTCTTATAATATGGCCCTGTTTGACGCTTGACCTCATGAAGAGATCACTGAATATATGGGTGCTTTATCAAAGTGTGGTGAAGAAAGCAGATGGTGCCTGACATTCAGAAAGAATTGTGTCTGGGTCTTTAAGGCTTGTTTTCATATAAGCAGCCATCTAAGTGAGGTGTCAGCTAAGTTCACATGGAAGATTACCTGTGATCCTACAATTGTAAATAATAAAATCCAAATTTAAAGGAAGGAATGGCATCAGAGCTTAAATTGTGAAAATCCAGTTGGCAGAAGACTATGGATGACAGTGGAAGCCCAAAATCCATATGTAGGGTGCACATATGGATTAAGCCTCATGAATATCTTCCGATCGTAATTGAGGAATGTGAGTAGCCCTATTATCAGCAAAGAGCACTGTAAAGTCGATTACAGCAGGAGTATTAAGTCAAAATGTACTATCTTATCATCTGATCTCCTTTTGGAGCCATTGTAAAGCTTTTTTTTTTTTAAGGGAAGGGAAATACATAGGTATTAAACCCCTACTGAATCCCCTCTGACCAGGGATGTGAATAGCTTTGCTAACATGCAGAATAGATTGAGAAATGGATTGTTGAAGATGCAGTTAGGATGTACACTGGTACAGATCAAAACTGGAAACACAGGGAATCCAGGAGAGATGAACCCCTCAAGACCAGTGGAGAGAGTAGTGATACCGGGAGGGTGGAGGGAAGATGGGGTAGAAAGGGGGAACCAAGCACAAGGACCTACATATAACCACCTCCCTGGGGGACAAACAACATAAAAGTGGGTGAAGGGAGACGTCGGACAATGTAAGACAGGGAAAAAATCATAATACTTTATAAATTATCAAGGGTTCATGAGAGAGGGGAGAACGGGGAGGGAGGGGAAAAAACGAGGAGCTGATACCAAGGGCTCAAGTAGAAAGCAAATGTTTTGAAAATGGTGATGGCAACAAATGTACAAATGTGCTTGACACAATGGATGTATGTATGGATTATGCTAAGAGTTGTACGAGCCCCCAATAAAATAATTTTTTTAATGTCATATAGAGGAAGAGCCAAGTCCCAGAATCTACTTTCTAGGGCACAGAGAAGGGTAAA
>NW_022111327.1:3432143-3493493 GCF_000313985.2 Echinops telfairi
GTGTGTGTGTGTGTGTGTGTGTGTGTGTGTGTGTGTGTGTGTGTGTGTGTAAAGACTTATCCCCGAAAGATCATAGTTCAACTGCTTCCAGCCATCCCTATTAGGCTTTGCAGACAGTTTGTTTTCAAATGAACCTACTTAAAAATATTTTAGGGACAGTTATAAAGTTATGAAGATAAGGGATTTAGATGGTTATTAAACCCAAACACAGTTTGACTGCAATCAATGTAAACTTTTTATTTTTATCTTATACATTCAAATACGCTATACATGAAAAAAAAAACCCTCATAAACCTCGGTAGCATACTTCTTTATTGTTGTCTAGAAACAATTGCTCTCCAAATGAATTGCTAGGAGCCCTGGTGACATAGTGAGTTCCACGCTGGGCTGCTAAGCTTCCAGCTACTTCACAGGAGAAAGATGAGCTTTGATGACCACGAGAAGGCCAGGGACAGGGGTGGGAACAAGGAGAGGGGAGGGATGCGGGGTTTTGGAAACCCACAAAGGGCAGTTCTACTCTGTACTGTGAGTCAGAATTGGCTTCATGTAAGGGAGCTTATGAGTTTTGCAATGAATTGCTGGTGAAAAATATAAATCAGTATAACACAATTGGAAGAAAATACAAATTTTAAAAAGCAGACATACTTTTGATTCAGCATTTGAACTTCTAAGATTTTTGTCTATGTCCAATGAACATGGATATACTCTAAAATGTAGCTACTATATATTTATGCAAATTACAAGAACCTAGGTTAAGTGCTTAGCTTCTAAGTGCAATGATCAACAGTTCAAAGCCTCAAGGAAAAAAATCCCTGCTGGCTGGCTTACAGACCAGTAAGCCATGTATGGGTAGCTCAGTTCTTTCCTATAGGAGCCTTGGTGGCACAGTGGGTTAAGGGTTGGGTTGCTATCCACAAGGTGGCCGTTAGAAACCGCCAGCTGCTCAGTGGGAGAAAGATGAGGCTTTCTACTCCTGTAAGGATTTACAGTCTCAGAAACCTATGGGGAAGGTCTCATCTGTCCTGTGGAGTCCGATGTGAGTCAGAATTGACTCAATGTCAATGAGTTTGTTATTCTGAGCTATAAGGTTGCTATGAGTTAGAATAGACTTGACCAGGACACAGCACACAGTTCATTCACTACAGCATCGTTTAAGGTGGGAAAAATACTAAGGAATACCCAACAATGGGGTATTTATTACAAAACTATAGTATACCCACATAATGGAATACTTAAAAGATATTAAAATATAAAATATTTAATAATATGGAAAGATGTTCATGTGCACATGTCTGTTAGTTTTAAACCTCTTCACAAGCCTCCCCCACAAAGGAATATATAGCGTATTGTGTGTGTGTACCAGAAACAAAAACCAGACTCCCGGCCAAGGAGTCAATACTGACTCATAGCGACCGTATAGGACAGAGTAGAACTGACCTTGTGAGCCGCTGAGAGCGTAACCCTTTACCGGAATAGAAAGCCCCATCTTTCTCCCTCGTTCTGTGTACACAGCAGGGGAAAAATATATTAAAAATATGTACTGAGCTATAAGTTCATGCTAGAAATGGCTAATTTCTAAAGATACACAAATAATACTTGCAAATTAAGAAACAATTTCTATTATCAAAAAGCTCACATTCAGTAGGGAGGCAAACATGAAATAAGTGACTACAAGATTGTCTGACAAATGCTGACAACATAGCATACAGAACACAGAATGAATACAAAGAAGGGTATACTTGACTCTAGTTGCAATGGTAAATCAAGGAAGCCTCTTTGAAGAGATGGCTATTAAACTAGATTTTGAGATGGGAGCACTTAGCAGGTAGACAGTGATGGGATAAATTACTTTAGGCATAAGAAATTAAAGAGTCAACGACATGGGGGAAAGAAAGAAGGTTGGATATTTGTGACACTAAACATTTTATAAAGAGTGCTGCAAATCAAAGACGAGGCTATAGAACAGGTTGTGGTTGGCTTATACAAGGTACTTTATATTATGCAAAAGACGTTTTCTTTGAGCAATGGGAATCTCTGAGAGATTTTAATAAATAGACAAATAGAACAGAGTACAGACAGCCCACAGTGACAGACATACAGCTAGCTTACTGACAACTCCTACTTGTTCTCTAATGCAAGGCTTGGAACGAGTTCTTTCATGGTCAACAAAGCAAAAGAGGAGCATTGTCACAATAATCAACGGGAGGAAATTATGGGTCTCAGTCCTGCAATGAGAGACTAGAAGGAGGAGGCAGCGGGCGCTCTCAGGAGCCTGCTGTGGGAGAAAGGATTGTTGTCAGGACTGCCACGAGCTACACACCAAGTACTGCCATCTTTGGGTTTCCTCACCATGTCTGAACTGGAAAAAACTGGTTCTAGCCTTGCTTTGAAATGATTGGTCCAAGCCCTGTTCACAACACATTTTTATCTCAATCCCTTTCACTTGCTGTATGTGCTGTTTTTAAATCACCTTTAAGTCTTTTCTTGCAATAGTTCTCATTGCCATCAAGGCAGTTCTGACACGTAGAAACCTTAAAGGACAGGGTAGATCTGTCCCTGTGGGTTTTCCGAGACTGTAACTGTTTACAGGAGTAGAAAGCCCTGTCCTCCTAAGGAGTGGCTGGTGGTTTCCAACTGCTGACCCTGTGGTTAGCAGCTCAATGCGTAGCCACTATGCCACCAGAGCTCCCTTTTGCGTACTAAGCCAAGGCTTCATAAGAACCATATGTACCTGTTCCAGCTTAACCTACAAATTCTTAAAGATACAGTTGGGAAGGGATCTCATTCATAACCCAGGAATTGCCTGTAATATTTTATCAAGATCACCATGGGAGTTGAGTGGAACATGAATTGACTTGGGGTCAGGCCAGGAAAAGGAGGACCTAAGATCTCCAGTTAAACTGAAAACATGTGCATTTACCTTTGCTCCACTGCAAAAACACCAGTCCTAATCTAGCAATAAAGAGATTAAAAAACCCCAAGAACAAAAGCAACAAGAAAAGAAAAAAGCACAAAACTATGGAAATTGAAGCTGAATTTTTGCAGCAGAAATCTAAAATGGATTTAGAATTAGTAGAACTAGGCGATTCAATGTAATATTGAAAGCCATGACTCAAACTGGTTCCAAATTTTCAGTCCCAGCTAATGGAAACAAGGGGAGTTTATGTGTTGAACAGCAGCTAGATCTCTTGCACCTGGAGTTTGACCTGAGTGGTGTCCTGCTCGAAGATAGTGATGGATCACACTGCTTTGGATGTGTGTCCTGGTAGGTTGGTTGTCATCAAAATATGGAATAAACCAAGAAACAAGAAGAACAAAGAAAAGCCATGAAACTGGAGAGCCTACAGAGAGAAACGGGAAATAAAGAATGCCATAGATAGAAGAACCTATGATGGCAGCCGAGTAGCAGACAAGAGTAACTATTCCAGCCAGTAGATTAGAGAGTGGAGGGCTCTGGAATAGATCCATTCAAGAATGAAAGTTTGCTTACATGCATGTTGTGGTACTTACATAATTTCATGTCAACTTGAAGTTATATAAAAGTGTAGGGTGGTATTCACCTTGTCAGTCAGGTCACAATCAGGCTTGATAGTGCCTCCTTGTGGGTGTGGCCTTCTCATAAGGAGGGCCCTGGGAACCTCCCCCTCTCTCTGCCTTCACCTTCCTGCTGGCTAACCCTGATTGCTGCCATAGCCACCACCATTGGATCCACACAACTTTGCACCCACCGGCCTGTGATCTTCCTACATTCTGCATCATTGCATATGACTGTGTGAGTCAGAAGAGGGACTTAAGGACTAGTATAGGACTTATGGACATGAGTTGGACTAGGCTGGAATGTTTTCTTGATATACAATTATCTCTTGATGTAAAGTTCTTTCTTACATATATATGCGTGTCACTGGATATGTTTCTCTAGTCAATTCGGCCTAACACACATGTATATACAAGGAGGCTTCAAAAAGTGGAAAATTGAATTAAAAGATAATGGAATTAAAAAATCATTTTATTGGGGGCTAGTACAACTCTTATCACAATCCATACATCCATCCATTGTGTCAAGCACATTGGTACATTTGTTGCCATCATCATATTCAAAACATTTTTCTTTCTACTTGAGCCCTTGGTATCAGCTCCTCATTTTTGCCCTTCCCTTCTCCACCCTCCCTCCTTCACGGACCCTTGATAATTTATAAATTATTATTTTTTCATGTCTTATACTGACCTGTCTCCATTCACCCACTTTTCTGTTGTCCATCCCCCTCGGAGGGGGTTATATGTAGATCAGTGTGATTAGTTTCCCCCTTTCTGCCCCACCTTCCTCTTCCCCTCCTGGTATTGTTACGCTCATTATTGGTTCTGAGAGGTTTATGTGTCCTGGATTCCTTGTGTTTCCAGCTCTTATCTGTACCAGTGTACATCTTCTGGTCTAGCCAGATTTGTAAGGTGGAATTGGGATCGTGATAGTGTGTGTGTGTTTGGTGGGGGGGCATTAAAAAAGTAGAGGAAATAGATCCCACTGTCATCATTGTGACAATGATAACAATATAAACAAGTTCTCACCTCCAATTTAGAAAGTTAGAGAATGCCTAAAAGGAAAAAGTATACACAAAGAAGTAATAGTCCAAATTATATTTGTTGTTGCTAGTTGCCAATGAGTTACCTTATTCTGTGTCAGCTTCATAATCACCATTACCAACTCATCTCAGCAAGCCCCCGCTCCCATTATTACTCTCTACTTCATCCAACATGATCTTCTAGTCTAGCAATTGACCCCTCCTGATGACATATCCAAAGCAAGGGAGGTGGATATCTTTTGTTGTGATTTTATCATATTTTCATTGGCCAATTTTCACAAGTACATCACCAGGTCTTTCTACCTAGTCTGCCTTAGTCTGTATGCTCTGCTAACTATCCCACTGTAAGTGATCCTGCTGGTATTTGCAATACTGGCACCACAGCTTTTAGCATCACAACCACAAGCAAGTCACTACAGTAGGGCTAACAGATGGGTGGTGATAAGTGATACTTAGAATATAAACATTAAGCAATAAAGAACTCAGCTAAAATAATTGAAAGTGATTGTCTGTCAGTAGTGGAGAATGGTGTGCAGGCAGAGGCTAGATCATCTCATGTTTTTCTTAACGTTGTAAAACTACTTTCATTGTAAGAGATGAAGAAGGCTTGAAAGAATGCAGTGGTGGAGGGAATGGAATGAAAAGAAAAGAGTCAAGAGTTGTTTAAGAAGGAGAATCATTATTATCCATGGAAAAACCACTTGCCATAAGTTCCTGAGTAAATACCATTAATTGCTAGGTGAGAAAACGAAAATGCATTACAGATCTAGGAGGCACAGCAAAGATTTGCAGTGAATTTACTTTTAGGTAAGTCATATTTGAGTTATCTTTGAGATGTTTATGTGGAGGTATTTGTTAAAGGGAGGTGTATAATGGATAGTAAAAGAACCATTGGTGTAAATGAAAGTTAGAGATGACAACAGAGATTTTTTTTAGTACCGATCAGTAGAAAGGTCTAAAAAGAGAATACTCTTTGAAAAAAATAAACGAGCAAATAAAAATAAGCAAAGAGAGGTCTTACCCTAATAATATAAAACTCTACCATAAGAAATCAGGAGGAAAACTGAGGGAAAATGAGCAAAGGAAAACTGAGCAAAAGCAAAAAGAAGATAAGAGTAGATATAAATGAAACAAATCAGAATAAAGAAAAATCAATGAAACAAACTGCTGCTGCTTTGGGGAAAAATCAATAAAATTGATAAACCTCTAGCAGGACAGACAAAACTAAGGGAGAAGATGCAAATCACCAACATCAGAACTGAGACAGGGTATGTCATGAACTGCTCTGTGGATATTCATTCAAAGAGTAAGAAGGGGCTTCCACGAGCCATTTCATTCTTACAAATTCAACAACAGTAGAGGAAACAGACCAACTTCTACAAAACACCATGAGTAGAAAACAAACATGAAATAAACTGAATAGTTCTTAATCTATAACCAAAGCCCCACTGCCCGACCCACCCCAAAATGCAATCACTCAAGCCCAGATGGTTTCACTGCAGAATTCTTTCAAGCAAAGTCGCAGGGTAAAGATCAACACACAAAATTCAGTTGTGTCTCTATACATCGGCAATGAATAATTTGTAAAGGAAAATATGAGAACAATTCCATTTACAAAACCATCTGAAAGGATAAAAATACTAGCAATAAAATTAACTAGGGAGAGGGAGGTGAAAGGGACCCCCGGTGGCCCAGTGGTCACAGGTTGGGCTGCTAACCACCAGCTCCACCAGCCACTCCTATGGAGAGAGAGGAGGTTTTCTACTCTCATAAAGACCTCCAGTCTCAGACACCCACGGAGGCAGTTCTTCCCTGGCCTATAAGGTCACTGATGGCAGAGGAAGGCCTCAATGAGATGGATTGCCAAGTGGCTGCAATGATGGGCTCAAACACAGCAAAATGATTGTGAGGCTGGGCCGGCACCAGATGGTGTTTTGTTCTGTTGTGCATAGGGGCACTATGGGTTGACACTAACTCTACTGGCAGCGAAATTTTTTGAGTGAAAGGGAGGTGAAAGAAATGTACATAAAAAACTATTCAACATTGCTGGAAGAAATAAATAAATAAGTAAATAAATAAATGCAAAGATAATCCCATGTCCATGGATTAAAAGACTTACTCATGTTAAGATGTTGATCCTATCCAAACAGACAAACAAAACCTTAACAGACTCACTGCCATTGAGTCAATTTCAACTCAAAGTGATCCTATAGGACAGAGTAGAACTGCCCTTGTGAGTTTCTGGGGCTCTAAGTTTTTCTTAGAGCATAAAGTCCCATCTTTCTCTCTCAGAACAGCTGGTGGGTTAGAACTACTGACTTTGCAGTTAGCAGCCCAATGTGACACCCACTAACTACATCACTAGGGCTCCTCATACTATCCAAAGAGATCTATAAATTCAGTGCAAATCCCTATCAGTTAACATGTGTCTTATCTGCAAAAATGGGAAAGCCAATCCTTGGATTCATATGAAATTGCAACAGACCACAAATAGTCAAAATAATTTTTTAAAAGGCCAAAGTTGGATGATTCACACTTAGTGATCTTAAATTTTACTATAAAGCTACAGTAATCACGAGTGTGGTACTAGCATAAGAATAGACATACAGACAAATAGAATAGAAACTGAGTGTTAAGAAACATATCTATATGTCTACATACAATTTTTGACAAGAGTATCCAGTCCATTTGCTGAGAAAATAGTCTCATCAAGAAATAGTGTTGAGACAACTGGAGTTTTACATGCAAAAGAATGAAGCTGTCTTCAAACTCCACACCACACACAAAAACTCAAAATGGATTAATGATTTAAATATAAACGATAAAAACCAGGACACTCTTAGAAAAAAATTGGTGCTTCCTCAGGACCTTGCATTTGAAAATAAATTCTTATATACGATACCGTAAAAGGTGAACAACACACGAAAAAGCATATCTCTATATATTAGATTTTATCAAAATTCAAAACTTCTTTGCACCAAATGACATTATCAAGAAAGAGAGACAGCAACTTACAGAATAAGTGAAAATATCTATAAATCAGGTTTGCATATCCAGAATATATCAAGAACTCCTATAGCTTCCCCCAACAAATCGCCATCATCATGAATATTGTCCGAGTTCTGTGTGGACATTGCATCAAATGACTGAACTTAGAAGAAAAGTGGCGTGCCACAGGAGGAGTAATTAGTGTCAGAATAGGGTACAGAAAGATGGAGGTGGAAGCCTAGTGGCAAGTGGCCTCGGCTAAGGTGGAATTGGAATTTCCTTCTCCCTACTGAATCCAGATGAGGTGAAATGGAGTGACCCACATCATTTCCTCAAAACCACAATGAGATACTGCTTCACATCCATTCTCACTAAACTCACTGTCATTGAGTTGATTCCAATGAGGATAACTAATATAAAAGAAATAGAAAAATAAGTGTTGGTGAGCATATGAAGAAATTGGAACCTCGTGCAACCTGGGTGTCGAATAGTGCAGCTTCTGCTGAAAATAGTTTGGTGGTTCCTCAAAAAGTTAAACATAGAATTAATAAGATCAAACAAACTCACTGCCATCAAGTCAATGCTGAGACAGTAACTGCTGACGAGAGTAGAAAGCCCAGTCTTTCTCCTGTGGAGTTGCTGATGGGTTTGAACTGCCAACCATAAGGATCGAAGACCAATGTGTAACCACTGCACCACTAGGTCTCCTTAGAATTAATACAGAATTGATACATGACCTAAGCATTCCACTCAAAAGAAATGCAAGGACTCAAAGAGAAATTTCTTTACCACTAGGAGGTGGAAACAACCCATTGTGCATCAATTGATGAATACACATACAGCATTGCTCAGTCCTAAAAGGAAGATTCTAATACATGCTACCACATACATGAACCATGAGATCATTATATTAAGCATAACACAAATGGACTAATATTGTATGGCTTCACTTAGACGACACATCAACAACAGATTAATTCAAAGTAGATTAGAGATTACCAGCAGCTGGGAAGAGGGAGAAGAGTAGGTGCTTAATGGTACAGAGTTTCTGTTTCAGGTGACAGAAAAAGTTTGGAACTAGCCAGTGGTGAGAGCTGAACAACATTATAAATATCATTAATGCCACTGAATTGTATACGTAAAACAGTTAAAAGGACAAATTTTATGTTATATATTTCATCACAAAACTTGAAAAGAAAGAAAACAAATAAAGAATAAAACTTTGATAAATACATCTCTGATTTAAATCACTGCAATAGAGCTGGCTATTTTACCAGTTCCTAGTTCATTGACACAGAGAAGGCTCTTAAATGAAAGTGGAGTCAGTTCCCCTTGAAGATTGTGATTCAAACCCATGAGCTAGTCCATAGGAGAAAGAGGAGGCTATCTGCTTCTATAAAGATTTACAGCCTCTATACACTAGAGAGCAACGATACAGGGTCACTATAAGTTGGAATGACTATGGAAGGAGCTTTGGGGGTGGGAGTTTGTTGTTAAAAGCACATATTGCCATCTACCAGTTGACTACATAGGAAAATGCAAAATAAATGTCCAGGGACTATAAGACTCTGGTTCTAAACCGACACTAATTATAAAAGAAACAAAATCCCACTTTGCCTGTGGTGAAGAAACCAGATGGTGCCTGGCTATCAGAAAGAATAGTGTCTATCCTCTTAAAGGCTTGTCTTCAAACAAGCAGCCATCTAAGTGAGGTGGCAATTAAATCCACATGGAGGAAGCACACTAGCCTGTGTGATCCAATGATTGTAAATAATAAAACCCAAATCCAGAGGAAAGAACTGTATAAGAGCTCAAATTCTAAACACTCTTTTTGCAGAAAGCTATAGATGACAGTGGAATTCCAAAACCCATTTGCAGGGTACCCCTGGGTGACTCCCCTCTGACTCTGAACAAGAGAAGGGAAAGACCTTGTTATCTGACAGGGTACATTGTAGGGCAGATTGCTGCAGTGGTAGTTAAGTTGAAATGCGACACCTTGTCATTAGTGCTCCCTCTTGATCCAATGTATAATTGTTTCAGTTTTTAAGATTTTCTACTTTGTTTTGGACTGGGGTGTTTTTGTTGTTGCTGTTATTTCTTTCTATTGTTGTTGGGTCATTTAAAAATTATTATTAAGAGTTGGGATTTAATTCATATATCATATCATTTCAAATTTCAATAACGTCAAGTAGAATGTACAATTGCTACCACAATCAGTTTCCAAACATTCTCTTTCTATATGGACTCCTTGACATCATCTCCCTTTTAGCCCTCCCCCTCACAACCACTGTACTCCCCTCCCCGCAAGCCCCTTATTCCATTTGCTGTCCTTCTAGATTCATCAGTCCTAGGTTTCATATACGAAAATAGAAAAGCATATAACAGTTTCAAATGGGTGACCTCCATTGATGTAATACCTCTGAGATACACTGTAATATGAACAAACAAAAACTGAAAAAAATAATACAAACCAAAAATACGGAGAATCAGGTCTACCCCGCAACATTGGGGGGAATCTAATGACAACATTTTAACTGTTCAGGTCTGATTTATGCCTTTGATCTTCTTATACTCCTCTCTCCCATGCATTCTGCTTAGTGACCATTTTCCTCCCTTCCCTCCATTTTAGATAAGGAGAGTTCTCCCGAGGCTTATTTCCTAAGTAGTTCTACAAATGAATCTTTGGCTCTCACTGCCATCCTTAGCCTTTGGCACACCGGATTCTCACAATTTAGGCTTTGATACTGATCTCTCCCTTGAGTCCAGATTGTATGATTTATAATACTTCAGTCACTGATGTTGGTAGGCTTCTTTCATGTGGACTTAGTTGACATCTCACTTAGATGGCTGCTTATTTGCAGACTAGCCTTTAGACCCCAGACACCATTTTATCTAATAGCTGGACACCATCTAAATACTTTGCCACATTTTGCTATAGCACCCATATCTTCTGTGTTCCCTTCCTGAGGGAGAGAATCGAGCAGGGCCATGATGTAAGAACTAATTGTTCTTAAGTTAGAGCTAGGATTTAGTGTGAGCCCCAAACCCATTCCTGGACCTGTGCTTTTTAATTTTTTTATTTGCTGTAACTTAGATCATATCATTCCATAGTTCATTAACATCAAACAGAATTGTACAATTGCTTCCATAATCAGTCTCCAAACATGCTTTTCCTTCCTGGATTTCATGATACAATCTCCCTCTTATCTTCCCCACCCCTCTATGGCCACCACACTCCCACACCCTTGTTCTATTTCTTTCCCTATAGGCTCGACATACCCTGTTTCCCTGAAAATAAGAAAGTGTCTTATATTAATTTTTGCTCCCAAAGATGTGCTAGGTCTTATTTTCAGGGGATATCTTATTTTGCCATGAAGAAGAATAAGGTACACATTTATTGTTTATTGTTTTATTAAAAGAGACCTCGCACTTCCTGTCTGCTCCGGCTACGCTGTGGCCAACAGTGAGCTGTGCAGCAGCACCTGCCACTACGGTCCAGAGTTACAGTAGTTTCGGGGGTCCTTATTTTGGGGGAGGTCTTATCTTCAGGGGATGCCTTATATTTCAGCAAGAGGCAAAACTGTAAGTAGGTCTTATATTCCGGGGATGTCTTACTTTCGGGGAAACAGGGTCCCTGGGTTTCATTTACCGAAAAACAGAAAAACAAACAACACAGCTCCTAGAAGGTGACGCACCTCTGAGATGCACCCTAATAGGAACCAGCATAAGCAAAGAACAGAATAACCATCACAGGACTGCCGGAATAATCTGTATCTTAATACAGTATACAGGGTGATGATGTAGCAAGGCCATGTTATCCACCAACCAATAGTACACCGCTCTTGGTACAGCTGTCTTCTGCTTCCTCAGACATCATACATTTTCCTGCTTAAGTCCTCATGACTTTTGTTTTGATTTTGTATGTGTTTGTTTGTTTTTGTATATGAAACACAGGATGGGTAAACTTATAGAGACAACAACTAGATTATAGTTTCAGAGGGACAGAGCAGGGGAGGTGGATGGGAAATGGAGAGCTACCAACAACAGTTACAAGGAAGAAGAAATACTATGGAATTGATAGTGGTGACGACTGCACAAAGCTTATGTATGTGATTAAACTAGTGAAATGGATGACATGTGGATTGTATGTTTATCAAACGGCTAAAAATTAAAAAAACTATTTTTTAAAATACACAGAAAATAAAACAACATCAACAACATTCCACTTTACCCCGAAAGTCAGAGCAGAGTCTGATGAATGCCTGGGTCTGTGACAAGTAACGTTTTAGTTCTAAGATGCCCCATCCTCAATGTTTCCAAGCTCACTCACTGCCATCAAGTTGATGCTGACTGACAGCAACTCTACAGAGCATGCGTAACTGCCCTTGTGGCTTTCTGAGGCCACAAATCTTCACAGGAGCAGAAAGCCTCATCTTTCTCCATTGGAGCAGCTGGTGAATTCGAACTGTTGATAGTATGGTTACCAGCCCAATATGTAACCCATTTCACCACCAAGGCTCCCAGCTTCTGGTTATTCATGCAGAATACTAATTTAAGTACTGCTGTGAAAGGATTTTGTACCCTTAAGTAAAGGTCCGAATCAATTGGCCTTGAAATATGTAATTAGGTCGAACGACCCTTTCCCAGGGGTAGCCCGATTCATAACAGTAGCAAAATGACAGTGATGAAGTAGCAACGAAACTAATTTTATGGTTGGGGGTCACCACCACATGTATGAAAGGGTCGCGGCAGGAGGAAGGTTGAGAACCACTGCTCCAGATGCTGAGAATGGCCCACAGCCAGCAAGAAAGGAGGCTTTGGTCCTATGTCAAAGGCAAGGAAAGAAATTCTGCCAACAAACAGAGAGAGCTTAGAAGAGAGTTTATCTTTCCCAGTCATGCTTCCAGACATGGTTAATCAAGACCTCGCAAAAACCTGCCAGACTTTTGACCATGAAACCTGTAAAATTAAAGTGTTGCTTATAAACAAACCCCTGGTTTGTGCTGCTAACTTCAGGGTCAGTGATGCAAACTCACTAGCCACTTTGTGGGAGAAAGTTGAGGCTATCTGTTTCCCAAAAAGATGGAAATCTTTTTTGGAGGGTGGGGGTGGGGGGGAGAGGTGTCACTATGAGTCTGAATGGATTGGCAAGAGTGAGGTGCAAACGAACCCCAAAAGACTACCACAAACAGGTTAAGTCTTCATTCCAAACCTCTTGTCCTCCTAGAACTGTCACCTCAATAGCCATGCAATATGACCTGGAATTTAAGTCAGACCCAACAGCATTGCCAAATGTGTTCTCGCTGCTTACATGCTTGGTGATCTTTTTAGCCTCATTGCTCACCTGCTAAATCAATGCCACATATTCAGATTCTCGCCACTGTAGTGTCTATGTCTGTCTTCGGTAAAAACAAAACAACAACAACACCTCGCGAGTGGCAGAGTAGGGTTTTCAAGGCCCCACAGGGGTTTGAAGGCTGTGATCTTTTGGAAACAGATCGCCAAGCAGTTCTTCCAAGAAGCTACTGGGTGGGCTCGAACCACTAATGTGTCAGTGAGTAGTCAAGCACTTAGAAGGCCCACTGGGCTTTTGCAAAATGTGGTACATGCAAACAATGGCATACTGCCCAGCCAGTGGAGAAAATGAAGTCCTGATACATGTTGCAGTGTGGGTAGAGCTTGAATACATTATGCGGAGTGAAGCAAACCACAAAAGGGCAAATGTTTTATGACCTCACTCATATAAAAAGAAGAGGCAAATGTCTAGAGACCAAGGTTTCTTAGTGGTTACCAGGGACAGGAAAGAGGGAGCAAAGGGGGATTAAGCGTGATGGGAAAAACACGTTCATTGGTTAGGGTAGTGTCGCACAGGTGATCACTGTTACTGCTGTCAGTAAGCTATAAACTTGTAAAACATTGAACTGGCAAAAGTTGTGTGATATATTTGCAACAACTCAAAAGAATAGCGGCTGAGTCTGATTATGTACAATCAAAGCCTTCATGAGATTTCGTTTCTTGGTTTGGAATTTAGGCTCATGGTTTCATGAGACATCACAGTGAATGGGTCTAATAATGTGCTTAGTGCGTCTGTTCTTCCTCCTAGTTCCTTACGTAGTACCTTGAGTCTGAAAAGCTTGCAAGCAGCCATCCTCAGCTCCACAATTGGTCTCTAGTCTCCTAGAGTATGGGTTGGCAAACTGTGGCTCTTGCACCACAGGTGGCTCTTTCAGGATGTACATGTGGCTCTGAAGTAAAATTGGAAAAAACTTAAAAGCTATCATTCAGACAATGATGATTTCATCTGCTTTTAAGAATATATTTCTGAATGAGGAGCTGATACCAAGGGCTCAAGTAGGAAGAAAATGTTTTCAAAATGATGGCAACGAATGTACAAATGTGCTTGACACAATGGATGGATGTATGGATTGTGATAAGAGCTGTCAGGGCCCTCAAATCTGGCTAGACCAGAGGATGTACACTGGTACAGATAGAAACTGGAAACACAGGGAATCCAGGACAGATGATCCCTTCAGGACCAGTGCTGAGAGTGGCGCTACCGGAAGGGTGGAGGGAGGGTGGGGTGGAAAGGGGGAACCGATTACAAGGATCTACAAATAACCTCCTCCCTGGGGGATGGACAACAGAAAAGTGGGTGAAGGGAGACGTCGAGCAGTGTAAGATATGACAAAATAATAATAATGCATAAATTACCAAGGGTTCATGAGGAAGTGGGGAGGGGGGCGGGAGGGGGAAAATGAGGAGCTGATATCAAGGGCTCAAGCAGAAAACGAATTTTTTGAGAATGATGATGGCAACAAATGTCCAAATGTGCTTGACACAATGGATGTATGTATGAATTGTGATAAGAGTTGTAGGAGCCCCAAGTAAAATGATTAAAAATAAGATTTAAAAAAGAATATATTTCTAGCTTTCAAATAGTTTTAAATTGTTATGAGGGACAGGATTAGCTCTTCTGTCTCAAAAGCTTGCCAACCACTGCCCTAGAGCAACAGAGGAAGGAGGAGAGTCAGGAACAGGGAGGCTCATTGCCTCCATTTCTATGACACCAGACGAATTGGATGGTGCCTGATATTATTACTGCACATTTTAATCAAAGATTCTACAGAAGCATCCTGATCAAAAGGGAGGGAAGGCAAAATGCAAAACAGAATTTTAAATTCTCGTGGACTCCAGATTTTTTTGAGACTTGGAAGCTGAGAGAACTGGTACTTTTGTCCAGAAATAACCTTTAAACTTTAAGCCAAAGATAGCTCTTGAAGTCATCTTAAAACTAAACCATAGTTTACCTTAACTAGTGAAGAAGGTCTGTCTTGAGTATTATGACCTTTTAAGAATGATCTGTATGGGATCAAAGTGACCACAGCAACACAAAAGATGAGGAGAGGAACCACTCAGAAAAGGTGGGTGAAATGATTGCACAACTTGAACATAATCAATGTGATTAACCGCATGTAGAAACTGTTAAACTGGGGTATGTTTTACTGTATGTAATCTCAACAGCAACAACAATATAAACTAAAACTAAGGGTGGAAAGGAATTTTTAAAACAACCTCTTAAAAATTTAAACTGTCAGGAGCTCAATATAACAAGGGGTTATCTCTCACTCAAAAAAAAAGAGACAAAACCATAAAGATAAAAAACACACACTACCTTTCCACTAATCAATAGCAACCTTGATGAAGATACCAGCTTATTAAAATTAAAGTAGCACTCAGAAGAGAAGTCATTGAATTCATGGTGCTAATTTTGATCTGATGGAAAGGGAAATGTTTCTAGAGATGTGCCAAGTTCTCATCTCTGTCATGAGAATTCCTACACTGGCCCTGTCAAAGATCGGTAAGGTGTTAGTTAACAAGATACTCTGCATCTGTAGTGCCCTACCCTTCACATGAAATCAATAAAGAGTACCTATCCAGGATGAATATCAAAAGAAAAGAGAGTGAAAGTGTCCTGAATTCTGGGAGGGGGAGACAAGGTAGTAGCATTATTGCATCTTAAGTAGTCCTTAAATTGTCATTCTAAAAAAAAAAAAAGAAATGTTACTTATTACATTAGACTCATTTCAAATCTCTTTCAGGAAGTCAACCAAAGACTTTGCTTCTCTTCCTTTACACTCCTCCTACCTCCTACACAGTGCCTTTGTATTTAGAGTCACAACTACTCTTGGGTTTGCCTTTTCACCTAAAAGAACACTTTCCAATTATCTAGTACTCAATTTTTCCAAATGCCTATGTGCACTACCAAAAATGCACTGCCATCGAGTCGATTCTGACTCATAGTGACCCGGTAGAAATGCCCATGTGAGTTTCCGAGACTGAAAATCTTCCTGGGAGCACAAAGTCTCATCTTTCTCCCAAGGTGGTTTTTGAACTGTAATCCTCTATGCCACGAGGCTCCAACCAAAGGTTTCCTGAATGGCACACAAGACTTTGAACTAAAAGGTTGGTGGTTCAAACCTACTCAGTGGCACCATGCAAGAAAGGCTTGGTGATCTGGTTTCGTAAAGATTAAGAGCTAAGAAAAGCCCATAGTGCTCGGTTCTATGCAATAGCAACAGCTTTCATTTATGGATATTATTACTTCATTCACAACTAAAATTACACTGGGATGAAGTGGCTAAATAATGTTCAAGAGAGGTTACATTACTTCTTAAAGACCAACAGTAATGAGAATACTAGAACCCATATCTTTAGAATCCCATCGAACACAGCCCATTTTCTGTTACTCTGCACCTATTTGTCAAATACGGTGAAACTTTAAATTAAAAAGTACTATGTTGAGCGAAGTCGGAGCCCTGTTAGCACAGTGGTTACATGTTGGGCTACTACTAACTGCAAGCTCATTCGAAACCAGCAGCCGTTCCATGGGAGAAAGAAGCTTTAGTCTTGGAAACTCACAGGAGCAGTTCTACCATGTCCTATAGGGTCACTATGAGCCAGCGTCAACTCGACGTCAGCGAGTTTGGGTTTCTGGTTTGGGTGGCACGGTGGTTACACATTGGGCTGCTAACTGAAAGGTCAGCAATTCAAAACCACCAGCATCCCCGAGAGAGAAAGAAGAGGCTTTCTACTTCCGTAAAGAGTTACAATCTGAGAAACCCACGGAGCAGTTCTGTCCTGTCCGATTGGGGCTCTATAAACTGAACTGGTCTCCATGGCAGTGAGTGCAATGCTCAGTGAATAGTCGACACTATTATTCTTTCAAATCCTGAAGTGCTCTGGAGAAGAATGGCCTGAGTGGCACGCGAGGAGGTTGGATTGGTGAAATCTCACCAGGCTCTTTTATATATGAAGGGAACAGAGGGCACGGGCCCCAAGGCAGCATTACATCAAGACTCCAGTGCACTTAGGATTTTCAGTTACTAGCAGGAAGGAAATTGCTTCGGAGAAAAATCCATCTTTCTTGCAAACAATATGAATTCTGCTATTTGGGGTGTTTTAAAACATGTCACATAGAATTCATCTGGGGGGGTCCCACTTGAGGAAACTCGATTGGACACAAAACGAAATAAGTAGGATTAGTGAAAAATCTAATTTTGTGGCTGTATTGAATGTATTTCAAATCTGAATTTACACACAATAAAAGGAAGTTTAGGAGTGGAATTCTGAAAATACCAACCATCACATAATCTCTCAACAGGAACCAAAGATATCCTAATGTAACCTACAAGAAATAGTTTAGAACCGCGGGGCAAAGATGTGACAATGAATTTATTTTGTCCGTAAAGGGTAGCAGAGATGAGAAGATGACGCATGAACAATGGAAAGACAGAAAATAGCTTTCAATTAACTGCAATGAGAAGAAGCAAGTGAGGTCCTACCTTGGATACGCTGAGGAGGCTCACAAAGGCATCTTAGTGTTGCTGCTCCCACATTCCTGGAAGATAAAGAGCATTTGCTTCTCAAATATCAGAAGTATCATAATATACTCTACAACACAAGAGGTTGGCTGTGGCCAATGGCTGTATCCTTAATGTTTTCTGATCCTGGTTTGTGGTAACCAGTTAATTTCTCTAATAAACTCCTTCACTCATAGAGTATTGTCTGTGTGGCCATTACAACGAATTATTGAGCCTAGCAATAAAGTCAAGTGTCCTGGGAGGAAGGGCTGGAGTCAAAATAGCCTAAAAGAATGCAGGGTGAAGGCATGTCTGACCTCTGCTTCCTGGCAATAGGCCTTGGACCGGTGAGGAGTTGGAGTCTCCTTTGCCCTTGCGTAGGCAGAGGATAACAAATATGGTGCCTTGGCACTGTTTTCTCACATCTTCTCAACACAACGAATAACCATACTGGTGGTCAGTTTTCTATGAGGCATGGTAACTCTCTTGAAAAGCATCATAGACATGCTCAGCAAAATAGAAATGGAAGAGGAGGAAGTTCTTCAACATCATAAAGACCATATACACAAAACCAATGGCCCAACGTGCCAATCAATGGGAAGAAATTGAAAGCATTCTCCTTTCGAAAAGGGACCAGGCAAAGATGTCTTTTATCAACACTCTTATTCAACCCTGTACTGGAAGCCTTAGCTAGAGCTATGAGGTGACAGAAAGAAACCAAGGGCATCTAGACTGGCAAGGAAGTACAAAGTCCCTGTATTTGCAGTTGATACGCGTATACATGTAGAAAACCCCAAAGACCTGAGAAGAAAAATTATTGGAAATAATATAAACTTTGGCAACCTGGTACAAGATCAACATACAAAAATCAATTAGATTCCTGTATATAAACAAAATAAAAGAAATTCAGAAAGCAATGCCATTTACAATGGTGACATAAAAGATAAAATGCTTAGGGATACACCTAGCCAGAGAAACAAAAGACTTGAACAAAGGCAAGTCTAATTTCACCCTACTTGCACTGCAACCAGGAACTGAAGTGAAGCAAGCCCTTTGGTGCCCAGTGGTTGTCTAGGCTAGTTTCTATACCGGAAGCAACTACAGTCCTGGTGGCTGGAATGGTGAAAGACATGGAATCCTGTCTGTATCGACCACGTCCACTGCAGAGATACTGAGTGCAATGATGTCTTCGACAAATCTGCATACGTTTCAGCTCCCACTCATCCAGAAGTTGCTGGCCTCCCCAAAATAAGTGAACTGCCAGCGAGTTAATAGCCACCCCATTAACAGGGTAGAACTGCCCCCATGGGTTCTTGCGAAGGCAATCCTTTTGCAGAGTAGAAAGCCTCATGGTTCTCCAGAGGAGCGGCTGGCTAGCAGCCCCTGGTGTAACCCGTACCCCACCAGGGCTCCTGGCTGGCCCACAGGGGTTCTCATTCTCGGGCAGAGACGCTCCTCTTCACCAGTCAAGAGAGACAGGTGAAATGTGGGCTTCCTCTTGTATTTGACAGAAACTTCACTTTGATTTGAACAGCAAGTAGAGATGGCTTGATTTTTTTTCACTCCCTTTAAGAAATGATGTATTCTGTACATTTTTTATTCATTAAAATTCTTATTCTTTCTCTGTTGGCAAAAGGACAACTCTTCAACTTCAAACTCTCTCACTGCTTTCTGTTGTCTTTGCAATGACTTTCAGTTTGAAGCTGGCAGCGTAGGGACTTGTCTTTAATTGCTGCCCACCATGATTCTAATGGGTCCTTAGATAGCAACTGACAAACTGAAAAGAAGGTGCGAATATAATCGATAACTAGTTGGTTGAAGTAAAGAGATGACAAAATTCAAAAGTGAACTGGACAGAAGCAAGTGTCTTTTTATATCCAGGCAAGCACATGACTAAGGTGACTTATACTAATTAAAGACATTGCTGTTAATAAGACATAATGTAACTATGAAATAAACAGGCCTAATGGTTTTATGTAAGATTATTTGTGGAAGGTTTTAGCACCCAACTGTGGAGAGCCAAGAGAGATGGTGTATCACTTCTGCTTTGTTTACTCTACAATTAAAAGCCAGAGTCAGAAGAGCACTGTAATAATTATGTCCACCCGGAATGAATCCAGGCTTTTAGCTGCCTGCTATGAAGCACATGATTTGTGGACAGGCTTCAGTAAGTTCGGGGTTCCAATTGGCTCAATGTGATGGGAATATAATTATCAAATTAGATGAATAGAAACAAATGCACAGTTTCAATTATTCATTTTCCTGTTACTGGAGTACTTGCAAGCCTGATCCATGACTTCTTGACCATGGGCTTATTTATACTTTTATTATACAAATATGATCATAAGTAACATTTTTGGACTACTGAATGAGGGTGACTGAGGCCACAGTATGGGTATGGGTAGGTGCGCTATGCTAAAACTGTTCAAACCTTTTTGTCATTTCTGCATGTTGTGTATGCAGATCTCACTTACATGAATGCATTATTTGCAAAACAAAATAGAGTAATAAAAACGCAAAAGAAGTTCTTATCTAGATGCAAGTTTTTTTTAAAAACACAATAATTTAAATGAAAAAATCCCCTCAAACAAGAAATATTAACACTGAATAGAAATGAAGTATGATTATGAAATAGCACACAAAGTTACATCTCCAAAATTATCCTGAAAGCATTTTGCTTTCACATTAGACAATGGAAAATGCGTTTTTTTTAAGTGCTCATGAATACATGAATATCCAGCCCAGCACTAATGGAGTTGTACAATTTTGGAAATACACCTACTCTTCATTTATCAATTTTAGCCAACAGTTCTGATATTTCACATTTACGACAACAATAAAAAATCTACTATTGGATTATTTTTTATATTGATGAACACAGAGGTACTAGATGAGACTAATGCTGGTTGTGATGGTTAAGAGATGTGTCAATTTGGCTAGGCTGTGCCCCTCAGTAGTTCGGCCATTATGCAATAATGTGCTTTGGCAGTTACATATGTATGTAATGATATACTCATTCTCCATTTTGTGATCTATATTAGTCTGGGTACTTTGGAGAAACAAATCCACAGAAACTCATGTATAAGAGAGAGTGTAATATAAAGGTTAAGAGTGCATCAAGAAAACATCCCAACCCAGTGCTGCCTAAGCCCACAAGTCCAACATTAACCCATTAACCCATATGTCCAACACCAATCCACAAAGTCCTCCTCCATCTCACAAAACAGATGCAATGATGCCGACTACAGGAGGAAAGCCGAGTCAGTGAATGTGTAAGCAACTCAGCGCTGGCAGGGGTCTCCACACCGCTGCTCCAGCACCCAGGGCTGCATCTGGGTAGGTCCATGTGGCTTCTCCTCGGGGATGTCTTGCAGGAAGTGAGCCTTGCCAGCTGAAGCAGGGAACTGGCTAAGGCAGCTGCTCCCTGGTCCGACCATCTCAAAGCAAGAGACCCAGGAACTCAAAAGGTGAGGCTCACCAAGCCATTTATCCCTCTGCCCTTCAATTAACACCACTTGTGTTTATCAGCCAGGTTGGCGCAATAAACTAACTCATGATCTGGTATAGCCTCCATTTTTATATAATGCCAATTTTTGCAAAATGACCTGGTTTTTGGAACCTAATCATGTTGACAGGTGAGGAGGGCTGTACCACAGTAACCATGACAGAATTTTTTGTTACCCTAAAGATTCTTTCTGTCCTCAATTGCCATCTACATATTGTGAGCAGCTTTTACGCGATATAGGAGTCCTTAGTGGCAATGGGAAATTTGGTCATTCCAGCTCCTCTGAAAACAAAGCCTGGTGATCTGCTTCTACAAGGTCACGGCCTTGAAAACCCTGTGAAGTCCAGTTCTATTCTGCACACAGGGAGGAGGTGGAGTCACCTCCATGGTAACTAGTTTAGCGTTTGTTTTTACCCCAGAAGAGAGTGCAGTGATTACAGGTGAAACAGATTTTTAAACTTGAAACTTTGAGGCACTTTATGACTGAAGCAAACCATTCAACTGAACATTAAAATAATGAAAAGTACAAGATTTTCCACGGTCTGTTGCTCCATTGTGGTGTTTGATAAATATTAACCGACACAACAATGGTTTGATATATGAAGACAACAAAACACTTCTCCTTCACCTCCACATCCTCCCCAAGAAAAGTAACTCCATAGATCTAAAACGAATAACAAATTGGCTGAGATGGATTGCCAACTCTGTCCTAAGTGGTCCCAGAAGAGCGGGAATTGCCGCAGCTTCAGTTGACTGCCAACTCAGAAGACAGATGTGTGACTGCAGCATTGCCGCCAAGCCATTCTCGAAACAAAGCTGTAAATTTTTACAAAGAGAAAGACAAGCGAGAAAACTGGTATTTGACTAGAGCTCCTATTAATCCTCAGTGGTCTGCACTAATCAGGAGGAAAACTGGTATTAGATAATGTCAAGCGATAAGTGAAGATTGCATTTTAAACTGGTGAAACTAACACCTATCCAGACACTCCTTCATGCAACACTCAAATACTTACTTCTCAATACTAATAATAACTATTCCTGAATTCAATGCTCTAATACTTATCTGCCCCTTGGTAAAACAGAGGGACAGCGAAAAAGAGGAAGACCCTTGCCAAGATGGACTGACAACAGGGGCTACAACAATGGACTCAAACATACGAACCATTTTGAGGAAGTTGCAGTGCTTTGTTCTTTGCACATAGGGTCACTCTCAGTTGGAACTGACTCACTGGCACCTAACAACAATACTTAGCTTTGACCTCACTTATATGTAAGTTAGAACAGAGGGACCTGGTTCTTCCTAACTTACTCATGAATATTCAAAAGTCTATTGGACAGTGTAGACATTCAACATAGCTAACGTGTAATGTCTAATTTCCAAGTCACTTTTTAAGACCTTGATATTTACTTAAATGATTTGTAGTTAAATAATTCTTAGCCTAACAGTGGTTAGGTTTTGGAATAGATAAAAATGCTTTCACATTAAAGGTATTAAGTCATAAAATTGCTTCTAAGACCCTTTTAGAATTAGGATTTTGGAATGACAAAAAGATATTGCTATTGATAAACTATCACATGAATTTTGTTTTCCTCTAACTTTGGTTCTGATCTGCATAAAAAGATTCACTGAGAAGTTGAACTTTAACTTTTCAGTCCATAGTCATTTCAGGAGACATGATCACATTTACTATTAAAAAACAAAATGTAATGAACCTGTTAGACAACATCTTGTCTACTTTCCACTACTTTTCCATGTCACTTCTTGAAATAAAATGAAAAGGCCCCAGGGTAATAATGGCCAAAGAAGCCCATAATATCATCAAGAATGATGAGGTGCTTTCTTTCCCATTATGTGTTAAGACCTCCTTTGTCTCAAATGAGAATTTATATAAGCTCTCAGTGCTTTCCACCCTAATTAAATTGTTAACAGGAAAATGCCTCCCAGTGATCTCTAATCTCTATCATCTAACTCTTTTTACCTCACACTGACTAGGAACTTTACACAGACACCTGGATCTAAGATGTAACCCAAAGTATTACCATTATTGTGCTTTGAAAGCCTTTTCCCTCAAATGTGAAGTCCCTATCTAGGGATACGTAATGTTGTCGTCGTTAGGTGCCTCAAGTGGGCTCTGACTCACAGCAACACGGTGTAGGTGTACAACAGAGCGGAATGCGGCTTAGTCCTGTGCCATCCCCACAATTACTGTCTTCTCTGAGCCCGTCATGGTTAGCCATTGTGTCAAGCCCTCTCATTGAGCATTTTCCTCTTTGTTGTTCACTCTGCTTTACCAAGCATGACATCCTTTTCCGAGTTTGGTCTCTCCTGATAACATGTCCAAAGCATGTGCGATGAAGTCTTGTCATTCTCATGTCTAAGGAGCACTCTGGCTATACTTCCTCCAAGGCCTATTTGTTTGTCCTGGCCAAACAAACAAACAAACAAACAAACGTGTTGCCTTTAATTTGATTCACAGTCTGTGGTATATTCAATATTCTTCACCAATACAAATGCATCTGTTCTCCTATCTTCATTATTTACTGTCCAGCTTTTACATGTAATGTTAGAATTATTTCCAGCGCATTCCAACAGAAAGAGTACCATTCTGGTAATTGAGAGATGTGGATTCTAGTCCCAGCCCTACCACTAATTAGCTGTGTGTTCTTAAAAAAATCAGTTAACCCGTGAGCTATGGTTCCTTGATTTATATAAAGCAAGACCCTTCCAGAGGTTAAAAACAAAGCAAAACACTCTCTTGCCACGGAGTCAATTCTGACTCATAATAGTCCTGTATAGGATTTTTAAGGCTGTAAATGTTTACAGGAACAGATAGTCACATCTTTAGAGAGGAGTGGCCAGTGGGTTTTGAACCATCAACCTTGCAGTTATCATCACTCCAATGCTTACCCGATGAAGTCACCAACCTTAATTCTGTTAGTACCTCTCAGGATTCTCTAATCTCTGTCATCTATTATCTTACTTCCTACCCTGTGTTAACAAAAAACTTTAGCCAGACACCTGGGCCAAACATATGACACAAAGTTGTATGCTACATAGTGGCTGAGAGCGGCAGAATTTTCTTTAGAACAAAGAGGATCCCAGAAAAGAGAAAAATCACTGTGATTTTTCTTTGTAGCTTTAATTACATTTTGATATGCTCCACCCCACTCCCCCCACTGTACCCAGGTAGAGTTGAAAAATATGTAACAGACAGGAAGATTAATTCAAACTTCACATAATCTCTTTCTTCAGTATTTTCCAGCCACTGACATTCCCCCCCAGACTCAGTTGTTCTTACAACTTCTCTAGGTAAGTGCTTATCAATGATAACTTATCTAGAACTACTTTCTTTAGATCCAACTCAATAGCTATTCTCTGAGCCACATGACCTTGCTTGGTTCTCTTTCTGTCTGTCTTACACATAGTAAACACTAATAATCACTTTCTATACTAACATTGATTGAGCCACATTTTTTAAGAAAAGTTAGTTATTGCTGCTTTTAATCTGTATAAACACCCTACAAAGCAAGTATTATTTCTTATTTTAAAAAGGATATAGACAAAAAAATAAATAAAAAGAATATAGACTCAGTGAGATTAAGCAACTATTGAGGGCATATAACTACTGAGTGGTAATGCTTCTGCTTGAACCCATATCCATCTGACTCAGAAACCTCTCCTCTAATCAGGTAATTAAAAAAACCCTCTAATAACAAGCCAATATAAAATACAACCACCTTCTGATGATAAAGGAACCGGTTATTTTTCCCTCTAACACGTATGAGAAGGAAATTAGGACAGAAAATGATTCTTGTATGTATGAAAGGGAAAGAAGATGAACAAGTTTGATGCTATTAGTGCAGAGAATGAAGAATATAGAATGCTAGATAAGAAAATTCATTCTATTTTAATACTACCACTTTACAAATAGTAACTGATTGCCTAACTAATCACTGAGGTCCAATTATACTTCATATTTTTGGTAAATTCTATGAAATATATTCCTCTAACCTCAATTTTTATTTTAAAATCTATAGAAAAGTGAGAAAATAGTAAAAAAAATATTTTGTACACCTGTTACCTAGATTCACTCATTGTTAACATTTTGTCACAAATTGCTCAATTTCTTCTCCTTTACTAACAATTTTTATCATTTAGAGGTAAAATATACATATGAAGCTTCTTTACATAATCTAATGTGCATATTCAATAATAAATACATTTCCCTACATCACCACAATAACTATAAAATATAAGAAAAAGAATAATTTCTTAATATCATTTCATACAAAATGCACATTCAATGTCCTCAATTGTCCTTAAAAAAATCCAAAACTTACTATTTCCTGCTTTCTTTTTTATTGAGGCTTTTTGTTTTACTGTGTTATTGTTGAGTTTTTAAAATGTTTTTCTGTATACGAAATCCAGGAGAGGTAAATGTATATAGATAGTAGCTGGGTTAATAGTTTCTTAGGGAAACTTCTTGCCATTGAGTTGATACTGACTCACAGGAAGCTTATAAGACAGGGTAGAACTGCCCCGTGAGTTTCTGAAACAGTAATTGTTAATGGGAGTAGAAAGCCCTGTCTTTCTCCTGAGGAGAAGCTAGTGGTGGTTTCAAATTGCTATCCTTCAAAACCCACTGTGTAACCACTACATCATCAGGGCTTTTTATGGGAAGGGAGGTTGGCGGAAAGCTAATAACAATGAGTACAAGAAATGTTCTAAAATTGATTGTGGTTATGATTGCACAACACTTCTTAATATGAATGAACTATTGGTATGTGAATTATATGCCAATAAAATGGTTTTTAAAAAACCTTCACTAGCTGTCGTACTTACATAATATGTTGTCAGTTTGAGACTTAAGAGTAAAGGGTGGAGTTTAGCCTGTCAATCAGGTCCCAGCTTGATGACCTCATCTGGAGGTGGTAAGGAGATAAATAGGTAGCTGGAGGCAGGACACACACTCACTCCCTGCGAGACATTCCAGCTGACAAGACACATGGAGCTACGCTACTGCCCTGAGCTGGAGGAGCCACATGGAGACCCATGCCAGCACTGAGATGCTTCTACCACCACTGGATCCACAAGACTTTCCACCCACTGGGCTGTGATCTTCCTGTATTTGGTGTCATTGCATGTCTCCATGGGTCTAAAGAGGAATTTTTGGACTAGCATCGACATATGGGGTAATATCAGACTTATGGACCTGATCTGGACTGGGCTAGGGTGTTTCTCAATATACAATTGTTCCATATATAACTCTCTCTTATACACATACAAGTGTCTATGAATTTGTTTCTCTAGTCTACCCAAATTAACACACTATGAATGAGTTGATTTTGACTCATAGTGCCTCTATAGGACAGGGTGGAACTGCCCCAATAACTTACCTACACTGTAACTCTTTATAAGAGTAGAAAGTCCCGTCTTTCTCCCCGGGAGCAGCTGATGATTTCAAACTGCTGGCCTTGCATTAGTACCCCAAAGAGTAAGCCACTCCACCACCAGGGCTCCCCAATGGTCCTACATATTATTATTTTGGTTTTGATCAAGTATCTAATCAAGGCTAATATAGTGAACTTGACTATTATATCTATTTTATTCTAAGATAGGTCCTTTATTGATTTTATTTTGGCTTTGTTTTGTTTTCCATGACTGACATTTTCAAAAGTCTAAGCCAAATAATTATCTTATATATAATGTTTCATCCATAGAATGTCTATTTTCATCTGATTAGATTCAAGATAAACATTGCTAATAAGAATATCACATAAATGGTATGATTCTTATTACATCACATCAGAGGGAATATACCGCCAAGTTCTCTCATGATTGATGAGGATGCCAAAATTTTATCACTTGCTTATGTAGAAAGTGGTACTTACCAGTTAGCTCTCTTGTAAAGATATATTTTCTCCTTTGTAATTAATGAATAATCTTTGGGATAATATTTTTCAGACAAGTGAATATTCTGTCCCTCAACAATCCTTAACTCAATGGTTTTAACTTTCATTAATAAACTCAGACTGAATTAATTACCAAGCTGGGGCTGCAAAATGGGTGATTTTCTCATTAAATTTTCTCACATAAAATTGGTAAATTTTATGGCATATAAATTATACTTCAATAAGACTTTTTAAAAAATTAACTCAGTCTGTATTGGGTTCCATTTTAGGCTAGCTTATTTTTTCTGCCAAAAAATGATTGACAGTAAAAATATTTTATAAATGAGTCGAGGTTTTCAAGGTATGGGTTAGCTTTAATAAATGTTGTTGAATTTTTTAAATGGGGTTTCCTAAAGCTATCATCCCTTCTACAATTACTAGCTGCAATGCTTCCATAACGACTTTTTTTCCTGTACCTAGCAGCACTGGTGGTGTAGTGGCTATGCATCAGGCTGCTACATGCAAGGTTAGCAGTTCAAAATCAGAGGCTTTCTATTCCCATTAAGAGTTATGGTCGGGGAAACACACAGGGGCAGTTCTACCCTGCTCTATAAAGTCACTGTGAGTGGGAGTCGACCTGATGGCAGTGCGATTGGTTTGGGTTTTTTTTGGCATTTAGATACTGTGACCTCATTTTTTATTATTAATTGGTTTTTTAATATATGTATCATATCATTCCATACTTTAATCACATCCAGCAGAATTGTACAATTGCTTCCACAATTTGTTTCTAACTATTTTTATCCTTCATAGATTCCTTAACATTGTCTCCCCTACACACACACACACACACACACACACACACACACCATTTTACCCCCCACCCCACAACCCTTATTCTACTTGCTGTCTCTATGGGTTCATCATTCCCGGGTTTCACATACCAAAAAACAGATAAACATATAACACAGCTACAAGACTGTGACACCCAATGACATAACACCTCTGAGAAACACCCTAATATGAACAAAAACCAAACCAAACAATACAAACGAAATATACAGAAAATTTTGGAAACTATATAGAGTCTAGCATGCTATCCTAGGGGGGAGCTGCTGACAGAGTTTTAACTGTTCAGATCAGATTTATAACTTTGAACTTCTATGATCCTCTCACCCAAGCACTTTGTTTAATAACCACTTCCCTCATATCCCTCAATTGTGGATAGAGGGAGTTCGCCAGAGGATTATTTCTTATGTAGTTCCACAAATGAATCCTGGGCTCCCACTGTCATCCATAGCCTTTTGCAAACCAGATTCTCAAACTTTAGGCTCTGATACGAATCCTTTGACTTTGGATTATATGATTCAGAACCCTTTGGTGACCGATGATGATGTGCTTCTTCCAAGTGGACTTAGTTGACATCTCACTTAGATGGCTGCTTGTTTGGAGATAAGCTTTTAGACTCCAGACACTATTTTACCTAATAGCTGGGCACCATCTAATTTCTTCACATTTTGTAATAGCACCTGCCTCCTCTGTGTTCCTTTCCTGAGGGTGAGTATAGAGCAGGGCCAGGATGCAAAAACTAATTGTTCTAAAGTTGAAGCCAGAATTTAGTGTAAGTCCAAAACCGATTCCTGGATCTGCGTGTTTTTGTTGTTGTTCTTTTATTATTACTTGGGAGTTAATACGAATCTCATGTCATTCCATAGTTCAATCACATCAAGCAAAATTGTACCCTTGCTTCCATAATCAGTTTCAAAACATATTTTTTTTCTTCCTGGGCTCCTTGATACTGTCTTTCTTTTACCCCTCTCTACCCTGAAACTGCCCCTCCCACGCCTGAACCTCCTTTTCTACTTACTATTCCTATAGGTTCATCAATCCTGGATTTCATTTACCAAAGAACAGAAAAACTTATAGCACAGTTTCAAGAGGGTAACCCACAATGACCTAGAACCTCTGTGATACACCCTAATATGAACAAACAAAAACCAAATAAAACAGAGTGATCACGACAGGTTTGCTGGAATAATACATATCTTAATACAACATATAGGGCATTGATGTAACAAGACCATATTTTCCACCTACAAACAGTTCATCAAATTTGGTGCAGCTGTAACTGTATTCCAACAAATTCAGTAATTTGGAGGACATGGACAAATACCTAAAAAAACACTCTCCCCCTAAAGTAACACAAATGGACATTAAAAGCTTTAACAGACCCATAGCAAAAGAAGAAATAGACAAGGTCACCAAGAAACTCTCAACTAAAAAAAGCCCTGGTCCAGATGGCTTCACAGGAGAATTCCACTGAGCATTCAGAGAAGAGCTGACATCAATCCTACACAAACCCTTCCAGAACATAGAAGGGGACATCAAACTCCCAAACTCATTCTATGAAGGCAGCATAACCCTGATACCCAAACCGGGCAAAGACCCCACAAGGACAGAGAACTACAGACCAGTATCAATCACGAACATAGATGCAAAAATCCTCAACAAAATCTTGGCCATATCAAAAAAGTAATACATCATGACCAAGTGGGATTCATACCAGGGATGCAGGGATGGTTCAACATTTGAAAAACATTTAATGTAATCCACCACATCAACAAGAAAAAGGACAAGACCCATATGATCACATCAATTGATGCAGAAAAAGCATTTGTTAATACCCAACACCTATTCCTAATCAAAACTCTCAAGAAGATAGGATTGGAAGGGAAAATCTTCCATTTGATAAAGGCCATGTAAAAAAAATAAAGTCAAAATTACACTCAATGGAGAAGAGCTGAAAACATTTCCATTGACTAAGGGAACTCAACAAGGACGTCTTTATCTCCACTTCTATTCAATATTGGGCTGGAAGTCCTAGCCAGTATCATAAGACAACGGCAAGATATCAAGGGTGTATGATTGGGTAAAGAAGAAGTGAAATTTTCGCTATTTTCAGATGATATAATTTTATATATTGAGAATACCAAGGAGTCTACAGCAGGATTGCTGGAAACAATAGAGTCTAGGAGAGTAGCAGGATACAAGATTAACAAGCAGAAATCAATTACATTCCTAAATACTAGTGATGAGAATACAAAAAAAATATCAAGGAAATAATGCTATTCACAATAACCACGCAGAAGCTGAAATACCTAGGAATACACCTAACAACAACAAAAAAACTCAACAACTCCAAAAGACCTGTATGAAGAAAACTACAGAACATTACTATAACAAACCAAAAAGACTCCACACAAATGGAAGAATATCCCATGTTCATGGATTGGAAGACTCAATATTGTGAAAATGTCAATGCTACCCAACGTAATCTACAGATTCAATGCAATCTGTATACAAATTCCAGCTTCATTCTTCAAAGAAATGGACAACTTAATTACTAATTTCCTATGTAGAGGGAAGAAGCCCAGGGTACACAATGAAATCCTCAAAAAGAACAAAGTAGGTGGTCTTTTATTACCTGACTTCAAAACCTACTATACAGTCATGGTTGGCAAAACAGCCTGGTACTGATATCATGATAGATACATGGACCAATGAATCAGGACAGTGAACCCAGAAATAAAAGCATCAACCTACAGACAACTGATTTTTGACCTGGGCTTCTGAGTGCATCCTGGGGACTCAGGCCGGGTGTCGAGATACGCTGGGACACTGAATCCTGGATCTTTAAGGCCCACAGTTTACTTATGAGGCTGTGTCAGTGAGATCCTATGCAGAACTCCACTGGGTGAATTGGACTCTACCTCAGACAAACCTGTAACTTGAGGAGTAAGTCACAAAAGACATGATGTATGAGGAAGCAGATGACCTCATTTGAAAAAAAATCAATTTATTTTAATCCTTTACTATTATTTTTAAAGCTCAAACCATTCCAATTTGGCCTGTATGACCCAACTTCTGGCACCGTCTCATATTCTGATATGGCCTCAGTACTTCTGAATGATCCTAGCATCTAGCACAAAAAGTCTTACACTTAACTTGTACTTTCCCTACCTAAAGATCTGGGATCAAATATTTCTCTAAGCAGCCTTGGTTCTTTTTAGTGTTATGGGTCTTAGAAAGCAAGATCCGGGTGCTGGGTGTGCTAATTACTTTAGAGGCTACGATCACTGCTTCAGAACAAGGACATATAAATTTACATGAATATTCAGATTTATAATACAATTATAAAACAAGGAAAAAATAACTTGTACTTCTTTTATCTTTCAGTGAAAATCTGGGTTTTGTTATGAGTAAATATTAATATATACATTCATTTACTTTATATCCAAGTAGCAATAATGGTATTATAATTCCGAAACTAATAATAGATCAGTTATGAAAACTGAAGTTCTTTTGCATCCTTAGACGACATCTTGGTAGGATCACTACACTCAAAAGCAATCTGTACTGTGATTCAAACAGGTTTGTTTGATTTCACTTTGTATTCAATTTTAGGATTCATACCATCATTCTTTTTAGACTTAACTCAAATTTTTGAGTATCTGAAAAATATACACCGTCCAAAAGTCAACACTATATAAAAAGGTATACTCAGAAGTCCTGCTTTGATTCCCATTCCCCTATCTCATTCCTGTGTAGCCTCCATTTGCATTAGGTTCTTATCTTTCCTATGTTTCATTGTACAAAAATAAGCAATTACAGTTTTTCAGAATTAATATATACATACTATGAGTTAAGCAACACCCCTTCAATTGAGCTCTTATTTAAAAATAATTTTATTGAGCTATAATTAACATATACAATATTTCAAATCATATCAAGAAGGGTTGTGCAATCATCACCACAATCAACTTCGGAACATGTTCTTCCTTCGTGAACCCACTGCTGTTGACACCCCATTTCCCTCCCACCTCCCCTTCCATGCCCCCAGGCAATCATTAATCCAGCTACTGTCTTCTTAAATCCACCTATACTGGCTTCCCTATACAGATAAACATACGAAACAAGGACTCCATCACCTACCCCTCAGTAACAATAACCATATAAAACAGAGAAAGACCTCTAACTAAGAGAAAGCAGAGAATATTAAAAAGTTACACAAAAATGTAAATGGGTCCAAAGAGAGATCTAATGCAAGGTGTTACACTTCAGCCTAAAATCCACTTTACAAAGTTCTTTGTCTCATAGTAGGGCTGTTCACATTCCTAGTGAATATGGATGGTAGAGATTAACTGGGGTATCACACAGGGAGCCTGTAAATAGATTTTGAGCTTTTATTATCATCCACCGCATTCTGCAAACTGGGTGTTTAGGATTTAGGTACTGTTACTGTTCCCTCCTATGGATTTGGATCATATTATTTACAATCCTTGGATCACACAGGCTGGTGTGTTCCTTGCATGGGGACTTAGCTGAATGATACCTCACTTAGATGGCTGCTTGTTTGGAGATATGCCTATTTTTCCTAATAGCCAGACACAAGCTGATTTCTTCACCAAACTTTGTTTTGGCACCCATCTCTTCAGCATGAAGACAAGTTGGACGAGCATGTCACAAGAACCAATTATTCTTATTATTAAGGCTACTATTAAGTCAGGAGCTCTAATTTTTGAGTGCAGTCATTGAACACACACAGCCTGATGTACAACACATTTTCCACTTGTAATACATATAGCTTGGTATAGAAATAAACTCCCACCTGAATATTGACCAATCTGCGCAGAGCATCCATATGACCATTCAGAATTCTGCAGATCTTCTGGAACTGAAAACACAAGCAAGACTTTAGATTCTAATTATTTGATATGTTAAAATAATTCTGGTTCAGAAATGGATTGAGAGGATACAAAATATTAATGGAGTAAAACTTTTTTGCTATTTCAAATTTTCAATGCTCAATCTGATTCTCAAATTGTTAAGGAATTAAATTTCTTTCTTTTTAAATTACTTTTTTTCTTCCCCTCCTCTGGCTTCTCCATAACTATCAAAGTCTGTTTCTTTTGGTATGTAAACTACTTTTTTCTCTTATGTAAGTGGTCTCATACAGTATTTGTTTTTATGGGAATAGCTACCTTCTGTCAGCATATCTTCCAGATTCATCCATGTCATGAGGTCTTTGAGAGTTTTATCATTATTTAGCATTACATAATATTCATTCAATTTTTAGCAATGCATAATATTCCATTTTATGTACATATCAAAGTTTATTTATCCATTCCTCTATCATGGGCATTTAGTTTGCTTCTATCTTCTTGCTATGGTGAATAGTACTGTGATAAATATGGGTGTGCATATATGGTTGTGTTTTGCTCCTTATTTCTTTAGGGTATACACTAAGTAGAGAGATGATTAAGTCCTATGGTATTTCTATTAAGAATTAAATATCTACAATTCAGACAACCATATTACAAAAATAAGTAAACAACCTTATGGGATAGTCAGAAAGAAGTAATTCAGATAACAAATTTCAAACATTACCTTTTGACAACCGAATCAGCCATTTGTCAAATGTATGGGGGAAATGGGTATATCCACATATAGCCAATGGTCGTATAAATTTACCCAACCTTTTAAGATATAAATTTTAATAGTGAAACAAGGAGTCTTTCAAAGGTTCATGGAAATGTGTATTATTAAAGAGCTATTCATGGATGTTCATTTTTTATACCAAAATAAACGCATACAAACATGTTATAGCACGTTTGAACAGGACCTAATTTGAGGTACTAAAAAGGACATCAGTTTGAAAAAAGCCCCTCTCAGAGCAACATGAGATCTGCTAAAGCTGAAATAAGAACAAACATCAAATTGATGTTGAAGGTTGGATGGAAGAATGTTGAAATCGTTGATGTTTTATGAAAAATTCATTTGGATAATGCCACATAGAAACTGGCAGTTTAGATATGGCAAACTCATTTCAAGAGGGGATAAGGCAAAGTTGAAGATAAAGCCTGCAGTCATAGACAATGAACATCAATTCGGCAGGAAAAAAATAAATTTTGTCCATACGCTTATTAAAAAGAACTATTAATAGAAAATTCAAAAGAACCCACATTGTTGAAATCTCGAGTATTTCAGCTGACATAATTTTAACTGAAAAATTAAAATTAAGCAAACTTTCTGCTTGTTGAGTGATAAAATGTTGGGTTCACATCAGTTGCAGACAAGAACTGATAAAGATGCTGAAGCATTTCCTAAAAGAATTGTAAGAGGAGAGATGAATATTGGCTTTACCAGTATGAGCTAAAGAAAAAGCAAAAAGTAATGGTGGCCAAGAAGCAAAAGCAGATTGGTCAAAAAGCAGAAGTCATGGCAACAGTTTCTTTTGGATTTTTTTTTTGTTTTAAGGTATTTTACTTGTTGACTTTCTGGCCGGTAAAAGAATGATAAGATTTGCTTATTATGAGAATGTTCTGAGAAAGTTATCCAGAGCTTCAACTGGAAAACTCCCCAGAAAGCTTCAACAAAGTGCTCTTCTCCACCACCAGCTCCTCTCATCAAACAAAGGCATTTTTGAACAATATCTATGGGAAATCACCAGGCATTTACTATACAGTATTGCTCTGATTCCTTCTGGGTTCTTTTTGTTTGCTAATTAAAACCAAAAAATAAAAAATCTCTAAAGAGAACCTACTTTTCTTCAGTTAATAATGTACAAAAACTGTATTAACATGGTAAAAATCTCAGCACCCTCAGTTCTTTAGGGATAAACTAAGTGGCTTTTATCATTGTTTAAGAAAATGCCTTGATTTTAGTGGTTTATGTTACAAAATAAAGTCTGTTGTTTTTACTTTTGTCTTTTAATTCCACTTCCAAGAACCTTTTGAAGTCTCCACATATCGAGTGAAAGCCTTCATGGTTTTCAAACTCATGACTCAGTAAATTCTACTTCTAAACAAACAGACAAAATCAACATATTCTTAAAAACACAATAATCAAATCTAAACATAACTAGTGATCGCAGTGCTATTTTACCATAGCCAATATTTGGGAGCGATAAAAGGACTATATCTAAATATATTAGAATAATGTCATTTCTGAGGAAACAGTCATTAAAACTCTTGTTTTCAAAGAATGTCCAAAGTTTTTGGAAAAAATTCATGCAAGGACATTTAAAGAATTCAGTAAACAAACGGGTTATTTTTCAAACAAAATAAATTTCAGCATAGTAAAATACTAGAAATATACGAATATATTAGCAAGGTAGTGGTAATAGTAGAGGTGGTTTACTTTTCCTTATAGATATATTCTAAAGCCATATATTCCAAATTCTCTACACTGAGTATTCTTGTTTTTGTAATAAATAACATTTATTAAAATGGAATTAAAAATTTTTGGAACACTTTCGACCAATATTCTAGCAAGGTCCAGGATAATGCAAAAGGGGAGAGGATAAAAATGTTATCATAGTTAAAAGAACAGTATGTAGAGAAAACAGCTAATTTAGTGCTTTTTCATTTAAAAAGAGAAATATAATTTGTAGTGGGAACAATGAATTTCTGAAAGAAAATATGACTATCTATCTTAATTGCCTTACATGTACTTGCTTAATAAACAAAATTAATTAGGCAGTTTCTCCGTCCCCCACCCTGGAAAAAAAATCATATCCCATCACGATAAATACTTATGTAAAGAGCTGCTACTTTCTGCCCTGACATATGGTTCCCTGTAGGAAATTTTTGTTGACGGAATTACAATACATTATCTATAAGAATATTTTTGTTCAGCAAATGCTTTCTCTGCTTCCTTTCCAGTGATCTATTCTGAGAAGGGAGCTGAGTTGTCTCTAATTTCTTGGGGCTCCCTTTGTCCTGCCATCAAGCAGCAATTGCCATTTAATTCACTCATCTCGAACATACCAATCACCCTTGCTAGGAACAACAAAAACAAAATGATTTTAACTATTCTCTGTCCACATCTGAACGAAAATGAAATAACCCAAGGCTAAATTGAGAAAAGAGCTAAGGATAGAACTACAACCGCCTTTTACTATGCTCACAACATTTCTCTGACATTAATTCAATATCAGCTCTGCTTCATGTGTAAGCCTACATGTATCTGCCTAGGCATAAACATTCTATGATAACAAAAACTATTTTGAATTGGCTAATCACAATGTTATTAGTGGGGGATGCCTTGGAGCTTCTGATTCATAGCAACTACATGTGACGGACTAGAACAATTCCATAGGGTTTTCCCGGCTGTAATCTTTGTGGAGCTTAGTACCTGATCTTTCTCCTGACAAAGTGAACTGCCAGCCTTTCAGGTAATAGCTGAGCACTTCACCACTGCACCACAAGGGCTCGTTTGGACTCACAACAAATCCTAAATCCTACAACCATTAAGTCAATTCCAACCCACTGCAACCTTATCTAGGGTTTTTGAGACTGCAAATCTTTCCAGGACCCGACGTCTTAGAGAACATGGTTTGAACTCAGACTCTGTTATTAGCAATCCAAAGCTTAACTAATGTCGCCACCAGGGCTCCTTTTGGACTCACTATAACCCCATCTCAGGAGAAAGACGAAGCTGTTCACTCCCATAAGGAGTCGCACCGGGCAGTTCTCCTCTGGCTTCCAGGGTTGCTGAGTTGGCAGGGACTCCATGGCAGTGGGTTTGGTTTTGAGTTTAACTCCATCACTGCCATCATTGTGAGACCCCTCCCCAACCTGTTTGTGAAATAAAACCTCTGCCATCACGGTGATTCCAACTCAGAGCGACCCTATAAGGCAGGGTTGAGTTTCCCCGATGGGATTCCAAGGCTAGAAATCTTTATGGGAATAAAAAGTGGAGCGGCTGGTGGTTTCAAATTGCTGATATTACCATTAGTAGCCCAATTCATAACCCACTTCACCACCAGGGCTCTTTCCAATCTATCTGTCACTGACATCGAGTCAAATCCCACTCATAGCGACCCTCCAGGACAAAGTAGAGTTTCCCCTTTGGGTTTCCCAACTTTAAGTCTTTAAGGGAATACACAACCTCATCTCTCTCCCATAGAGCGGCTGGTGGGTTCCAACCACAGACCTTGTGGTTCTCAGCTCAGCATGCGGCCCTATAAATTCTGCTGATTGACCAAAGTACTTACCTTTCAGATAGGAGATGTTGCTACATAATGTTGGAATATAGACACCTTATCTATTGCCTACAATTTATTGATACTTTTCTCCTTATGAGCGCTAAACCTCTTCCCTCGCGGAAAAGTATCTCATTATAGCAAATGAGAATCAGTTCTGACCAGACCGAGCCCATCACGCAAGCGCAGAAAGGGCAGTCAAAACCTTCACAAGGCATTTGGTGAAGGAGCCAAAAAGTCACCGGAAAGATGTCGGATCATCTCAGAAGATATTTGAAAGCGAAGTCCCATGAGTTATTTCCTGTCAAGGATCACAAACCCGTCCTAATGCATATTCATGACCACTCCACTGAAATCCGTTGACTTCCTGGTGTATAGGAATAAACGTGTAAAACACCTTCTTTTCAGGAGCTTGCTTTAACTATCCTAGTCCTGGCTTGCTCCTTGCTTGATCCATCAAAGTAAACCTTTCCCCTTCCATTTTCATCCAGTCTATCTTATTTTTCAGTCACACCAAGTGAGGCCTGGGTTGGTAACATAGTGACCCTATCTATATAGATTTATGAGGCTGTAAATCTTTACAGGAGCAGGTAGCTTCCTCTTTCTCCCCAGGGGTGGCTAGAGGGTTTGAAAGGCGATGCTTACCCAACAGCTGACACCTAGGATTCCGTCGGATGCACAATAAACTCAAAAGTCGCTGCCATGTAGTCAATTCTGACTCCTGGAGACCCTATAAGCCAGGATAGAACTGCCCCTGTGAGTTTCCAAGATGGTAACTCTTTACTGGATTAGAAAGCCCTGTCGTTCTCCTGCAGAGCACCTGGTGGTTTCAAACTGGTGACTTTGAAGTTAGGAGCCCAATAGTAATCACTACACCACCAAGGCCACTGATAGTGATCTAATATTGTATACACACGTATTCTGTCAACACTTCATCACTATGCTACCAGGGCTCCTTTCCAAAAACCCAAGGAGATGAATTAATTGGTGGTGTAGCGGTTTATGGGAGTAAAAAGCCCGTCTTTCTTTGGTGGTCAGCAGCTCGAAACCACCAAAGACAGGTGGGGCTTTCTACTCCTGTAAACAGTTACAGTCTCCGAAACCCACAGGGGCAGTTCTACCCTGTCCTCTAGGGTCGCTGTGAAAACACAAAAAGATGGGAATGTGGATCATCCCAGACTAATGTTTAGTTAGCTTTCTAAAAAAAATAAAAGTGTAAATAACACAAGATTTAAGAATGGCATAATTTTCTTTTTTTCTTTCTTCTTTTTAAAATCATTTTATTGGGGGCTCGTACAACTGTTATCACAATCCATACATCCATCGTGTCAAGCACATTTGTACAAGTGTTGCCATCATCATTCTCAAAACATTTGCTTTCTGCTTGAGCTCTTGGTATCAGCTCCTCATTTTTCCCCTCCCTCCCCGCTCCCCACTCCCTCATGAACACTTGATAATGGCATAATTTACATAGATGGATGGGACTTAAATATAATTTGGTACATTGGTTACATTAAACAAAATAATCAAGACCCCCCCAAAACTCAAAAACCTCACTGCCCTCGAGTTTCTGAGATTATAGATCTTTACATGAGTAGAAAGGCTTTCTTTACCCCTGGGAGGCGCTAGTGGTTTCAGTCTTCTGACCTTGCAGTTAGCAGTCCAACTCCTAACCCACTGTGCTACCAGGGCTCCTTTCTAAAAACCCAAGAAGATGAATTAATTGGTGGTGTAGTGGTTTATGGGAGTAAAAAGCCTGTCTTTCTTTGGTGGTCAGCAGTTCAAAACCACCAAAGAAAGATGGGGCTTTCTACTCCCGTAAACAGTTACAATCTCCGAAACCCACAGGAGCAGTTCTACCCTGTCCTCTAGGGTCATTATGAGTCAGCATCGACTCGATGGCAGTGAGTTTGAATTCTTCTTTGTTAATTTGAGTGGCACTGTCAGATAAGTGTTGGACTGCTAAGTGCAAGGCCGGTGGTTCAAACCCAGCAGCTGCTCTACACGAGAAAGCGGGAACTATCTGCTTCTGCAAAGATCTACAAAGCCTCCGTGATGGTTAGAAAAAATCTCTAGTTGTGGCAGTCACTTATTCTCAATGATTGTTCATTTCTTAGGAACTACTTAAATCCATTCTGAGTCTCCACATGGATTTCTCTATCCAGCCCAAGGAGGGCAGCCTCACCACCAGAGATTTGGCTAGTGGTGGGGAAAAGGAAGACCCTCTTTAGGGGCTAAAACAATAGGGGAAAACCAAACCAGATTTACTGTCAATTCTGACTCAGTGACACTATTGGACAGGGTTCAACTGCCCCTGTGAGTTGCCAAGACTAATTGTTTATGGGAAAAGAAAGCCTAGTCTTTCTCCCAAGTAGCTGGCAGCAAGTGGTTCCAAAATGCTGATCTTTCGGTTAGCAGCCCGATGCTAACCATCACGCAACCAGGGCTCTCTACAATAGGGAAAGCTGGAGGGAAATTGCTCTATAATTAGAATAGAACAACTAGGAGAGAAAAAAAAACCCACCCCACCCCACAATCTGTTTGAGGGGAAAAAGAAATCCCAAATTCAAATACAATTTACAGAGATCCGTTTATTAATTCTTAAACAAGACAAAGGCAAACCATCCGGATGAGGGTGACCATCTGCATGAGGTCATAATGGTGTCCAAGGATTCAGTCACCTGGCAACTTAAATAGGACATAGAATACAGAGCAAACTGTCAAAAAAGTCATGATTGACAGCAGATCAATTCATCGTTGTAAGTGGCACTAGTGTGAGCAAGAAAGGGACCCAGATGGAATAAGTACACCACTGCAGATAAGAAAAGCTTCCAAGGTTGGTTTCCAAGCTTTCCGACCAGCTTGGTCAGGGTATGACTCATGACCCTGGGGCACGAGGACCCATTTCATTCCAGGGCACATGCAGGCAAGTCTCCGGTGGTAGGGTTGGCCTCTCTGCGCTGGATAGAGGAGTGGTAGCACACACCGCCTGCAGGAAACGC
Source organism: Echinops telfairi (assembly GCF_000313985.2). Classification (NCBI taxonomy): domain Eukaryota; kingdom Metazoa; phylum Chordata; class Mammalia; order Afrosoricida; family Tenrecidae; genus Echinops; species Echinops telfairi. The sequence goes on from NW_022111327.1 coordinate 3,472,013, forward strand.
TTTTTATGTTGCTAGTCTGGGGTCAGAAAAACGTAATAAATCCATGTGGAGACTCAGAATGGAATCAGGTCTCCCACTGTAAACTTACCACTCATAATTGAAGCTCTAATACAGATCATTTCTTATTGCCAAATTAATTCACAGCATCTCAACTTCCTAACTGGAACTGTCTCTAAATTTCCCCAAAATATATTTACACTATTTAATTAAAATTCTGTAGACAGGGTAGATCATCACAATTAACAATGTTTCTATGGAAAAGAAATATTTAAGTCTCAAATAGTTGGCTTATCACAATTTTAAGATTTGGATTTTTTTAATAAATGAAGGACTACCTGGACTGTGCCTAAATAACTCATACATATATATTCACATTATGTAAATATAGATAAATATATAAAAGGAAGAGTAAACTTCATTTGCATATGGATATCCAGTTGTCCTAGGTCCCAGGGTGGCACCAACGGTTTGCACTTGACTGATAACCTAAAACCTGGCAGTTGGAAGTCACCTAGCAGTGCCATGGAAGAGAGGACTGGCAATCCGCTATTGTAAAGATAACAGTCAAGTAAACCCTATGGAACACTTCTATTCTATAACACATGGGGTCACTATGAGGTAGAATTGACATAACGACAACCAGTTTGGCTTTGGTCTATTAGCCTAAAGGTTGGTGGTTTGAATCCATCCAGAAGCACTGCAGAAGAATGGGATGGAAATCTGCTACTATGAAAAATAACAGCCAAGAAAACCCTATGGGGCAGTTCTCCTTCATGTAGCACATGGTACTATCATGAGTCAGAATTGACTCTGTGGCAATAGGTTTGATTTTGGTTAATGAATACATGAACAGAGAAATAAGTAAAAGGACATAATCAGGTATGTGAAAAACAAGAAGTTCAAGAGAAAAATTTGGTGATACTAAAGTTAATTTCCCCTGCTCCCAACCCCCAAGGAATAACCACAAAAACTCACAACATTTAATGTCACTAATTATTGCTACACTGACTCCATTCAATGACTTCACAGGTCTAGCAGCAGGTATCAAAGGCAAGGGAGTGACTGGCAAAGTGAACCACAGAGAACTAATTTTAAACTAAATTCTGGCTGGCTAAATATGTAATGCAAAACACTCACTGATTCAGTAGTGTCGGCAGTACTTCCAAATGTATTCAGGTACTCAATGATGTCCTTGAGATCTTGGGCAATATGTTTCAGTTGAGCTTCTATAGTTTCTGCTAATTTGTAACTGAAAGGGCAGAGAAAAATGTAAGGATTAACAAAAATATTTTCCCTGCCATGTACTATTACCGACACACTGCTAACTAGATGTAGCCCAATTCCCCTACCTTCCTCTATGAATCTCAGTTAGGGCCAATGCACATTTCTATAGATAAAGCATTTGGGACATTATTATCCATCTTGCCATTTTCATCCACTGGTTGAACTGTTCTGAGGAATTCTAAAGCAAAGGAACTATTTTTAAGGGTTTAAATAAGCCCACAGGACTGTTAGGTGTAAGAATAGTTATCTAGTGTTTAGCAGGAAGTGCTGAGCGATCTTCAATGGTCTGGAATGCACACTATGTCAAAATAACATCTTGTATAACTAGTCTCTACCACCCAACAAAAGGTATATGAAAAGTGAGTTACACAATATCCAAAGGTAGGTATATCTGCTAATTTCACAGCAATTAATGTTTCTTAAAATTATTGATTTCCACCCAAACTTACATTCTATCATTTTTTACTATGTATACACAGAAACCCACATTCAAACATACACATTATCATTCTTAATGTTTATGAAAATCAAAGTTATCAGTGGTTTTTTAAACAATACTTATAAGGTGACTAGATTCAATAGAGTTTACTAATAATTATCTACTGCCTTTCTATCTCACAGGATTTGCAGACAATCATTTGTCTAGACTGATGAAGATTCTGGGGAAGATTCCATTATAACAGAAATGTGATTTAAATAGAGTGACTAGCAAGGAACTAGTGTTCCAGAGATATTGTCTATTCATGAGTTCCAAAAAAATTAATAAATGCATAGAATACAAAAGGAAGAAAACACAGATTCAGAAAGACTGAAAATACAAAAGCAGAAATTATTAGGTAGAAATTATCACACTTAAAACAGCCATCAAAAAAAGGTAACTTGCAAGTCTTTTAAAAATAAACTTTGGCAAAAAAAAAATAAAAACTAAATAAAAAATAAAAATAAACTTTGTACAAGCTCTTCTGTCACTATAACTTGGTCTAATTACCAAATATCAATGACAGTAAGATACAGTTACTGTGGAAACACTGGTAGTGTATCAACTGACAGCAAAAATTGACTGTTACACAACAATCTAACCCAAGACATTGCCAAAAGCATTTGATTTTTAAAGCTATAGAATTTGCCTCCAGATTAACAAATTGCCTTTGAAATCGCAACGGATTTATCATTAAGGTAATTATATGAATATCAGGTCTAGAAGAGTCAATAGAAATATAACATAAATATCCCAAAATAACATGACACTACACATATATAATTTATATTTCTAATTTTTGAACAAATTTGATAAAAAGAAAACCTTTGCAATGGTCATGTAGAAGTTTGAGATTATAAAAAATTCTATGAAACAAAATTGTCAGAATAATTTCATTTTCAAGCATCCCCCAAAGGTAAGCAGAACAGGGTCCAACAAGTTGAGTGATGTCAACTAGCAGACCTTGTCCTTATCTACCAATTTTTATTCCACCCTTCCAATTCCACTTCCCCCTCCTTTGAGGAATGCTGTTATATTCACCGAGCCTCAGTCCACTCTGCCATTTCTATCCAGTTACTCACATCCATTCACGCTGTGCATCTGTGTGTTGCAGATAGCCAAACCCACTCTGATGTGTCACAGATGCCTCTAATGGGATCAACAAATCTTCCAGTTCTTTCTGCTGTGTTAGGATGAAATCCAATTCGTTTTCCAACCTGAGTAAAGCAAGTCACCAGAAGAGATGGCAAAATAAACATTAATGAACTATTTTTAAAAAATCAACAGCTACCACCATGTAATTGATTCCGACTCGTAGTGACCCCAGAGGACAGATTAGAACTGCCACTGTGAGTTTCCAATGTTTTAAATCTCCATGGAAACACTGAACAGGGAGATATGAAATCTTTCGACTTAGAATAGCAAAGAATTCTACCTTCTCGGATTCAGTTTCACCTTTTCTGCTTCTCCAGGTACAGGAATAGTCTGAAAAGAAAATAATACAGAAAAGATATGATAATATATATTATAATTTTAGAGCAATCTAAAGTTCCTAAGATTACAAAGGGGTTTCTAATTTAGGGCATTTAATACCTAAGGAAAGCGTTTTCTAAAGTTGATAATCGTGACTGGGATAGTAAAATAACCACTCGATATAAGTATATTTTCTTGTGTTCATCTAAAAATACTTGTACAACGCAGGTCGACTAGTGAGACTATCTTATCACCTGATCATTCTCAGTCGGTGCACAATTCCAAGTGTTGACCTGGGTGGGCTGCAGAGTAAAGGGCTTCTCAGAATCCTCTTGTTCAAGGTTCCAATCATTTATCATATCCTCCAGGTTCCGGGCTGTCATCAGAGGAGTACTAATTGAACTAGAAATGCACAGAATACAGAAAACTGTGTCTAGTATGATTTTTATTTATTTATTAATTATGATTATAAAGAGATCATTTTATTGGGGGAATCTTACAGCTCTTATAACACTCCAAACATCAGTTGTACTAAGCACACTTGTACAGATGCTGCCATCATCATTTCCAGAACATTTTCTTTCTGCTTGAGCCCTTGGTATCAGCTCCTCTCTTTTCCCTCCTTCCCCATCCTGTCATCCTCATGGACCCCTGCTAATTTATAAATGATTATAACTTTGATATCTTACACCGTCTTCTGTCACCCTTTGCCCACTTTTCTGTTGTTCATCCCCCAGGGGTGGGGGCAGTAGCTATCCATCGATCATTGTAGTCATTTCCCCATTTCTCCCGCTTCTCCCCATATCTCTCCTCTACACTCATGTTATCTCTATTCCCATTATTGTTCCTGAGGGGTTTATTTGTCCTGGATTCCGTGTGTAAAGAGCACTCATCTGTACCAGTGTACATGCTCTGGTCTAGCCAGATTTGTAAGGTAGAACTGGGGTTTTGACAGTGGGGGAGAGGAAGCATTTAAGAGCTGGAGGAATGTTCTTCCTTGTGAAACATCTGTGAGGGAATGTCCAATTGTCTACAGATGGGGCTTTGGGTCTTCACTCTGACTCCCATCATTTGCATCGATATTTTTGTTTGTTTGGGGTCTTTTGATGCCTGATACCTGATACCTGATCCCATCGACACCCTGTGATCACCCAGGCTGGTGTGGTTCTTTCCTTTCCATGTGGGCTTTGTTGCTTCTCAGCAAGATGGCCACTTGTTTAACGTCAAGCCTTTAAGACCAAGACCCCAGATGCTGTATCTTTTAATAGCTGAGCATCACCAGCTTTGTTCACCACATTTGCTTATGTACCCATTTTGACTTCAGCAATCGTGTCGGGAAGGTGAGCAAGTATGATTTTTATTTTAGAAACAACACGGTAAGATTTTGAGAAGAAAATGTCATGTGAGTACTTTGGACCTTCTCCCTAGCAAAGCAACTATAACTGATGAGAAATGAAACAAAGACAAATAAAATAAAACCAAAGACAATTGAAGGCTCTGAAAACTACTCTAAGCTAATACTGCAAATGATTAAACATTTATGCAAGAAAATTAATGAAATCTCAATTGGTGTTAGGTGCCATCAAGTTGGTTTTGACCCATAACAACCCTCTGTACAACAAAAGGAAAAACTGCCTGGCCTTCCACTATCCTTATAATCGGTCTTATTCTTGACCTCATTGTTGAAGCCAGTGTGCCAATCCAGATCATTGAGTGGCTTTTCTTTTTAGCTGCCCCAACATTTCACAAAGTATGCTATCCTTTTCCAGGGACTGGTTTCTCCTGATAACATGTAAGAGAAAGCCTGGCCATCCTTGCCTCTAAGGAACCCTCTAGCCATACTTCTTCCAAGACAGATCTGTTTGTCCTTTTAGAAGCCCATGGGACTTTCAATATTCTTCTCCAGCACCACAATTCAAACGTGTAGATTCTTCTTTGTCCTACCTTATTTAATGTCCAACTTTCACATGCATATGAGGCAATGGAGAATACCATGGCTTGGGTCAGGCGCACCTTAGTCCTTAAAGTAACTAACATCCTTGCTTTTCAGGACTACAAAGAGGCATTGTGCAGCAGATTTACCTAATGCAACACATCTTTTGATCTCTTCACTGCTGCTTCCATGAGCACTGAGTAAATCTCAGTAAGAACAACAATAATCTGCGTCATTTGAGCCACAATCTGGTCTATTGACTGCCCACACTACCCTCAACTTGCCATTCTAGGAACTCTTTTCTAGATGGGTGTGGCCAGGCAGGCAGGATTACCTCTCCCTAAAGTTCGAAGTCATGTTCAAATCTCCTCCAAGAGGGGGAAGTTATTCCCTATCGCATAGGCAATAAAGTCAAGAAGTGGAAGACCCATTCGTCCAACCAGTTCCCAGCCTTAACAGGGAAAGCTTACCCATGGATTAGTAGGCTAAGAATACTGAGGCCCAGATCCACTTTGTCCCATTGCAGTCATAGGTTAGAATGCTTGCGGGAATAGACAATCTGAGAAGACCAGAGACAACCATGTCCACCCAGCTCATAAATCAGGGGTGACATCTGGAGATTAGTAGGCAACTGTCTTGACTTCAGTGCTTACGCATAGGCTGAGATTTTGCCCAGGAAAAAGGGGAGACCATAAAAGTAGAATGCTCCTAGTCATCCCTAAAGTAAATGACTTTAGTTGTAACACAGTGCAAGAAAGTCAAAACTTAGGGATGCTTATGACAATGGAGATTTCAATGGTAATCAATTAAGAGTAATATAGTAGTTCCATGAGAATAACAAATTAAATCATAGTAAAGATCGCTTGCTAGAGAGAATCATGGAAAAAGAGAGCATAGAAGGGTCCCATACCTGGAGTCAGGACAAACCTCAAACACTGACCTCAAAAACTATGTCTGCAAACGTGTCCAGATTTAATTGGATCTGAATATGGAGTAAGTCACACCTCAGGGAATTGACAAAAACCAAAAGGAATTAACAGAGATTAAGTGTCTGACATACAGCAAAAGCAATACTCAGAGGGCAATTTACAGCAAGAAGTGCACACATCAAAAAAAGAATGGATTAAAATAAACACCTTAACACATCACCTACAACAATCAGAGCAAGACCAGCAAAACAATCCCTCAGAACCTAGAAGGAAAAAATAAAGCTTAGAGGCAAAATGAATGCATCAGGAAAAAAATAGGAAAAAACAATTATGACAAGAAGTTGGTTCTTTGATCAACCACTGGCAAACCTAACAAAGGAAAGGGATAAAAAGCAAATATTAGGAATAAGAAATGAAATAAGTGCTATCACAACAGAACCAACTGAAATAAAAGATAATTACCTAAATTATGAAAAATTATATTGTACTAAATATGGAAAACCTAGAAGAAATGGACACATTTCTAGAAACACATTACCTACTTAAATTAACACAGACTGGTCTAGAAAACCTTAACATACTTATAACACAAGAAGAAAACTGCCAACATCAAAATATACAGGACCAGAAAGTTTTAGTGGGGAATTTAGAAAAGCGTTGGTACCAATCTACATAAACTATTTCAGAATATAGAAACGGGTAATACACTACCAAATTCATTTTATGATGGAAGGCTAACCCTGATACCTATCCTTGGCAAAAAAACCACCAGAGTTGGAAACAATAGATGTACATATATGTCTTATGAATATAGGTGGCACATTTTCAACAAAATTCTAGCCAACTGAATTCAACAAAACATTAAAAAAATAATATATCATAATCAAGTGGGATTCATACCAGGTATGCAATAATGGCTCTATATTAGAAAAACAACCAATGTAATCCACCACATAAAGAAAACAAAGGAAAATAACTATATCTACTGATGTAAAATTTAACATCCATTCTTGATAAAACACTTTATAAACCAGGAATACAAGGGAAATTCCTTAACATAATAAAGGCCATATATGCAAAAACAACAGCTATAATCTCATTTAATGGAGCAAAATACAAACATTCCCTCTCTGAAAGGGAACTAGGTATGATTGCCCTTTATCACCACTCTGATATAGCCCTGGAAGTCTAAGAACTATAAAAACATCAAAAAGATATTACAGACATCCAAATTGACAAACGGAAACAAAATTCTCTTTATTAGCAAATGACACAGTCCTATATGTAGGAAACCTCAAATACTCAATAAAAAATTGTTGGAACTAATTCAAAAAATTGATAACGTAGAAACAAACAGAAATCAATTGGACTCTTGTATATCAACGAAGACTGAAAAGGAAATTAAAAGAACAAAACCATTTACAATAACTACCCAATAGATAAAATACTTATGAATAAACTAGAGAAGCCAAAGACTTATAAAAAGAAAACTATCAAACACTTCTACAACAAATAAAAAACAAAAAGACTTATGTAAATGGAAGAATGTCCCATGCTCATGAATAGGAAGACGTAATATAGTGAAAATGTCAATATTACCAAAAGCAATCTATAAACTCAATGCAATTCTGATCCATGTCCCATCAGTTATTTAAATAAATGGGAAAACCAATCACCAACTTTTTGTGGAAAGGAGAGAACCCAGGATAAATAGAACACTATCAAAATTCAAAACGAGTAAAAAGCCAATCACCTCCTAAATTTAAAGCCTTTATACAGCCACAGAAATCAAAACAATTGGATATTGGTACAATGATAGATATTTAAGTAAATGGATTAGAACAGAGAACTCAAAAATATAACCAAGCACACACAGACACTTGATTTTTTTAAATAAAGGGCTAAAACACAGTAAGTAGAAGAGATAACTTTTCCAATTAGTGCTGCTAGAAAATTTGGATCTCTACCTGCAAAAGAGTAAAACAGAATCCATACAACACACCATTTACAAAAGACCTACCTATAAACCCTAGAACCATATAGATCATCAATGAAGAAGGAGGGACAAACTTAAGGGCCCTAATACAAGGCGTAAATACACTATAAAATATAATGAAAATCAACACTATAGAAGACAAAATAGAAGATTGAGTCCTTCTACAAATATGACATTTGCGACAACAAAAGACTTCATTAAAAGAGTAAAAGAAAAAACCACACCATATACTGAGAAAAATATTTGGAAATTATACATCAGAAAAAGGGATACTTTCAAAAATCTGTAGAAAACTACAGCACCTTAATAAGAAAAACACAGACAATTTACTAAAGATGACATCCAGGTGGCGAACAATCATATGAAGAAATGTTCGTGTTCCTGAGGCATAGGAAAAATATAAATTAAAACAACTATGAGATACAACCTCACACTTCTTAGCAAAATTAAAAATAAACAGAAAATAATAAATGTTGGAGAAGATGTGGAGATTAGAAAATTTATACATTGCTGGTGGGATTGTACAGGTGAACACTGTACAGCCGGGATGGAAAACAATAAGGCACTTCCTTAAACAAATGTGAATCAAAATACCTTATGATCCTCCGATCTCTGTACGTTGTATCTATCCTAAATAAAATTTTAAAAAGCACAGAGATATGCACCCATGTTTATTGCCCACCACGTGCCTATCAGTTTGTGGCACTGTGGTGGTTTGTGTGTGGCTGTGATTCTGGAAACGATGTCACTGGTGTTTCAAATACCTGCAATGTCACCCAAAGTGAACCGGTTTCTGCGGAGCTTCCAGACGAAGGACAGACGACAAAGAAGGACTCAGCTCCCATTTCAGAGGAAGAAGCCACTGAAAACATGATGCATCTCATGACATGGACAAAGGTGGAGGGCAGAATGCTTAGCAAAGTTAGTCAATCTCATAAAGGTAGGTATTTCATGACACTATTATTATAAAGGAAGAAAAATGGTTTTCACACCAAAGGAAAAGACTTTGATGACTATAAGGAGGCATGGGGCAGGAGGGAGGGGAAATAGGAAGGATGAGGAAGGGTAGTAGGGAGGGTAAATGGGAAAAGAAAAGAAAAAGAAGTCACAAAAATAGGGAATTTACTGGGATACTATCACTGTTCTTATGTGATGGGCTGTTTAACTACATATAGTATGTTTTTCTTTGTATGTGTTATATTCCACAAATAAAAGGGGAGGGGATAATAATAATAAAAATAAATTTAAATATTTAACAGTTTCATTGGCATATAATTCACATTATCATGTAATTCAGTAGCTCAATCATATTGAGAAGAGTAGTACAATCATGACCGTGATCAATTTTAGAACATTTTCTTCTTTCTTGTACTCATTGCTATGAGCTCCCCATTTGCCCCCAACCTCCCCTGCCTTATCCCCATGAAACAATTAATCCAGTTACTGTCTCTATAGATTTACCTATCCTTGATTTCATACACAGAAAAATATTTTTAAAAAGAACAAACAATTAAAAGATTAACAACATCAACAAAGTAAAATGGAGAAACCCCTCAATTAAAGGTAGAAAATAATAATAACTAGAACAAATTTAAAACGAGTCAAATGGGAGATGAAATGATAAGGTATTAAAGTTTAACCTCGTTGCATTTACAATAATCTACTTTCTAATGCATGCTGCATGTTAGCAAGGCTATTCACATCCCTAGTCTGTGGTCGGAGAAGATTCACAAGAGGCTTAATCCACGGGTATTTTCCCCTCCCTTTCTGTTTTTGAAAACGGAAACAATTTTAAAATGAGTCCAAAAGGAGATCAAGGGATAAGATAGGACATTTTAACCTAACTACTAAATAATTTAGGGAGCCCTGATGGCATTGTGCTTACATGTTCACCTGTGATCTGCCAACATTAGCAGTTCAAAACCACCAACCACTCTCATGGGTAAAACATGACTTTCTACTCCCGTAAAGAGGTAGTCTTGGAAACTCACAGGGGCAATTCTCCTCTGTCCTAGAGGGTCACTATGAGTTGGCATTGACTCGATGGCAACGTGTTTTTGTTTTGATATTTACTAACTAACTTAACAAAAAAAGAGAGATCATAGCCTTAAAAATCCTCCAGATTCCTTATCCATCAGATGTAAAACCAGTCTGAGTGGTTATAAAAGGAGGAAAAGTAAAGTAGGAATTGACTTAAATTATCTTGTGGTGCAAGAGCTAGCTTCAAACTAAGAAACAAACAAAAAAAGGTAAAAATGCAATCATCATACAATCCAGCAACTGAACTACATGACGTTTATGTAAGAGAAATGAGGCTTAAGTGCACAGAAAAACCTGTCTACAAATATTCATAGCAATTTTATTCATAACAGCAAAAAACTAAAAACAATACAGATGTCCACCAACAGGTGAATGGTTAAACAAGCTGCAGTATATACATAATACTACAAATCACTACCCATAAAAAACAGCAAATTATTAATGCATAAGACAACCTGGATAGATCACAAGGAAAAAAGCCAATTCCAAAAGGTCACATATTGTATGATTCTATTCATACAACGTTGTCGAAAAATGTCAACATTATAGAAATGGACAATAGATTCACTATTGCCTGGGACCCGGGAAAGGGGACGAGGGGGGAGAGGAGAAGAAAAGTGTGGCTGTAAAAGGTAACAGGAGGAATTCTTCTAGTTACGGAAACTGTTAGTACCAATGTCAATATCTTGGCTGTGATATTTTATGACAGTGCATTCTAAACGGGGAAAATGTGGAAAAGGAATTCAGGTGATGTTTTTTATATTATTTCTCCTAACCACATGTAAATATACAATTATTTCAAATGAAATGCTTAATTTAAAAACAAATATTAAGGATGCGCATATGTACTATGAAAGAATATGGGCCCTGGGGCTCTTCTATCTAAATTTTAATCTTGGCTCAGGTGCTACAAAACGTGTGACCATGGGCAGGTTATAAAATTTCTATGTACTCCTGCTTTCTAATTTATAAAATGGAAACAAAAATAGTGCTTATTTCCTAAAGAGTTATTACATGCATTAAATAATATATTTGTAAGTATAATTTTGTTGAGCATATGTGTTAGTTATTATTAATAATAGTAATAATTGTATTACAGTGGCACTGAACAGAAAATCTTTTTCAAATTGCTCTTTGGTTTCTAAAGTAATTTAACTTTGAAATACTATTCTAAAGCTATATAATCAAACTATACCATATATAAATATAAGGAAAATGAAATTCATGTGAATTGTCAAATAAATAGACTTACTTAACAGTCGAAGTAAGAGGTATAGAATTAGCCCTGACTGGAACAGAAGTATTAATCCAGGTTGATGCCAGTGGTTTCAGAAGAAATGTAAAGCCACTGGTGGTTGTGGTAGTGGTGTTGGTGGTGATAGTGGTCGCTGTAGTGGTTGATGTTGTAGCTGAAAAATAAAATGCGTAACGTTAGGAAGAAATGAGAAATTGCTTTCATGTAGTCCTTGTTCATTCAGATTAAAAACTCTAAAGGCATTGTAAAAATGTTAACTTGAATCCAAAGTTGTAAATTTGAACCCAAAGTTATTGTAAGGTGAAGTGGTAAGTCAACTAACCTTCCTGCTTGAAAATTGAAACATCCCAGATAAAAATCCCAGATCTGAAAAGGATCTTGTTAGAAGGTCCTGGATAAGGTGGGAGAAAAATGTGGAACAAAACTGAAAATCATAAAATAGACCCTGCTTACTGGTCATATAGAGGACTGGTGGAAACCCCAAGACTAAGGCACTTACCCCTTCCGGTCTCGAACTGAAATCACCTCCAAGTTGGATAAGCAACCACTTAAGAGCAAAGGGGTCTACCCAAAGACAACATTCGGACGGAGAGGAAAGAGGAGGAATGGCGACAGGAAGCACGGGAGGAAGTGGGATAAATTCATCGAGGGGATTGCAATGGTAGACTTGCACCATGAATTGTAGAAGGGAAAACTATGATCTGCGTTGCAAACCTGCAACTAATTCACAATAAAAGTTAAGATAAGTCCACAGAAAAATAAAAAATCATCTAACCAGTTCTACAACCATTGAAGGGATTGAATCATTCCTCAAAAATCTTCCCATAAAGAAGTTCTCGGGCCCAATGATTCATGAGGTAAACTGTAAACTTTCAAGAAAAGATTGTTATCTTACAAAAACGTTTTATAACTATATCTTTGGCTACTTACATGAATACATCTGTGCAATTAATTCCTATAAACAAACTTCGGGATCAAAGAGTCACCATACTTTAATTTTAATATATCTTGCCAAATTGTCCTCCCAAAAAGATTTTGCAAATGCACATACTTATCATTAGACAAAAGTGTTTGATTCTTTACATTCTAGCCAATACTAGGCACACATCTTTGTCAATATAATTGACAAAAGCATCTCAAAGTTTTATCTACAACCCAGACTCTTCTCCTTTCTATCTGTTCCACTCCTACGATAATGCCTTAACCTTCTATAAATAAAATCCTAAGTATATCTAATGGTCTAGATCAATATTTCCCAAGGTGGGTAATACCACTCCCCGCAGGAAGTGCTGGGAGAATCTGGGAGAGGGAGTGCTCCAAGAACATATACCCATACTTTATACTAGATTATAGGCTATAGTACACAAGTCATTCATTGACAGGGGTGCGGGGAAATTTTTTCTACTGAAAAGAGGGATGTGGATCAAATAAATTTTGGAAGTGATGGCATAGATCAAATTCTTCCTTTCCCAAGTTTATAACCTACTTCTCTTAGTCATAACATCTCTTACTAATTTCTATGGAACTTTATTTCCTACTACAAACTGAATACTTAAGGAACACTGCACAGAAAATTGTGGTTCATCTTATAATTAACAAATTTTGCTTCTGAAACAAAAAAATTATAAAAATGTATTGCAATATGTATTAAACATGCATAAAATTGCTTCCCTAATTAGAAACATTTTCAGGTTAATGGCTTGCTGTACCATAGTGCCTGGCACATGTATGGTCTGTTCTAATGGAAATTGGTCTACCTCACTGCTGCTGAGGGGTCAGGGTCAGATACTCTTTCTTTATTTCTTGTCCTTTAATCCTTGTTCACAGCTGACTGGTGGTTTATCTAAATTAGGGACGCCATTTTGAGAAGCCCATGAGGCTCTGGCATAAAAATTATACTCAAACATGAATAAAATTAGTAAGAATCTCATTTTCAAAAATTTTGAAATATGGCAAGAGTCTGACTGGAAGTTTAAACATGGAGGTATTTTCAGAAACATGGAAAGAATAAAACTATAGGCATAAATATGGAATTATTTTCAGAAATGTGGAACAATCAGACAGTAAAGAGGAAGTTGAAAGGACTTACAGAAGAAAGACAAAAAGTAAAATTAAGATGTCATGAACAAATTAAAGATATGAGTAAGCTACAATGGTAAGACAGCAAAAGAGGCATGATGTTGGCAGGGGGGAAAGGCATGAAGGGACTGAAGATATGGAAGCTACAGCAAAGTGTGGTAAAGAAACGAGATGGTGCCTGCTTATCAGAAAGAATAGTGTCTGGAGTCTTTAAGGCTTGTTTTAAAACAAGCAGCCATTTAAGCGAGAAATCAACTAAGTACACATGGAGGAAGCACACCAGTTGTGTGATCCAAGGATATAAATGAATACATCCAAATCCAAAGGAGGAAATGGAATCAGAGTTTAAATTTAGAGAAGTAGTGTATGGATAATACTGGAAGCCCCAAATCCAACTGCAGCATCCCCACATGGATTAAACCTCAGTTGAATCCCCTCTGACCGTAGTCCAGGCATACGAAGGTCCATAGATATGTAAAAATGTAACACCTTATCATTTGATTTTGCTTTTGACTCATTTTAAAGTTGTTTCAATTTTTTATATTTTCTGCTTTCTTTCCTATTGAGGATTTTATTTTGCTTCATTTTGTCATTGTTTAATTTGTTTCCTGTTTGTGTTTTTGTATGATTTTCTGTATATGAAATCAAGGATAGGTATCCCTATAGAGGCTGTAACTGGTGTTATTAAATATCCAGGGAGCATGGCAGGGGAGGTTGGAGTGAAATGAGGAGCTAACAGCAATGAGTATCAAAAAAAAATATTCTGAAATTGTTTGTGGTGATGACTGTCTGACTCTTCTTCTGATTGATTGATTAGATAGTATGATATCTAAAATATATGCCAATAAAGCTATTCTTTAAAAAATCTAATGAAAAATGACAGGAAAAAAAATAAGAGGTCAATGAATGTACAAATGTGCCTTACACAATTGATGTATGTATGGATTGTGATAAGAGTTGTATGAGCCCCTAAGAAAACGATTAATAAAAAAAGAACAAAAAAAGAAAAGAGTCAGGAGTGGAGCACATTCTTTTGACCACAAGATTCCTGACTCCTTAACCTCCTTGAACCAGGAGAAATAAAGTTGTGACACTGGAGAAGTAGTGGCAGGAGATGCCGCAGCACCAGGATGGTATACTTCCTGGCCCACTGAGCTAAGAAGTTTAGTGCCTCTGGACCCAAGGCTCACTTGTGGAGTGGGTTGCCTCCAGGCACTTAATTGAGGGAGCTAGGTTTGCTGATCCTAGAGCAAACAGCTAGAGCGGAGTACCTTAGGGCTGAGGTTATAGTAGATGGAGTAGATTGCCCCTCAGGCATTTATTAGCAATGCTTAAAAAAAAAACCCAAGGCTTTGCACTATTGTCTTAGAAGGGCAGAGGCTAAGCGGCTGCGTGGATGACTGGCTGAGAACCAGAGAGAGATGTGCTTGGCTGAGAAGAGGTCATCTTGACTTAAGAACTATATACTGAGCATTTATAAATTGTAACCTGTTAATGTCTCTAATAAACATTTCCTTAAGTATTGTCTGTGAGTTTTGTGTGGCCCACAATGGATTATAAAACCTAACAGAGTAGTAGAGTGTTGGATAGCTGATATCAGAATTGATGCAGATGTTTGTTGGATGCATGCAATCTGACCTCCACCTCCTAGGAACTGGCTTTGGACTCATGTTTCATTCTCCCTCTCCTGTGGAAGTCAGAGGAGGTCGGAGGCCACCCCCACCATTCTAACATTAAGTATAGTAATTTGTAAAGTTCTCAAGACACATTTTCACGACTGTCATAGGTTGGCCAGTAAGCCTAGTTTACAGTAGAAACTTCCTAAGTGTTGGATGTGTAAAAGAATTCATAAATAACTGGTGAACATCTCCGCTTCAGGATTTTAAGTTGAAAAGGGTTTGACTCTTAGTTACTGTTAGTTTTGAATAGTGATTCCTTTCGGTCCTAAGTGAACTTTTAAAAGTAAAAATAAACAATACTTCCCTATGATAGAGCCTGACTTCCTCAAGATGGGGTCAGGTTTCAGTAGCAACCGAACCTTAATCACACAGCTCACAATAGTTGTGGGTAAAGAGTAACAAAATTTTCTTCAACCAGTAACCTAAGAGGCTCTGATTTGGTAGAAACACATTTAGAATAGAATATAAACAGCTTTACAAAAGGGTCAGCTATAAACAGAAAATGTAGGTTGAACCTTAAACAAAAATTCTTTGTCAGGCAACAAATCTTTTTCAATATACAGGTAGTTCTTGAATTACATAAATTGGCTTTGACTTAAGTCAAATACTTCATTTAAGAAAAACTTTTTTTAGTTTTTATCATCGTTGCCGTTTATTATCAGTTTCTTTATAGATCAGATCTTTATTTGTCTTTGGGGGTTGGAAACATATATAAATGTACAGATATATATTAATACATACATAAACTATAAGTTATAAAAGTTTGCTCTGATGATAAAGAATAATTAATAGATGTTGGCATTTTGTCAGTTGCTGTAATAACTCCATTGGGGGAAGGTTCTGGATCAGTTGGCTTATCCCTGTTTCTAGTCAGAAAATTAAGAGTGTGAGTGAACTATGGAATGGTATGATATCTGTAATCGCTCCCAAAATGGTTTTGAAAAAAAATAACAATTCTTTTCATTTTTAAAAAAGAGTTGGCTGAATGGTATTCTTTTCCCCTTCATAGTGAGTTCTCGCTGCTTCTTAATTCTACCCATCAACTTTAGCAAAGTGATCAACATTTGGGTCCAAGTCTTCATTCAAAGGAAGCCCCTGATTTCGTTTGGGAAACAATCTATATCACAGTGTGTAGCACAGTAAATAATAACATTGAATATCTGCAAGTGACTATCTGAGAATCATTAGCATCAGCAAATCCCACATTGCAGCATTGTACGATGTAGTACATATTACTACCAATCAGATATATAAAAACAAAAGTGGATGACTCCGAGTGCAGTTTATCATAACTCAAATATACTGTAAGTCGGGGACTATCTGTATATATTAAGTCAAATTTGAAACTCTGATAAATAAGAAAAAATTCTAAAGCTTAAAAATAGACAAGAATTTGATAGTTCTGATTGGGATTTCTCTAAAGGAAGTAATATCATTATCAATATTGACATTGTCAACATTATTAACAATATCAACAATATTAACCACTCGTACTTTTGACAACCATCTATATTCATGTACTTTTGAGACACTCTGAAGAGGTGGACGAAACCTTCTTAGACTGTCCTCTATTTTCTCCTTTTTATGTAGTATATTTCACATACAACTCAATGATTTCAAAATTCTTACTAGAAGCAGAAGTTGCTCTACCTGCTCCAGGAAATTTTAATCCAAACCCTAAAGTTATAACAACATGTGTTCCGATTAAATTTATTAGGGCACCAACTGCAGAGAACA
The DNA here is from genome assembly GCF_000313985.2 of Echinops telfairi. NCBI lineage: Eukaryota > Metazoa > Chordata > Mammalia > Afrosoricida > Tenrecidae > Echinops > Echinops telfairi. Next base: position 3,488,896 of record NW_022111327.1, read on the forward strand.
ATATAGTGTAACCTATTAACTTTTTAATAAAAACACATAAGAAATTTATATGAAATCATTTTTATCTGAATGGTCCTTTAGAAACTTTTGGTTAAACTTAAACAACAACAACAACTAGGGTTAATCTATTTGTATGACATGTCCAGAAAAGGCAAATGTATGGAGGCAGAAAATAAATGACTGTTTTTTTATATTGACCGATCTTACAGAGATGATGGAAATGTTCTAAAACTGGATATGACAAGGATAACACAGTTCAATACATTTATCCAGAATTATAGAATAGTAGACTTGAAGTAAGTGAATTTTTTGATATGTAAATTATTCTTCACTAGAGATAAGCCTATCAAACCACACTTACTGTTGTTGCGGACTCATCATGACCCTGTAGGACAGAGTTGAACTACCCCTGTGGGTTCCAAAAATTCTAACTCTTTACAGTAATAAAAAGCCTCATCTTTCACCCGAGGAGCAGTAATTAGTTTCAAACTTTTCAGATCAAAGCTAAGCTTTAAAAATACCATAGTCAAAACAATTTTTCATTTTGTAGACAAGGTCATCAGTGACAGTAATGGGGACAATAATGCCCGTCAAAGGTTAAAAAGCAAGTCGTTGCACATGGAATTCAAGAATCTTACTCTGAACCTCACACACTGTCATATTCATAAAATCTATCAAAGTTGAGAAGGATATTGCTTACATATATCAAAAGTTTCCAGAATCACAAGTATATCTAAAAATTGAAGTTTATTTGGTAAAAAAAGCAATTAATGTGGGAACCAGAAACTTTAAATAATGTTTACCTAGGGAGTTACAGTCTTGCAAACACACAGGGGCAATTCTACCCTGTCCTATCGAGTCTCATGTGTCAGAATTGTCTCAGTGGCAGTGAATTTGGTTTGGAGAGGCTAACTAAACAAGAGGATCAGAGCAGCATGCTATTACTATTCTTTACAGTACAGTTAACATCTGTACATTTTATTTTCTGGTAAGTTTTACACCCAGGAATGGTAACGACCTTGCTATAGTAGGATTTTTAGAAGTCCAAGGAGCCCTAGCGGTGGAGTGGGTTATGTGTTAAGCTTTAACTTCTTCTTTCAAGATCGGTGGTTCAAACCCACCAGTTGACCCATAGGAGTCTTTTTGAGCTCATAAACATTTAGAGTTCAAGAAACCCTATATATGCTTTAGGAGAAAGGGTCCCTGGTGGCAGAGTGGATAATGAGTTGGGCTGCCAACCAGAAGAATAGCAGTTCAAAACCACTCGATTGCAGCTTTTGTGTTTGTGTGATGAGTCAAAATTGACTCAATGCCAGTGCTTAAAAAAATATAATTCAATGCTTCCTCCACGCCACCACCACCCCTGCCCACTATCATGATCTCAATTCTACCTGACAAGTCTGGCTAGAGCAGAGGATGTACACTGGCACAGATAGGAACTGGAAACAGGGAATCCAGGGCAGATGATCCCTTCAGGACCAGTGGTGTGAGTGGCGATACTGGGAGCGTAGAGGGAGGGTGGGCTGGAAAGGGGGAACCAATTACAAGGATCTACATATAACCTCCTCCCTGGGGGACAGACAACAGAAAAGTAGGTGAAGGAAGACGTCAGACGGTGTAAGATATGACAAAACAATAATTTATAAATTATCAAGGGAAGAGCAAATGTTTTGAGAATGATGAGGGAAATGAATGTACAAATGCGCTTTACACAATTGATGTACGTATGGATTGGATAAGAGTTGTATGAACCCCTAATAAAATGATTTTTAAAAAATTTTAGTACTAGTTAGGATAAAATACAAGAAAGTTTAATGATAAACATTATGGTAAAGTTTTAAAAAAAATGCCCTGACAGCATCCAGTTTATATAGATCTGTTAGAAAGACTTGTCTAAGGCATATACAGAATTTCATATCTTCAACATTTGCTGTTACTTTTCCAAAAGAAGATGTGTAACAAGGAAGTTGGGATTATGAGACAATGTCATTTTTCTCAGCTCAAATAAATCATTCAGATGATCTCCCTCAAGGAGAGAATTCAAGAGACATCAAACAATGTTAATTAGAACACCCAAAATCCAGTTAGCCTTTTCCCATGTTCCATCTCTGATATGTAAACAAATTAGAAATCACAGACCTGGCACATATTCACATAAAAATGTTCCCTTTGTTTCCCATTTGATGTTATGTTCACAAATAAATCTTTTCCCTTCAGAAGTTTCTTTTCAAAACAATGATAAAGGACAATATGCTTCACATTAACATTTTAAGATCTAATTATAAACATGACACAGTATAAAAATCATTCCTAAAGCTATGACAATGAATCTCTTACTGGTATTATTGGTATCAGCAGTTATAACGCACTGCCACTGAGTTTGACTCACGTTCATAGTCAGCCCATAAGGACTGAGATGGAATACTCTATCAGGCTCGGGGGAGTAAAAATGAGAATTTGAGAGAGAGGAGAGATCTATTGCTTATATTGGCAAATTAAGTTATGTGGCCTTATGGGAAATCATAATATTTTCTTTGGAATAAGCAACTTACATGAGAGTCCAGAGGCGGTAGAGGTAGAAACATTGGAAATGGAGGTAAACAGCATGGTGCTTTAATTAGTAGTGGTACAGCAGAAGATGCTGAATTCAAACCTAAAGATAAAAGTAACAAGCAGAAAAGAAGTCACTAAAAATAACTCAGGGAAGTGAAACAATATACAACAGTGTTTTTTATTAAGCAGAAACAAAAACAAAGCAAGGGAAATCAGGTATGCTGAAATCGACTATATATCACTTAATAAAAGCCTGATTTTAAAAAATTAGCTCATTGGTTCAGTTTAGTATAGCCTGCCTTCTATTTATAATCACAACAAAGAAATTTCACTTGCCTTTAAAAAGTAAACAGAAGAGGGGAATCCACTTCCAGAATGATGTCATAAGAAACCCACAATTTCTGTTTCCCCAATGAAATAATCATAATTGGTAAATATTATATGAATATATAACAAAGCAAAACAACCATGGTAAATCACGGGTAATTGTCCTAAGGGCATAAAGAAGAACTGTTTATTTGAAAAAGAATCTACTAAAACCCAGTGATGAGTCCATATCATTTAAGCCAGGTCCCATACCTTACCTTTCCTCCCAGTCTCCTTGCTCAGCTTGACAGAAAATACCCTCAAGGCTGGAGTGACCAAGAGAACTGGACATTCTCCTTACAGTTAGTGTACTAGAAGCTTCAGTTTTAAAGTATTTTGTTTGTGGTTTACAGTGGGAGTCCTAACTCCATTTTTGTTTTCTGTAGATATACTTCTCTTTATATTCATTTTTGGTAACAATTTTATTCAGGCATAACACATATAAACACATACAATTTACCTTTCTAATGTTTACAATTCAGTGGACTATAGTTATTCAGTTATGTAACCATCACCACTACCTAATTTTTTATCACCTAAAAAATAAATCCTGTACTCATTAGCATTAATTTCCCATCCTCCAACCTAGTCATAAGTAATTCCCAATCTACTTTCATCCTAGTTGTAGCATGTATCATCAGCCTTATTTTTTAACCATGTTATCAGCATATGATTCACAAATCATACAATTTAATAGTTTAATCATGTTAAGAAGAGTTGTATAATCACCAGAACAATCCATTTTGGCACATTTTCTTCTTTCCTGTACTCATCATTATTAGCTTCTCATTTCCCCACAAACTGCCCTGATAAAACCCCAAAAGTCCATTAATTCATTTACTATCTCTATAGATTTACCTATCCTGGATGTCATATACAGAAAAACATTAAAAACAAACAAACAAAAACCCTAACAACAGTAACAAGGTAAAGCACAAAAAAAAAAACCGAGAAAATAATAAAAACTAAATAAATCTTAAATGGGTCAAAAGGGAGATGAAATGGTAAGGTGCTAAATTTTAGCTAAGGGGCCTCTGCAATAATCCACTTTCCAATGCATTCTGCGTGACAGCAAAGCTGTTCACACCTCTGGTCTATGTTCAGAGGGGATTCACCAGAAGTTTTCTTCACGTGTAATTCCCTTCGCTTATTTTTTTAACTGAAGCAACTTTAAAATGAGTCAAAAGGGAGCTCAAATGATAAGATATTACATTTTATCCTAACTGCATCTTCCATAATCAACTTTACAATGTTCTGTCTGACCTAAGTCCATTTGAGTTCTTTCTGACCACCAACCAGCAATATGACGGCTTTGCTTTCAACCAGAGTGTTTGCAAGTAGATTTCAATTACCTGTCCAGCCCAGGTGGGAGAAAGATGTACCTTCCTCCTTCCTTAAAGAGTTACACCTTCCCACCATGATTGCTGAAGACAAATGTGTGCATAAGCAAATGTGGTGAATAAAGCTGATGGTGCCTGGCTATCAAAAGATACAGCGTCTGGGGTCCTAAAGGCTTGCAGGTAAACAAGCAGCCATCTGGCTCAGAAGCAAAAAATCCCACATGGAAGAAGCACACCAGCCTGTGTGACCACGAGGTGTTGAAGGGATCAGGTATCAGTCATCAAAGAACAAAAAATCATATCATTGTAAATGAGGGAGAGTGCAGAGTGGAGACCCAA
>NW_022111327.1:3494246-3519191 GCF_000313985.2 Echinops telfairi
TACAAATACACTTGATACAATTGATGTATCGAATGTTATAAGAGTTATAAAATCCCCCAATAAAATGATTTTTAAGATTAAAAGAAATTTGTGTACCAAATGAGAATAAAATGGTTGTTTTGTAATGAGAAAATGAACCTAAGAGCTGAATAAAGATGAAAAAAAATAATTTACAGATACACATCACCTGGAAGTTGGGATGCTAGGGCTAGATAGTCATGAGTGATGGGCTAGATGGTTGAAGGGCTCCAGAACCAATAGTATAAACTTTCCTGATCAGCAAGTGTGTACATATCCCAATCATGGTCCTTTCCCTGCTTCTGTAGTCTCCACAATAAGTTGATCTGCTTCCAATCATGATTTTGTGATCATTTCCTTTGTTTCCTATACTCTACAATTAGCATTTTGGCCATTTATCCTTTAGACACCATTGTAGCCTCATGGCATATGTACTTTGGGCATATTATCGGGAGGGACCAGTACCTGGAGAAGGGCATCACATATTAAAAAGTAGACACAGTGGCTAAAACAATGGCCTCAAACCGAATAATATATGTGAGGATGGCATGGGACCAGCAGTGTTTCATTCTTTTGTGCATGGGGTCGCTATGAGTCAGAACATACTCAATGACACCTAACACTAATCTTTATTATTTTGCATGCTGTTGTGATGCTGAAAGGTTCACTCACAATGAACAGGTTTCAGTGGAGTTTCCAGGCTAAAACAGACTAGGAAGAAGGAAGAGGAGGTTCATTTCTGAAAATTGAAATGAAAGCTTTATGAATAGTAAGGGAGCATTGTCATTTATACTTCCAGAAAATGAGTCCTTAAGGCTGGAAGGCACTCAAAATATGAGTGGGGAAGAGATACCTCCTCAAAATAGAGTGAACTATAAGACATGGATGGAGCAACACTTTATGGACCTTTCTTTGCGGATGGGACCTGACTAAAAATGAGAAGAAACAGCTAAAAACATCCACTAATCATCAGAACGTGGAATGTATGAAGTAGGAATCTAGGAAAATTGGAAGGCATCAAAAAAGAAATGGAACACAATATCCTAAGCTCTAGTGTGCTGAAATGGACTGGTCTTGGCCATTTTGAATCGGTTATATGGTCCACTATGTGTAAATAACGAATTCAACAGGAATGGAGTCTGGGGCATCATCAGAAGGAATTTATTTCACAATTTATCTTGAAGCACAATACTTTCTGTGATAGGACAATGTCCACACTCTTACAAAGAAGACCGGTTAATATGACTATTATTGAAATGTATACATTAACCGTTAAAGCTAGTGAAGATATTGAAGAATTCTACCACGATCTTCAGTCTGAAATTGATCAAAGAACAATAGCATATGCGTATCATGAGAGTGTTTTGGGAAAGCTAGCCAAAGAAAACAACTGGGAATCTTCACTAAAGAGTCCTCCTCCACCACAACAATGCTCCTGCTTATTATGCTCATCAAACAAGGGCAATTTTGCGAGTTTCAGGGGGAAATCCTTATAGTCCTGATTTGGCTCTTTCTGACTTGTTTTTGTTTCCTAATCTTAAAAAATAATGAAAGGGCGCCCATTTTTCTTCAGTTACTGTAAAAAAGATCATATTGACATGGTTAAATTCCTAAGACTCTCAGTTTTTAAAAGAATAGACTAAATGCCTAGAATCATAGCTTATAAAAGTGTCTTGACCTTCATGGAGCTTATGTTGCGATATAAATTTTGTATTTTTAATTTTTATCTTTTAATTCCATTTTCCATGAACTTTTTCGAAGTCCCTTGATTTATTCATGAAAGGAACCCTGGTGATATAGTGTAACTGTATCAGTGACCAATGGCTAACCAAAATGTCAGTGGTTCAAACCCACTAGCTACTCCAAGGCAGAAAGATAGGGCAGTCCGCTTCTGTAAAGATTACAGCCTTGGATACCTTATTTGGCAGTTCTACTCTGTCCTATAGGGTTGCTATGAGTCAGAATCAGCTTGCGGGCAATGGGTTTGGGTGTACATCCATGCAATAGCATTTCATTTCCCATAAAAAGGAATGGAGTACTGATTTATTATGTTACAACACATGTATTAATCCCTCGGAGCTATAAAAAGTTAATGAGCGTAGTTAGCATCTACCTGAAAAACTTGGGAGGTTCCAGTCTACCCAGAAGCCTCTTGAAAGAAAAGGCTGGCAATCTACTTCCCAAAAGATCTGCCATTGTAAGCCCTATAGAGCATATGAAGCCTCCCTAAATCAGAATTAATACAATAGTAATTAAAGAGAAGCACACATTGTGTGACATTGTTTATATGAAATGTCATTCAAAATAGGCAAAACTATAAGGACAGGAAGTATGTTAGTGGCTATCAGGGGCTGGAAGTAAGGAGGCATGCTGTTTGGAGGGGGGGTGGGGGGGGTGGAGCGAGGGTGGTTATAAGAATTATCTACAACTGTTATCACTGTGAATATATTAAAAATCACTGAACTGAACTGAACTGTACACTTTAAATTGATGAATTACATAGTGTGTATATTATATTGCAATAAAGTTGTGATTTAAAGTAATAATAAATAATACGCCCTCACCAAATAGTTAACAAAAGAATATTAACTATCTGGAATAAATTTACAGAAAACAGTTTAACTGCCTTTTGCTTTAAAATAAGGGGAGAAAAGCTATAAAAGAAATAAACTGGAGAAATTCAGTACATAATGACGAAAATGAGATCAGTTACCTGAAAACAGTCTATATTCTTTCATACTTACCACAGAATATAATACCTTCCAGATGGTGCAAATGGCTAACTAGACTGACTGGTAATGGAACGGTGAAAGCTTATAGTCCACTCAAAAGTACATCAGAAGAAAGGCCTGGTGATAGATCTACTTCTTAAAAATTAGTCATTACAAATCTTTTGGCACATAGTTCTATTTTGACACACAAAGAGTTGCCATGTGTCAGAATCAAGTAGACATCAATTTTTGTGTGTCTCCCCCCACCCATTTAAAACAAATTGTGGCCATATATTCAGGCTTCAAACTGGTTCAGATATGCCAACAACCAAAAGCAGAACAGAATGGAATATTAAAATATTGGGTATCTGGAACTCTAACTGGAACAGGAAAATTTACAGACTGAAGCCTTGGAATGGAAGACTTGGGAGGAGGATAGCATGCCCATTTAAGAACCTGATGCATGACAGTGTGCCACTGCCCATTGTGGAGACAGACACACAGTCAAAGCAGCCATCTTTGAGCCGGGCAATGCTGTTTTCTCCGCAGGCAGCAAAAAGATTTGGAAGGAATGCAATGCCCACGCAGTGGAACGTTGACCCATGCATCATCTTTCCTGCTCTACTTAGTGCTCTGGCTCCAGTATTGCCTTGCAGGTCATCAATACAGACAAAGCATTCACCAATACAGCTTCCACATTTACAATTTAATACTGATGACAGTTCTTCCTGGCCTGCTACCATTAGCACCATCCTTTTTCACAATTTTTTACCACCAGTGGCAAACTCAGTGTCCCTCAAACAAAACATGTTTTTGAAAAGTTTGCCCCTCCCTCCAAACTCGGGTAATCATTAGTAATCTTTGGCTTCTATATTTTTACTTATTTCACGTAAGTGACAACATGCAATATTTGTTCCCTTTTTTAGGAAAAAAAACAGCCTTTTTATTGTGACTTGGGTGACAAACAGATCAGCAGTTTCACATTCAACAATTCATACACATTCAGTTTTATCTCATTCACTATAGTCTCCTCAAGGTAACATTACTGTGTTAGTCCAGTGGATTAGAGAATCAAATCCACAGGCACTCATATGTGTATAAGAGAGAACTTCATATCAAAGAGCAATTGCACATTGAGAAAACATCCCAGCCCAGTCCAGGTCAAGTCCATAAATCCGATATTAGCCCATATGTCCATTACCAGTCTATAAATTCTTCTTCAGATTCACGAAGCACATGGCATGACACTGAATGCAAGAAGAAAGATAACAGGTCAGTGGGTGGAAAGTCTTGTGGATCCAGTGGCAGTAGAAACCTCTCAGCGCAGACGTTGGTCTCCATGTGGCTCCTCCAGCTCCAGGGCTCTGGTTGCATCAGTGTAGCTCCATCTGGATTGTCAACAGGAATGCCTTGAAGGGAGTGTATGTGTGTCCCACCTCCAGCAAGCTATTTATCTCCTTAGCACCTCCAAATGAGGTCATCAAGCTGCGACCTGATTGACAGTCTAAACTCCACCTCTTCACTATTAAGTCTCAAATTGACAACAGATTATGTAGCTCCCACAATTACCCTTCCCACTTGCATTTGTCAGTTTGTGATAGACTTATTTTAGTCAGCAAGTTTTCAAGGTTCATACATGTCATGGTTTGCATCAGAACTTCCTTTCTCTTCATGGCTATGTGAAATATTACAATGTATGCATATACATTTTGTTCATCCATTCATCTGCTGATGGACATCTTGGTTGTTTCCATGCCAACTTGTTTGGGCATAATACATGGCACATAGTAGTAAGTGCTTCTACTAAACTTAACCTACTTTATCCAGACTTCAAAATTTAATTACAGATATTCTATATCTCCCTTTAAAGGAAAAGGTGCTTAATAAGTGATCTGTGCTACATTCTGTTGCTGCGTGTCTCCAATTATTGATCATAACATGACAATACAGGGGGTCTTCAAAAAGTTCATGGGAAAAATGGAATTAAAAATAATAGAATTTTGCCACAAACGTTTACAAAAACTTTTATTGGGGGCTCTTACAGTTCTTATCTCAATCCATCCATCCATCCATTGTATCAAGCACATTTGTATATATGTTGCCATCTTCATTTTGAAAACATTTTCTTTCTACTTGAGCCTTTGGTATCAACCAAACTTTTTTATAAATGAATTTCTTATTGAGAATTAGGTGGAGCGGGTCCACATTCCAGACCATCAATTTCCCACAAACATTTTGAAGCCCTTTTGTATACGGCGTATGATTGTTACTGAAAACAACTAGGGCCATGGGACTACTAAGAAAAGGGAAGAGGAAGCAGAGTGGGTAAGAAATGCTAGGTAGAAACTGAGCACATTTCCACAGACCTTCAACTATTTAAAATTTAGGAGAAGCTCCACAGATATGAGGGTAAGTACAAAAAAAGTATTACTGTTAGAGTTGCAGTAACGGTTGCAGCAATACATTGACAGGGAGCTCCCAGAGATTCAGGCTGGATTCAGAAGAGGATGTGAAATGAGGGATATCATTACTGGTGTCAGATAGATCCTAGATGAAAGCAGAGATGCTTACTTGTGTTTAATGGACTATGCCATGGCACTCGACTGTGTGAATCATAATGAACTATGGATAGCCTTGAGTAGAATAGGAATTCCCAAACACTTCATTGTACTGATTCGGCCATTGGACATAGATCAAGAGGCAGTTGTGCAAACAGAACAAGGGAATACTGCCTGGTTTAAATCAGGAAAGGTGTGCATCAGGGTTGAATTCTTTCATTATATTTATTCAATCTGTATGCTGAGCAAATAATTAGAGAAGTTGGACTAAATGAAGAAACTTGTGGTATCAGGATTGGAGGCTTATTAAAAACCTACTATATGCAGATGACAATACCTCACTTGCTGAAAGTGAGGAGGATTTGATGTATTTGTTGAAGATCAAGGATTTCAGCCTTCAGTATAGATTGCAATTCAATGTAAAGAAAACAAAAATCTTCACAACTAGCCTGATAGGAAACATCATCATACATGACGAAAAGATTGACGTTTTCAAGGATTTTGTCTTACTTGGATCCACAAATGCTCATGGAATACTCACATTCCCAATAAGATCACTGAAGACAAAATCGGTGCATAAGAAAATGTGGTGAAGAAAGCCGATGGTGCCTGGCTATCAAAAGATATAGCATCTGGGGTCTTAAAGACTTGAAGATAAACAAGCAGCCACCTAGCTGAGAAGCAACAAAGCCCATATGGAAGCAGCACACCAGCCTGTGTGATCATGAGATATCGATGGGATCAGGTATCAGGCATCAAAGGCTCAGAACAAAATCATACCCAATGTGAATGGGGGGAGGGGAGGCCATGGAGTGGAGATCCAATGCCCATCTGTAGACAATTGGACATCCCATCAGAGGGATCACAGGGAAGAGATGAGTCAGGCAGGGTGCAATATAGCACCGATGAAACACGCAACTTTCCTCTACTTGTTTGGTGCTTCCTTCCCCCCACTATCATGACCTCAATTCTACCTTACAAATCAGATTAGACCAGAACATGCACAGCGCTACAGATAAGAAGCTGAAACACAGGGGATCCAGGATAGATAAACCCGTCAGGGCCAACAACGAGAGTAGAGATACCAGAAGATTATGGGAGGGTCGGGGGAGATAGGGGGAATCAATCATAAGGATCAATCTATAACCCCCTCCCAGGGGGACGAACAATGGAAAAGTGGGTGAGGGGCGACAGAGGACGATGTAAGATATAAAAATAATAATCTATAACTTATCAAGGGTTTGTGAGGGTGGGGAGGCATGGGAGGGAGGGGGAAGAAATGGGGAGTTGATATCAGGGGCTCAAGTGGGAAGAGGATGCTTTGAAAATGATTATGGCAGCATATGTGCAAATATGCTTTACACAATGGATGAATGTATGGATTATGATGAGATGTAAGAGCTCCCAATAAAAATATGCAATAAAAAGGAGAGATCAAAAGACACATTGCATTGAGTAAATCTGCTGTATGAGACTTCTTTAAAGTGTTGTAAAGCAAGAGAATTATTTTAAGGACTAAGGTACACCTGACCCAACCATGGTATTTTCATCATCTCATATGCATGTGAAAGTTGAACACTGAATAAGGAAGACCAAAGAAGAATTGATGCGGTTGATTTGAGGTGCTGGCAAATAATATTGAAAGTACTATAGATTGCCAAAGAACACACAAATCTGCCTTGTAAAAAGTACTGCCAGAATGCTACTTAGAGGCAAGGATGGTGAAACTTCATTTCATACTCTTTGATCATGTAATAGGAGAGACCAGTCCCTGGAGAAGGACATCATGCTTGGTAAAGAAGATGGACAGCAAAGAAGACAAGGGCCCTCCACGAGATGGCTTGACACCAAAAAAGCAAACTCACTACCATCAAGTTACTACCCAATCATAGTGACCTCGCTGTAGGTTTCTGAGACTGGGTCTGTTTACGGGACTAGAAAGCCCAGTCTTTTGCCCATGGAGCTGTTGGTGGTTTTGAATTGCCAACCATGCAGAGTGCAGCCCAATGCATAACCACTACACACCAGGGCTCCTTGGGTTGACACAGTAGCTGCAGCAATAGGCTCAAACACAAGAACAATTGCGAGGATGGCACAGGACTGGGTGATGTTTTGTTTCGTTGTATACAGGTTTGCTGTGAGTTGGAACCAACTCAATGGCAGTGAGTTTGGAGTTGTGAAAAATGTAAACTACAATAGCACAAAAATTATTAAGCATCTTAAGTGAAAAAGGCTGACATAAGTAAGCCCAGGCAAACGAACAATTTGACAATATGACATTTTAATCTAAATATCCACTTCTTGAGGTGGTAACGAGGCCTCCCAACATCTGTGGCAGGGTGATATCAGAGAAGGCCCAGAGGGAGCAAGATGCTCCCCATCCACATAAAGGGCAGGTGTCAAAGGAGACTGGAGAAACTAAACCTCTGCTCCATCATGCAGCACTAAGGAGACACCCTTTTCACCCTTGCCAAGGTGATAGCAAATAAATATAGCTAAAATAAAGGGTTAGGACAGATCCAGAGTCTTAAAACATTACATAAAAATGTTCAAGTTTCAAAGAAAATCACTCATTCAACCAAGAACCAGGAAGATCTCAAACTAAATGTTAAAAAGTAATCAGTAGATGTCAACCCCCAAATGACAGAGATGTTGGTGGAATAAAGGGAACAGGGAAAAGAGTCACTGATGTAACTAACAGAAGAATAGAAATTGCCCAATCTGAACAACAGAGATAATACAGACTGAAAAAAATCATAAACAGAGTTCTGTGGGGGCTATGAGAAAAAAACTAACATCCATATCAAGATGAGGAAGAGGGCAGGGCTGAAAAACGACTTAATGAAATAAAATCTGAAAACACTCCAAATTTGGCAAGAGACATAAGCCAAAAGCTGACTGAATTCCAAAGGTGAGAAATCTCAAAACATCCACACCAAGATGAATAATAAGAAAGCTTCTGGAAACCAAAGGCAAAGAAGTCTTGAAAGCAGCAAAGGGATAAACCAGCATCTAACCTGCCGAAGAACATTTACTCAAAAATCAGTGGATTTCTCATCAGCAACAATGAAAGACTTAAGGATTAGCTCAATCTTTTTTCAAATCCTAAAAGAAAATAAAACTCCAAACTCTCAACCTCAAATCCTCTTTCCAGCAAAAATATCCTTCAGGAATGAATGAGAAATCAAGACATTGGGCAATAAAGAGAAACTCAGATGATTTCTCAGCAGGGGCTCACTAAAACAAATTCGCCAAACAGCAAAGAAACATGGAAAGGAATCTTGGAAAAACAGAAAGCAAGAAAGATTACTCAAAAGGAAAAATATGGACAAATATGCTAGGCTTTCCTTCTCATCTTGAGTTTTCTAAACTATATTTGGTGATTGAAGCAAAATTATTAACACTGTCTGACGTGGCTATAAATTAATGAAAATATTTAGAACAAGTATATTAAAAATTCGGGAGGGCTAAAGGGTTTAAAGGGAAAAAAAGCTTCCTGTAGCTCGATCAAGCTGGTAAAATGATATATACGAGAGAAATTTCAAAGAGTTCATGGAAAAATAGAATTAAAAGATAATGGAACTTTTCCATAAAAATCTGCAGCCCCCTTGCATAGCCCAAATGAAAAACTAGTGGTTACATCCAATGTGAGTGAGGGTGCAGAGAAACTGGATTACCCATATATTGCTAGTAAGAATGTGTAATGGTAAGCAACTTTCGGAATGTTTGGCAGTTTCTGATAAAACTAAACCCATGTAAGGCACGTAAGATGTCTTATCTTACCAAAATAGCATCCGGACCATATCATGCCATATAACTTATTTTACTGCATTACTATTTTAATAGTCTCTAAATTTTATATGATTATTCTTTTTTGTTCTATTGCATCTCATGATACATTTGATTTCAGAAGTTTCATATTTTAGAAGGTAAAAAGGAATCTATCAACAGATTGTGAATAAGAATTTACAAAAAAGTACTCAAAGAAATGTGGCTGAAAATATCTCAAATTTGGCAAAAGGCATAATCTTAAAGATTCAAGAAGCTGGAAAAAAAATTCCAAAGAGGATAAACCCCCGAACATCCACAAGACGATGAATAATGATTAAGCTTCTGGAAACGAGAGACAAAAAAATTCTGAAAGGAGCATGTAAAACCCAGCATATAGACAAAGAAAAAAATTATTCAAATGACAGTGCTAAACACAATAATTGAATAAAAATATTTCAATAGAACCTTGTTATTAGTAAATGCCCATTTGACTAGGCAAGTGGGGCTCAGAAGGTTGCAACATTTCAGAAAACAAACATGTCTAGGTTCTAACCTAAAGTTGTAAAAACCAGAAAGCAGTTTGTATTTTAATTTCTACCACATTCATCACTACTATTAACTTCCAACAAGAAAAGTGACCACATTTGGATCTGAATCAATCCAATTAAAATCTCAAAATCAACTTTAATTGTGTGCTTTTTCATTAAGAGCAGTTTACATCTCACTTGTGGACTATGCATGTCAAGGTCGAAAGGAGCAAATGGTTTATGTAGCAATTATTTCACTAGATGCCTGAGTATCAGGAGCATGGGATAATCCTACACATGCCCTGTTTGAGATCAGTCTTTACTTTTTGTTGTAAAAAACACATTTATTTTTCTTTAGTTTTCTTGTAATAATGGAATTATTAAATATTTATCTTTATGGCATTGACTAAGTTTGCTAAACATAATGTTCTGTAGATTGGTCCACGGTATTTAAGAGAGTCGTCATTGTTTTTTATTGATGCAAAGTATTTTGCTGTAAGAATATACCACAGTTTGTTTATTCGTTCCTCTATAATTTGAGTTTGGGGTTGCTTTCATATTTTTGCTATTATGGAATTTTCTGCAATAAACACAGTTGGGCATATGGCTGTTGGTATTGTATGCTTTATTTCTTTAGGGAATAGACCCCATAAAGGAATTGCTACATCACAAGGTGTTTGATTTGCATTTGTTTAAGGAAGCATCATATTGATTTCTATAGTAGCTGTACAATTCTACAGTCCCAGCAGCTATGTATGGGCGATCCAATCTCTTTGCATTCTCTCCAGCATTTAATATTTTCTAGTTTTTAAATTTTGCTAAAAGTGTTGGTGTAAGGTGGCATCTTACTATTGTTTTAATTTGTTTTTCTCTTATTAATGAACATGAACATTTCTCCTTATGGTTGTTGGCTACCTGGATATCATCTTTGGTAAATTGTCTATTCATGTCTTGTGCCCATTTTTATTGAGTTATTTGCAGTTCTCATGTTAAGAAGCTGCAGTTTTCTATAGATTTTGGAGATTAGCCCTTTATATTTGATGTTTCAATACTAAATATTTTTTCCAGTCTGTGGGCTCTCTTTTTAGTCTTTTGATGAAGACTTTAAGTTTTATACTGGCATGTACTTCACATATCCTACAATCCAATAACTTGATCATATTAATAAGAGTTGTACAATTATCTGAACAAGCATATTTTAGAAGATTTACTTCTTTCTTGCACTCATTGTCATCAGCTCCCTGCCTCCCCCAAGAAGCCATCAATGCAGCAATCACTATCTCTATCGCTCTACCCATCCTGGCTTTCTTATACAGACAAACATAGAAAACAGAATAGAGAAAAACAAAACAAAACAAAACACCCCACTGTACTCTACATGATAGCAAAGGCTATTCATGTCCCTAGTCTGTGGTCAGGGGGGATTCACTGGAGGCTTAATCCATGTATGGAACTTGCGAATGGATTTTGGGCTCCCAATGTCATCCATAGCCTTCTGAAAACTGGCTGTTCACGATTTAAGCTCTGATACCATTACTTCCTTTGAGTTTTGATGTCATCATTAACAATCCTTGCATCCCACAAGCTGGTATGCTTCTTCCTGATGAAGTCTTTTGATGTGCAAAAATGTCATATTTTTTATATTGTCTTCTATAGTGTGGACATTTTTCATTATGTTCAGTAGAGTATCTATGTCTTGTATTGGGGTTCTTAAGTTTGTCCCTATTTTTTGGTTGATAGTCTTCATTGTTGTGGTGTTTATATTTAGGTCTTTGATCCTTCTTGAGTTCATTTTTGTACGTGGTGTGAGGTGTGGGTCTTGGTTTAGGTAAAGATCCAGTTTTCCAACATGGTGTATTGAAAAGGCTATCTCTTCCTGACTGACTTAATATATTTTAGTTCTTCACTACTTTGGACATGTTGTCCCTGGAGAATGAAATAATTTTTGGTAAAGAAGAGGGGCAGCTAAACAGGGGAAGGCCCTGAAGGAGATGGATTGACACTGTGGCTGCAGCAATCAGCTCAAATGTAGGAACAATTGTGAGGATGACACAGAACCAGACAGTTTCGTTGTGTTGTGCATGAAGTCACTATGGGTCAGAACCAACTCAATGGTACCAAACAGTAGCAACAATAAAAACTTAGGTGTCTGTAGGTACTGGGTTATATTTCTGGGTCCTCAGTTCTAATCCATTTGTCTTCATAGTTGTCCTTATACCAGTACCAGGCTGTTTTGCTTACTGTAGTTATATAATAGGTTTTAAAACCTGGGAGTGAAATGCCTCCTACTTTTGTTTTTATTTTTTTTAAGTGTTTTATTTATCTTGGGCTTCTTTCCTTTCCATATTAAGTGGGTGATTAGTTTTTCCATTTCTTTGAAAATTTTATAGAGCTCTTTATTATTTTTGTTCTATTGAGCCTCCTGAAAAATTTCATTTCAGAAGTATCAATTTGCAAAGGGCAAAAAGGAATATGCCAACAAATTGTGAATAAAGATATAGGAAAAGCATGCATTCCTTCAAATATATGAAAAGTCTCATCTTCCTCTGATGGAGTGGGTGATGGTTTCAAACAGCTAACTTTCTAGTTAGCAGTTCAACACATCACAACTATACCACAAGGGTTCCAAGCACATTGATAACAGAGTCAAAAGCAAAAGCAGTGGACACTGTCACTTGGTTGGATGGGGCACTGCTTGTTACAGCATTAGTAAGGGAATTGATACAGTAAATGGCAGCCAGGTAACATAGCTACTATTAAATTAGTTTTAAACGTGAACAGCTTCTTACTACAGAAGGAAAGAAAAACAGTTATTAATATATAAATACATGTACAGAGGTCTCAATTTGCTAATAAACAGATAACGGTTACCTAATTTGATCCCTTCTAAGGTTGAGGGGGGGTTGTTTCAAAAGAGAGAGAGAAATTCGGATCATTGTATTTCAGTAGAAACAACAGGACTTTCTCTACCAGTCTGGCAGAATTTATTTAAAATTATATGCTTTTATTTCAAACACTGAATTGTAAAATCAAACAAGAGACATCCCATTATTAGATTTTCCAGAAATTTTAAGTATATTTCGTGATTCATAATAAAAAATGCTTCAATATTTAAGTTACCCCTCTTAAGAGAGATGAGTTAGCATTCAATCACAAATTATTAGGTTACTTTAATATAAGAGGGGAGAATTCCTAAAGGGAATACATTACCTTCCATCAGACTATCAGGTGCTACTGAAAGAAATAGCTAGACCCAAGTGGATTTACAAAGAAAGGCATTAAAAGAGTGCTGCCTTTAAAAATTTTTAAATGCAAGAGTGAAGAATATATATTCAAGGCCATTACCATCATCAACAGATAAAGATTTCTCTAGAGAAGTAATACTTAAAAAGACTAATTTCAAGATGAGATATTTCCAAAACTCAGCGAGTACTCCAGCTATGGCTCATGAAGCATGAAAGGAAACCACAGATCAGAATTCATTATGCCTCAGTTCTGAAATGGCTCCGTTTTTTAAGACTATCTTAGGAAGAAGGAGTGATATGATCTCCAATTGTTCATTAACAATTCCATACTCTTAACCCTTTCCAAGTTCTAAAAGTCATTTTTTGAATGATGGTTAAAGGCCTTTACAGACACTAAAATGATTGACCCTAATCTGCTACTCTTGCTCCTACACTTAGGAAAATCCCGTTCCTACTAGGACAAGAGTTGATGGAACTGGTGTTCTAAAGCTGGGTCCTGTAGTCAGTGCAGCTTGAGCTGAATTACTGAGTACAGGCTGGTAGAAGATGAATTAGCAAGAAGTTGAGACAGAGCCCCCAAATGAAATCCTCCATTAACAAATGTTGTTGCTATCAGATGGTATCAACTGAGTTCTGATTTAAAGCAACCTGTGTACAACAGAAGGAAACACTGCCATGTCCTGTGCCATCCTCATAATCATTCCTGACTTTGAACCCATTGTTGCAGTCATTAAATCAACCTATCTTGTCCAGGGCCTTCCTCTTTTTTTTTTTTTTTTTTTGCCAACCAACAACTTTACTAAGCATGCTATCCTTCTCCAAGGATTGGTCCCTCCTGATAACATGTCCAAAGTACATGAGACCAAGTCTCACCATCTTTGACTCTAAAGGAGCATTGTGGCTGTACCTCTTCCAACACAGATGTGTTTGTTCTTTTAGAAATCGAAGGTATACTTAATATTCTCCACCACACTATAATTTAAGGGCATCAATTCTTCTCCAGTTTTCCTTACTCATTGTCCAGCTTTCACATGCATAAGGCAATTGAAACTACCATGGGTTGGGTCAGGTGCATCTTAGTCCTCAAAGTGACATCTTTGAATTTTGTTTTGTTTTGTTTGAACATTTTAATGAAGTCTTTAGGAGATTTTCCCATCACTTGACTTCTAGACTTCTGTTCCTAAGGGGCATTGATTGTGATATATAATAAATCTGGTAGCTGAAATGGTGGATGTCTATGCACAGCCCACAGTGAATCCACTTATCAAAGTACCAGTTCTTCCAAAATTAAACCCATTCTTGATTCCAAGTGCAAAAGTGTGTAAGTGATGAATGGAAGAAAAAAATTTTAATGTCACAATGAAACTGCCTAGTCAAGATGGTGGTTGGAACTCACACTGGAATCATTCACTCTTAAATGCCAATTAAAATTTATATAATAAAAACATTGTTAACAAATATCAAAAGAAAAAAAAAGATGAATTTCCAAGTAACAGATCAAGAGTGAATCTATACTAGGGCTTCAACCAGTTCATTCTGGTTTTATTCCTTGCTGAGAGTCATCAGGAGATCTTGTTAAAAATAGATTCTGATTCAGTATAACTTGGGTGGAAATGCAATTTCACATCAAAGAATAGAATGGAATAAATGGGTTTGAAGCCCTGATTCATACCTATGAAAAGATACTGAAGGTGCATAGCCCAAAGGGGTGGCTTGAATTAGATGTGTGTTTTAACAGCTGGAAATGAAATGCATCATGGGTACAATTTGAGACCACAGGGTAAGGCCACAGGTACCACAGCAGCAAAGACCAAAGGGAAGCATGTATCTGGGAAACAAGTACATAGGATGACAGAGACAAAGAAGAGACATGAGAATCCAAAGCAGGTACAGAATACATACATAGATTACTCAAATTTATTTTGCTATTGGGGTATGGAAACATCAAGCTAATATGGTAGCATAAAAACTGGTTAAGAGCTTATACAACATTTAGGGCCCTGTAAAGGCAACCAGGACATCATTCATGCTGCTTACAAGAAACATACCTCACTGGCATTCATTATGCTCATCTTCCCCTACACGATCGCTGAAGACAAAGCCGGTACATAAGCAAATGTGGTGAAGAAGGCTGATGGTGCCTGGCTATCAAAAGATACAGCATCTGGGGTCTTAGATGCTTGAAGGTAAACAAGCGGCCATCTAGCTGAGAAGCAACAAAGCCCATCTGGAAGAAGCACAACAGCCTGTGTTATTACGAGTTGTCAAAGGGATGAGGTATCAGGCATCAAAGAACAAAAGATCAAATCATTGTGAATGAGGGGGAGTGCAGAGTGGGGACCCAAGACCCATCTGTAGGCAACTGGACATCCCCTTACAGAAGGGTCGCGGGGAGGAGACAAGCCAGTCAGGTTGCAGTATATCAACTTTCCTCTAGTTCCTAAATGCTTCCACCACCACCCACACACACACACCCACTATCAAGATTCCAATTTTGCCTTACAAATCTGGCTAGACCAGAGCATGCACACTGGTACAGATAGGAACTGGAAACACAGGGAATCCAGGACAGAGGAGAGTGGTGATACTGGCAGGGTGGAGGGAGGATGGGGTGGAAAGGGGGAACAATGAAAAGGATCTACATGTAACCACCTCCCTGGGGGATGTACATCAGAAAAGTGGGTGAAGGGAAACGTCAGACAGTGCAAGGTATGACAAAATAATAGTAAGTTATAAATTATCAAGGGTTCATGAGGGAGGGGGGAGCAGGCAGAGAGGGGAAAAATGAGGAGCTGATACCAAGGGCTCAAGTAGAAAGCAAATGTTTTGAAAATGATGATGGCAACAAATGTACAAATGTGCTTGACATAATGGATGTATGTATGGATTGTGATAAGAGTTGTACGCGCCACCAACAAAATAATTTTAAAAAGAAACAAACCTCAGCTATAAAGACAAAAATGGATTAAAAATCAAAGGATAAGAAAAAATATATCAAGCTAATGGTAGTCAAAAGAAAGCAGGAGTAGCAATGTTAATTTTTGACCAAACAAACAACCCATTAGAAAATATCATGAGAAAGAAGGCAATTATGTAATGATGAAAATCACATTGAACAAAAAAAACCATAATAAAACTCTACACATCCAATGAAAGACGCCCAAAACACATTAGTCAAAGAGTCTTCTTCGAGTTGAAGAATAGATTAGATTAGAGTTGAAGAGATAATTATGCAATAATAGTGGAAGTCTTTAATACAACACTTTGAATCAAAGAAATCAACTAGAAAGAAAACTCAATAAAAATACAGAAGAATTAGACAACACAATGAACCGATCTCTTAGACATATATGGAACATTTCACCCAGCAACACAATATATATTTTCCAGTGCATATAGAATTTACTCCAAAATAGATATGTTAGGGTCAAAGCAAGCATCAATGATTTTTTTTTAAATATCAAGATTCTAAAAGCCATCTTTTCAGTTCCCAGTGTTATAAAATCAGAAACCAATAATAGGACGATCGATTTAAAATATCAATTATATGAAAACTCAACAACACTTTTAAAACACTGAATAATTGAAGAAATAAAGAGAACAATTTAAAAATTCTTCGAAACAAATGAAAACAAAAATACAATATACCAAAGTCTCTGGGACCCAGCAAAAACAGTACTCAGGGCAATTAAAGCAATGAGTGCACACATCAAAAAGGCAGAATTAATTAAAATAAACACTTTAGCACAACACCTACCAGAAAAACAAACTCCCAGACAAGAAATAAATGAAGCAGAAAATTAAAAAAACAATAGAAAAAGACAGCAAAGCAAGAAGTTGGTTCTTTGAAAGGATTAACGAAATTGATAAGCCACTGGCAAGCCTAGCAAAAGGAAAAGAGAAAAAGCAAGTATTATGAATAGGAAATGAAACAGGTGACATCACAACAGAACCAACTGAAATACAAAAGATAACTATGAAAAATTGGATTCCAACACATTTGAAAATCTAGAAGAAACTAGATTTAACTACCTAAAGTAACACAGATTGATGTAGAAAACCATGATAGGCCAATAACATAAGGAGAAAGAGATCTGGTAATTTGAAAACTCAATTATACGGAAAGTAGAAGTGCAGCAAAAAATTAGAAGACCCTTGATGAGATGGATTGACCCCGTGGCTGCAACAATGGGCCAAAACATAACAACTGTGATGTTGGTCGGGGCCTGGCGGTACTTAGTTCTGTTATGCCTAGGGTTGCTATGAGTTGGAACGAATTTGACAGCACCTACCCACAACAACAACATGCAGTCCTACCATCAGGCATTGATCTTAGGAGTGTCCTGGGTAGTAAAAATACCTGACCTACAATCAGCAAATGATAGTACGTCATTTTAGGACACACCATTTTACTGCCTAAATTCTTGAATATCCTATGCAATAAAAAAGAGAAACGATAAGAGCATTTATTGACTCGGAAATCCTTTATTTTCTTTTCAATTATCTATTGCAAATCAAAAAGTCTTTTGATCTCCATTTTATAGCTCAGGAAACTGAGGCTCTGTAACATTAAATAACTTTCCCAAGGCCGAGTAACTAGTAAGTGGAGGAGTTGAAACCCAAATTTTGCATTTTAATATCAGTTTAAGCAACACATCACGAGGAAGATAAATCTACTGCCTCTCAAAAACCAGAAACAAAATCACTTCAAGTCTAGCCCCTTAAAAGCCATTGATGTATAAACGCTTAGGGACTTCGCTCTCACAAAGCATAAAAGACTTTTGCGGTCATTCATGCCATCATTCCTCTTAGAGAAATGACTGTTAAGCAGTAACTAGCATAAAACTGTCACATAGTGTATTAAAGCTTCCCGCTTTCTTTTAATTTATTTATTGTTTACAATCCCCTACATTCTTGGAAGCAAAGTAGTTAGGGAATAATCTTTTGAGGGCAACATTCCTCCCTAAACTGCCCAGTACATGATAACCATCAAGTTCCATGAGGGCATTCTACCTTCTCAAGAACATGACTAAAAGATCTGGCTTGAAAATTCTCACAATGCGATTAGTCATGTTATAAACCATTCCTATAAATAGCAAACTTTCTGACAATACCTATGGTTCTTTAGCATGCCATTAATTTTTTTTTGCCATTAATTATTGATCTAAGGAAAGAGGCAGAGAAACGCAGGAAAAGCATAGATTCACTGATGAAATCCCTTGCATTACAAGATTAAAAAGTCTTCCAGAAAAGACATTGAAAAAGAGAGTAGAAAAATCTAAGCCCCAGAGCAAAGCAGGAGCCTTATTAGTTGCTGATAATTGTAGCTGTCAACTCTGGAAGATTAAATTGAGTTACTAATGCTTTAGTTGTAACTGTTTTCATCCCCAGAGAGGAATGAACAAGGAGAGGTGAAATTAGAACAGCCATTTTGCAGGGAATAAGGGAGGGAGCAAGTTATCATTTTATTTATATTTTTGCCAAATTAAAATATCAGACTGTTGTATATGGTCATTAGTTTTGAGTTTATTAAACATCTTAAGCAGTATAACATACTGATTATAGTATTTCCCATTACTTCTGTTCTATTTTCCATCATACTATAACTTCTAAAAGTCATAAGGTTAGCATCTAATGTTGAGTTTTGGAGGAAAAGTTTTAAAAAATCAAAACAACAATGAGTTACCATCTTGCCCCAGCGTTAATAGCAAAGTTAAAAAAAAATAAACTAACAACAAATAGTGACAAGGTGTGGACAACGTGGAACCCTCAGCCACTACTGGTGGGACTGTAAAGCAGTGCAACCACCGTGGAAAACAGTGTAGTGATTCCTCAAAATGCTGGGGGTAAAAAGACCACAGGGCCCAGCAATCCTTTTACTTGGTATACACCCGAAAAATTTAAGGGCTATCACATGAATAGATACATGCACACTCATGTTCACTGCAGCGCACTGCACAACAGCAAAAGGAGGGAAACAACAAAAATGCCTGACAGTGGAAGAATGGATAAAGACACTTTAGTACATACACATAATGTTAAAGAATAACAATAAACACGCACAACCTTTCATAGCATGGATACACTTTTCCACTAATTAAAGATTTTTCAATTAAATTTTTTCGGACAACACGAAATAAGGCAAAATAAGGCGTTTGAAAATAAGCACAATTATTATTTTATAATTTAGTTAAAAATTATACATGCAATGTATAAATTCAGCATATTTAGTAGTTTGAAAAGTAGTTGAAAAGTGTTATTGAAATTGTATCACTCTTATTAATTTTATATTTTTATACTTATAAATTGCACAAAAATATCCACATCATTCTCAATTATGCACAATGCAGCTATAAATTTGCTACTCACATCTGTATGTACTATTGAATGCTATTTTTAAAACTATCCATGAATAAAACTAAAAAAATTAATGAGCAGTGTCTCAAAAACAACTCAAATGAAATAAATAAATAATTAAAAATAAAAGAAACAACTCAAATGTTTGTCATTAGGCAATTCCACATAACAAAAATCTATGCAATAATTTTTTAATGAGGTAGCTCTATAAGTACAGTCATTTTTTAGAAGCTGCTTATATACCCTAAGTGGAAGAAGGCAGCTACAATATATTGTGAGAACCAATTTATATTAGAACCAATTTATATTACAATACAGACAAACACACAATTAAAAGCCTAGAAGGTCTATACTGGTTACCTATGAGGATTTTATTACAAAAAAATTTAAAAATAGAATTCATGCTTACAGTAACAAGCTTCAACAACAAACTCCAAAAAACTCACTGCCAAGTCGATGCTGACGCATAACGACCTTATAGGACAGGGTAGAACTGCCCCTGTGAGTTTCTGAGATTGTAAATCTTTACAGAAGTAAAAACCGCATCATTCAGCACAGTTTCAAACTGCTGACCTTGCGGCTTGTGGCCCAACGCGTAACTCACCACCCCACAGGGCTCCAATCAAGAACATGAACACTGAATTAAACTATTGTTACTACAAGCCCCTCTGCCAGCTACTCTAGCACCACTGTTCGTAACTCTCTCAAGCTTCCCTACCTCTAAAAAAACGCAGAGGAGTCTTAGTGGCATAGTGAGTTATTTGTATGTAAGTCAATGGTTTCAAACCACTCTGAAGAAGATGAGGCTGTCTGCCTTGGGAAGATTTACCGTCTCAGAAACCCTAAGAGGCAGACAGTGGAAAGGAAGAGCCATACCAAGTAATTTCATATCGTCCTCATGTCATCACAGGAGGGCTCTTATTTGATTTTATTTGTAATAGTTAACCATACAATTCAATAGTTCAAGTATATCAAGAAGCATTGTACAATCATTAACACAATCACTTTTAGAACATTTTCTTCTTCTTTGTACTCATTGTTATTCATGTATTTTGTAAAAGTGTGGCAAAGATATACACAACAAAATATTCTTCAGTTCAACTTCTACATGTATAATTCAGTACCATTGATTATACTGTGCTGCACAACCATTATTGACAACCATTTCCAAATCATTCCACCAACATTAACATTAACTCAATGCCCCCTAAGCCAAACCTCTTCTTCCTTCACTCATAGTAACCATTGCTCAAATTGGTTTCCTTCTTTCTATTTTAGTAGTTTACTTGATACATTATTCACATATCATTCGCTTCAATAGTTAATCCCTTTTAAAAAGAGTTGTATATACATCATCACAATAAGTTCTAATGCTCTCTCCCCGCTCCTGCATGCATTGCTTGCTCCCCAGTTCTCTTTCCACCACCACCACCCCTTCCCGATAAACCATTATATCAGTTATTGTCCTTTTGCATCCACTCCTGTGCTTCATAAAGTGGGAAACCCAACTGAAACAATAAAAACAAAAACAAAACAGAAAGAAGATAATAATAGTAATAATATAAAGATAAAGGTAAAAGTAAAGAGTAAGAAAGAAAAGATTACCAACAAGATTTCAAAAGCAAGAGAAGGAACTTCTTTCATGGAACGAACAGGAAATATTTTCTTGAATTTGCCTTAGAGCCAATTCAGGTTGGGTCAAGAGGGAAGTAAACTGAACACGTATCATATTAAACCATGGTTGGATCAACCATAATCAAATTTATAATAATCTGTCTGATAGTAAAGCTGTTTGAGTCCTACGCCTGTGGCTAAAGGAGATCTTCAAGAGGCTTAATCTAACTAGACTGCAGATGGATTTTGGGCTCCTACTGTCCTCCATAGCCTTCTATTAAATAGGGTGTTCACAATTTAAGCTATGATACTTTTTCCTTCTTCATATTTGGATTCTGTTATCATCATCTTTGGATCACTCGCTGGTGTGCTTAGATCAGTGGTTCTCAACTTTCCTAACGCAGCAACACTTCAGTACAGGTTTCTCATGTTGTGGTGCCGCCCAAGCATAAAATTATTTTCGTTGCTACTTCATAACAATAATTTTGCTACTGTTATGAATCGGGGGACCCCTGTGAAAGGGTTGTTTGACCCCCAAAGGGGTCGCGACCCACAGGTTGAGAACCGCTGGCTTAGATGGCTGCTTGTTTGAATATAAGCCTTTAAGACCCCAGACACAATTCCAATTGATAGCTGGGCACCATTTGCATTCTTTGCCACACATAGCTGTAGCACCCTTATCTTCAGTGATTTCTTCATGAAGGCGAGTTAAAAGCAAGGCCATGTTATAAGAACTAATTGTTCTTCAACTGGAGCTAGAATTAGGGCTCTTATTTTATTTACAATATACCAGCTCCTATATCAGTTCCTCCCTGTTTCAGTGAAGAGATTGATTAATATCTGATTGGCAGGTCAAGTAAGGGGAAGGGGACCTGAAAGATCATTTGCTCATAATTTTCTTTTTATACTTTATATATTTAGGTATTGTTTGACTTATTATTTATTGATTGATTTTTGTTTTTTATTATTTTTGACTTATTTTTTACAGTGACCATGCATTACTTTCATACTAAAAATAATTTTTAAATGGAAATAACTAAACATCAAAATATAGATGATCTTAACTTCAATTGCCACAGATATTAAGATATATCAGTATATATGGCTTTCTAGGACTACAGTAAAATGTCTGTGGGTAGTAAAATGTAACTGGTTGATCGCGGGACAATTAGCCATGAGATTGGTGATTCGAACTCACCCAGAGAGGCCTTAGAAGACAGATCTGGCAATCTGTTTCTGAGAAATCTCAGCCCTGACAACCCTATGGAACAGCTCTACTAAGTACATGTAGTATCACCATGAGTTGCAAACAATGGGGAAATGTTTTTTAAATGAACTTTGTATTTTTCAATATGGGTAAATGTTAAAAACAATATTGGCCAATAATTGCAGAAGAATAAGGATCATATACCATTTGTGCAACTGTTAAATACATAAAATAATATCTATAATAGATAATATGTGGCCACCTACATTTGAGTATTCACATAAGCACAGATTGGAAAGATATATACCAACTTCAGAGAGTGTTTATATCTATGATAGGAAGGAATAAAGATTGGAAAGGGGCACAAAGAACAACATAAAATATTTTAGTTCTTTAAAAAATTGTGTCTTTTAAGAAAATATGGAAAAATGGTAATAAGCCGTAAATCTTTGGTGAATACACAGACAATGGTGTATAATATCCTCTGAACATTTCTGGTTGGAGTATTCATAATTTTCAAAATAGGGATTATTTAATATTTTAGAATGAAAGAAAATAGAATATATGTGCTCTGAAAAGATAGACATGCTAATATAGACCAATTATAGCTTTGATACTTCCTGTCAACAGAATTGGTTCCTTTACAAAAAAAATGTAAATTACAAAATAATATACTCTCATACACGCTTTGGAAAAGAAGGCTAATCAGTGTGAGTGTTATCATGGCAGTTGAATCTTCTAGAACCTGCTATGACTCATATTTTAAAGTATATCATTTTGAAAACATCTATATTTATTAGTAAAATTAAGAAATACTTTCCAAATAATTCACGTGTATAAGGCATCACAGTAGATCACTGCTTTTTCATGGCTGCTCTATCCCAAAGAAAGCTAGAGAGTCAAATCCACACTTCCTCTAAAACCAAAGTCAAACTCAGTCAGGAATTCCATTCTGACTCACAGCAACCCGAAAGGACAGAGTATTCTCATCCCAGTGGGTTTCTGAGGCTGTAACTCTTTATGAGAGCAAAAAGTTCTTTCTCCCGCAGAGCAGTTGGTGAGTTCAAATTGCTGACCTTGAGATAAAGAGTCCAAGTCATAACCCACTACACCACCAGGGTTCCTTCATCCTAACCTTGGGCATACCACACACAGAGGAGACAATTCTATCTCTAAGGATAAAAAATGTTTCCCAAGAAGTAAACTACTATTTAATGAACATCTGCACATCTGGTGCTGTGCCAAGTGCTTCATATAGCATGCTACATTACATACCTTCCAGGGTTCCACCAAAGACACCCAGAAGCAATTCCTAGATAGAACCAGCAGAATGTGCATTTTAAAAAACCTTCCCAAAGCATAAAGTCAGTGGTTTTCAGACTGAAAATGACAAAACACTTGTGGGCTGTGAGCACTACATTTAGTCTTTAGGGTTTTTTTTTTTGGGGGGGGGGGGTGGGGGTTATGTTTCTGTACATAAACTCCAGGATAAGTACATCTATAGGGGAAATAACTGAATTAATGGTTTCTTGGGGGCATGGTGGGGAGGTTTCAAGGGAAATAGGGAGCTAATAATAATGAGTACAAGAAAGAAGAAAATGTTTTGAAATTAATTGTGGTAATGATTGTATGACTTCTTGATATGATTGAACTATTGAATTGCATGATATGTGAATCATGTCCCAATAGAACTCTTTTAAAAGGTAATAAAAGAAAAAAATATAAAAGTGAGTGCACTGCATATAGTAAGTATTATTTGTCAGTTACTGTGTTTAGTGTGTCACAACATAATAATTATTTATTTATGTGTAATAAAGAGCTTTATTTATTTTTTAATCCTTTTCTTGGGGGCGCATACAACTCTTATCAAAAGCCATATATCCATCAATTGTGTAACGCACATTTGTACATTTGTTGCCATCATCATTTTCGAAACATTTTCTTTCTACTTGAGCCCTTGGTACCAACTCCTCATTTTGCCCCCTCCTTCCCCTTCTCCCTCCCTCCCTCCCTCACAAACCCTTGATAATGTATAATTTTTTTTCATGTCTTACACTGACCAATGTCTCCCTTAACCCACTTTTTTTATAGTGAATTTCACAGCCCCAAATCTGAGATTCATTCACTGGGCAATAGAGACAGAACAATAAAAATAAGGCAGGATTTTTAAGAAAGGTTTTTTTTAAGCTCCATTTCTAAAACAATAACAATGCAAGAAATGCAAACTCTGACAATCTGTAGTGAAAAGGAGCATTAAGGTATAGGTTGAGTTGGCCAACATAAAATACCAAAACAACATAGCCCCAATAATTTTATTTTAGTTAATAACTACAATGATCTACTCTCATTTTGTGAAACTGGGAATAGTAAAAGTGGAATGGAAAGCACACTCAAGTTTTGTTATTCTGCCAGATTGGGGTTGAAGCTGAAAAACATGATAGCAGAAAGATGGGAAGTAATATTGTTAATTCGTAGCTGAATCCCGATAATGGATAATAAATTAACCAGCCATTAAAGCCATCCTATCAAATAAAAATCCTATTAATCCTTGATTACAACACTCAACTACTGTATGCAGGACCCAGGATCAACGTGGCTCATCAGCTCCTAATACTTCAAGAATACTCCAAATCTTTTATTACTATGTGGTGCCTTCTGTCCCCATTTGTTTAAAACTAAAAACTAAACAGAAAGCAAAGAAATAAAAGCCCAAACCTACTGCTGTTGATTTGATCCTGACTCCCTAGGGACCTTACTGTAAAGAGGGGCAGGACTACCCTATTCTATAAGGGTCTCCATTGCCTAGGTAACAGTGAGTGAGTGAGTGAGTGAGTGAGTGAGTGAGTGAGTGAGTGAGTGAGACAGTGAGTGAGTGAGTGAGTGAGTGAGTGAGTGAGTGAGAGTGAGAGTGAGTGAGAGAGAGAGAGAGAGAGAGTG
>NW_022111327.1:3519291-3527461 GCF_000313985.2 Echinops telfairi
GAGTGAGTGAGTGAGTGAGTGAGTGAGTGAGTGAGAGTGAGTGAGTGAGAGAGAGAGAGAGATTGAGTGAGTAAGTGAGGTGGTGCTGGTGTTGGTGAGTGAGTGAAGGAGAGACAGCGAGTTACCTTACAGGTCAGGCTCAGTTTGTATGACTGTAATCTTTGTAAAAGAGCCTTGGTGGCATACTGGTTACATTTGAGTCCGCACAAGGTCAGCAGCTTGAAATCTCCAGCGCCTCCGTAGGAGAAAGACAAAGCTTTTTACTTTTAGAAAAAGTTAACAGTCAGATAACAAGGGCTCAAGTAGAAAGAAAATGTTTTGAGAATGATGATGTCAACATGTACAAATGTGCTTGATACAAGCGTTATAAGAGCTGTAAGAGCCCCCAATAAAATGATTATATATATATATATATATAAAGTTAACAGCATATACATATACATATACATAAAGGTAACCATCTCCGAAACTCGCGAGGCCCGTTCTCTCCTGTCCTGTAGGGTCGCTACGAGTCGGAATCGACATGATGGTAGTGAATATGGTTGTGAGAATCTTTATGAAAATAGACTGCTAAAAAAAAAAAAAGGAAAGAAAATAGACTGCCACATCTTTCCTCAGTGGAGTGGGTGTCTGCGAGCGTGGTTAGTAGCTCAGCGCTTAACCACGGCACCAACTGTGAAGACACTCCGATTCCCAAGTAGTGGGAAGAGGATGGTACACAGGCATTTCTCAGCTCCAAGGCAGGAAAAGCAGGACACCGGACCATGCGATGTTCTTGGAAGGCTCGCTCTCTCAGCCGAGAAGAACACCGATCCAACTCTCCAACTTTAATTCCTCTCTCGCGCGCACAAAATTAAAAAGATCGATCCAACACACGCACGCACGCACGCACACAGACCCCCGATGGAACTTCAACCCAGGTCGCTTTCGCGAGGAGCAGCGCGCACATCCAGTGTTAATCAAAGGGTCTCTATCTCCTGGTCCCGGCGCCGAACTTCCCAGACTGCCGGCGGAGTCCCCAAACTGAAATTCCCCTTCAGGCGCGGGGAGCAGGAGGAAGATCGGAGCCTGCAAATGGCCAGGACCAGCGCACGCCTTACAAACTTACCTTAGTGGCAGCTGCGCGGGCTCGCTCTCCGGTCCCGGAGCGACGGTTGGGCCGCCGAGGCTGCGGAGCCGCCCGAAACCGGTAGGAGCTGACGAACGCAGGAAAGAACCAGCCGCCCGGGAAGAGCAAGTCACTGCTGGTGCGCTAGGAACCCACTCGGAGCCTCAAATGGGGTCGACCTACTTAACTGGAAAGGGCAGCCATTGCCCTGGACTGGGATGCGCTTAGATTGGTGGATTCCGATGTGGCTTCAAAGGAGCCTCTCCTTTGATTGGTCGGGAAAGTCAAGCGGGAACCCGGAGGTAGGAATCGGGGAGTGGGGGGCGGGGATGAAACAAAGTTGTTACCAAGGCAACAGAGCGAAGCTGAGCTCCTCTCAAATCTATTTTCCGAGCCTACCCAGCAACCAGAAAACTGACCAAGGTGAGGAAACCCAAACCTTAGGAGGCGGGAAGACGGGGTCCTCAGAGGTCGGTGACGATCAAGGAAACTAGGGAGAATTCTGGACATCGATGATTCCGACAGGGATAAAGCCACACGTTGCAGGTTAAAGAGAGGTTCCTAACCCATGGCCCCGACCCTCCCTCGCCAGAGAAGCTAGAAGCTGAACTCAAAGCCGCTTTTCCAAAACGGGGCCTTTCCGAATGTGAGGGGGTGGTGAGGTAGCTAGTTTGACCACACAGGGGGTGGGTGCTGGTGGCGTCCGAGGCTGAAATGAGCATCTGAAATCTTACCAACGCCCTTTTCTTAACTCACACATACTTATTGGGTCTTCTGTCCTATTAACAATCAGAAACTGAAGAGTGACCACATTTCCTTATGGATACATGTAGCTGCTCTAAGTTGGAGCAGCCTCTGTATTGTTGTTTTACATGTGTAGGAATTATTTCTCCTGTACTAGCATGCCTGGGGTATACTAAATGTGTGTGTGTGTAGGAATTATTTCTCCTGTACTAGCATGCCTGGGGTATACTAAGTGTGTGTGTGTGTGTGTGTGTGTGTAGGGGGGCTGTTTAGCCATAGCTCCATTTACGTAGAAAATATTATATTTTACTGGTTATAGCTTCATTCACGCTGAAAACATTGTCCCATGACATTTGGTACACGAACAAAGTCCCGATCCAAAACACACACACACACACACACACACACACACACACACACACACACCAGAATAAAAAGACCGGTGCGAGATGTTTTGACCTAACATCAAACAACATTGATCAGATCCCTTAAGGAGTGGGTTGCAGTTACAACTTTCCTCTAGTTCCTAAATGCTTCCTCTCCCATTACCCCCACCCCACTATCATGATCCCAATTCTACCTTACAAATCTGGCTAGACCAGAGGGTGTACACTGGTACAGATAGGAACTGGAAACACAGGGAATCCAGGGCGGATGATCCCTTCAGGACCAGTGGTGAGAGAGGCAATACCGGGAGGGTGGAGGGAAGGTGGGATAGAAAGGGAGAACCGATTACAGGGATCTACATATAACCTCCTCCCTGGGGGATGGACAACAGAAAAGTGGATGAAGAGAGACGTCAGACAGAGTAAGATATGACAAAATAATAATGTATAAATTATCAAGGGCTTATGAGGGAAGGGGGGCCGGGGAGGGAGGGGAAAAAATGAGGAGCTGATGCCAGCGGCTTAAGTGGAGAGCAAATGTTTTGAGAATAATGAGGGTAACGAATGTACAAATGTGCTTTATGCAATGGATGTATGTATGGGTTGTGATAAGAGTTGTAAGAGGCCCCAATAAAATGATTTTTAAAAATTAAAAAGAAACAAACAACACAAAGAAAATAAATAGGAGTGGGCTAAAGTCAGATCCTCACTTCATGGGCTAGAGAATAACAGTGTTGAAATACCTACAAAGATTTGAGACTGAGAGTAAGTGAGAAACTATGCTAAAAATGAAGTCTGCTGAGGTGAGGACTGAGTTTGACCTGAAAGGTAGGGGTCATTTTTTCTAAGAGTATGTAGCTGTGATAGGGTTCAGAGGCCAGTCTGTCTCCTACAGTCTTAGGGAGAAATTCCCAAAGTATGGGAAGAACGTTTGCTGCGTCAGCTCGCTTGTAGAGAGAGGGAATACCAGAGTGAAGCATTGAAACCGAGAAATAGATATATGTTGCCAAATGTATTAAGTTTGCCAGAAATTTTATACAACACTTGATAAATCAGGATGCTTTCTCCAGGAACTAAGTATTTGCCTTTCCATATAAAAATGAACTTTCCAAAAGAAGTTGGGAGGGTAGAGACCCCATTATGAATAAATGGCTAAGAACAAATCATAACTACCTCCCTTTTGACCCATTTTAAAGTTGTTACAGTTTTGGATATTTTCTGCTCTTTTCAGATTGAGGTTTTTCTGATTTATCTAGTCAAAGTTGGTGTGTCTGTTTCCGGTTTGTGTTTTGTATGATTTTCTGTATGTGACGTCCAGGACAGTAGCTGGATTAATCATTACCTAGGAGCATGGCAGGGAAGGGTGGAAGGAAATGGGGAGCTCACAACAATAAGTACTAGAAGAAAATGTTCTGAAATTGAGCTGATGATTACACAACTTTTCTTAATATGATTGAATGATTAGATCGTGTGATATGTGAAGCATATGCCAGTAAAATGATATTTTAAAATAATAATCATAATGGAAATATTATATCAAAAGAGATTCCTTTACTGATCTGATTTAGGGTAATGAAGGTTTCAAAATATTTTCAGAAAGAATCTTTAATTAAATATATTTTAAATTTGTAACAAAACTTTGTTAAATCCTCATAGTTATTCATGAATTGGTACATTTGATGGCAGTGAAAATTAGAGATGTAAAAAATGAAACCATTCTTGGTAAAGCACACAGCCAAACTAAATTATTATAGAGAGGAGATCATCAGTGAGCACAGGGAAACTTTTAAAAGTTTGTGGGGAAATGGGATGAAAATTTTCTGGAATTTTTCCCACAATCTTTTTGAAACTCTCTTGTATTGTGCACCCACCCTAGATATAAAACAATGAGCATGCACATGATCATTTAATTCAGATCTTAGCAGAGATGATGTTTGTGTTTTCAGTAGATTTTTAATCCAGGAATTGTTAACTAACTTGTAAATAGAGTTTCAGCGGAAGTGCCAAATTTATTTCAGAGAATAAAAAGATGTTGAATACTTTGAAAACATTCCAATATAAAAAGTATCCCACTACCACCAAATCAATTCTAACTCCCATGGAGACGCTATATGGGGTTTCAGAGATTATAAATCTTTACAGGAGCAGATAGCCTCATTTGTCTCCCTTGGAGCAGCTGGTGACTTTCAACCATAGACCTGGCAGCTGGCAGTGCAACATTTACCCAACGGCACCACACGATCTCATTATAGTTTACTCACTCACTGCCATAAAGTGATTCCGATTCAGTGACCCTATAGGTCAGGGAAGAACTGTGAAAGAAGAATGCCATCTCCCCTGGAGCACCCAGTGGTTTCAAATGGGTGACCTTGCAATTAGCAGCCCAATACATAACGATTAGCCACCAGGGCTCCCATGCTTTGCTTAGGGATATGTTTTTACCTAAGGTATTTAAGTTCCCAAAAGATACTGCATAGCAATTCCTTATTATCCTGATTTCAATAACAATTCTTTAAAAAATAATTAGTTAGAATCAAATAGTCACAATTACTGCCATTGTAGATGAAAGCAAATAAGAAAGAAAACATGATGCCAGCCCTCACCAAACTTGCCTCTGACTAGATTCAGCGGTTGCTAATACTGTTTCAGTGCCATGGGTTTGGAGACATTCCAGTTGAATTTTTTAAATCTCCAACTAGTTTCCACTGTTGCAGTATTAAGCTCATTCTGGAGGACCTATCTCTTTAGTACAATGCGGCCAAGTACTAAAATAAATCTCCCACACACACCACTATCTATGAAAGCCCCAAGGACTAAGGTTGATGCGAAAAAATGAGCCTGTTTGAAAAGTGTTGACATTGTCAACATTGTGGCCTAGTCAAAAAGAGTGCGAGGATGAAAAACAAAAGGGTTTAGAAAATATATGTTCTAAATATCTTGAATAAATGAATTTGCTGTAGATGTATTTTTGGTCCATTTTTCCACTTTAACCTTGGACCAGCAAACCCTTGTTGGTATGTCCTCTTTTTAGATTTCTTTTTACAGGTGAGGAAACTGAGGCACTGATATATTAAATGACTTGGCCAATATCCCATGTTAATAAGGGTGGTACCAGATTCAAATCTAGACACTACAATTTTTTCCTCTAAATCGCTACAACAACTGAATTCTCTAGGCAATCGGAAACATGTGCCCCAGGGTAGAAAACTAGGAAAGGATGAGCTATGTTTGGGAAACAGTTCATTTTGTAACAGAATCCAGAATACGTGTAGGAGACTATGAAGAGGGAATGGCAGAAAATTAGGTTGCTGCTCTATCCTGAAGGACCTTGGTTGCCAGACTCAAGATGTACTTAAAGTAGGTAAGATTTTAAATTAAAAGATTGCCCTACAAACTAAATAACACTACATAGTTCAAAAATGATATCTTGCTTTAATTTGTTCTCCAATTGTGATCTCTTTGTGTCAAATAGCCTTTAATACATGTTTTAGTAGCCTTTAAGGAATTATTCTTAATAATTCTTAGTAATAAATAAGTTAATAGATTCTTTATTTCCATGAAAGTTAGTGCAGTTTTTTTCTAAAAATGTATGTTTTTTTCTTTTGATGCTTTGAATTATTTAATTATTCCTGATATTTGAGATTCTTTTCTTTTTCAAAATGCAATATAAGCTTGTCATGATTTTTTTCTTTTATGTTTTCAGATGATTACTTTTTATACAATTGTGCTAAAATCCCAAATTTATTACCTCATATTTAATTGTTGTATGAGTCTATAGCATTTTATGTCAGATAATTTTTAATTAAAAGTCTAATTCCTAATATACTTTGTATACAGGAAGTATTGCTATAAATGACTGTGGAAGATTTAACAAGTGTCCTCAAATAAATATCGTAGGGGTCTTCGAAAACTTCGTACAAAAATGAAATAAAAAAATAATAGAGTTTTGCCCACGAACTCTTTAAACCGCCCTTGTGTACATTGTAATGAGTGTTGTGCAAATTACTTTTGAAATGATTCTTTTAGAATTAATAACCTTACCTTGAAACCTGTGGCATATTCCTTTGAATATCCTTAAAATAGCAAATCTTCATATTTTGAAAGTAGATGTAAATCCCTAGCCATCTCTACCAATCCTTTGGATAGCGATCTAATGTATAATCAAATGAGTGATATCATAATGATACTGATTTTCTTGGTGATACATATGAAGGCAATTCCAAAATATTTTGAGCATCATTTAAATCAGTGTCTAACCTTGCAAGGGACTACTTTGGAAATGCAACATTTATATGAATTTAATTTAATCATGCTTCATTTGGTATGCATCAACAACTGACTATGTGCCAGCTCAGTTATTGAAGACTTTCAGCCTACAGGTATAGCTTCCCACGGTCTGCACTGCTCTGCCTCTCACCTAATGAGAAACAGACCAGAGATCCTTCTCAACTGCTGGGTAGGGTTTAGAATTAATGTGCTTTGCCTAAATCCAATATCCAGTGACTCACTGAACCATAACCTTTCTTTATAGCCTACAACTTTGGGTGCCAAGGTCACATAAGTATGTTTCTGGTGCAGTGCCTGGTTTGTTTTCTCTTTTCCAGCTGGACTGTGAGTCTTACATTATGTTGAACTTTATCTATTGCCAACACCCCCACTGACCCCAAGAACTGCACCCTGCTTCCTATGCCCACATCCTTGGACCCCAGACAGCCCTCTCTGTGACCAGGACTATTCAATCTCATGTCCAGAAACACTTTGCTGTCGTGTCCTGGCCAAGCAGATGAGACCACCTTAATAGAAATTCTGATTGCTACCCCAGACATTATATTTAGGACTTCTGAACACCTTTTTTATGGGTTACCTTTATTGGTCCAAGTTTATTTCACTTTCACCAATCAATTATTGAACTCCTACAAGCCTTGTGATCAAATATCTGTGGGTACTGGCACTATTAAAATGTAAAATATTTCAATGGCGCTTTTCATATTTTATCCAACTCTTTCATCTAAATGGCATAATACAACCTTCACAACAATTTTTCAAGGTAGATAGTGGTAGAACAATAAAATAATTTCTCTTGTATTTGTTTTTTAAAGCCCTGTTGCTTCTATAATCTCAAATGAAAATACTAATTAAATCAATAGATGTGTTATCTGGGTGCATTTTCTTTTCTTGTCTTAAAGGTAGAAAATATTTCAATTTTTTTTGCTTTTACTGCTAAGTAAATATTTAATGAACACATAATCAGCTAGGAATTTTAAAATATAAACAGGAGCCTATTTTTTTAAATTTAATATGTGTCAATTATTCATTTCTATAGCAGACTTCCAGACCATACTGTGAGAGAAGATTGTTTTATCACCTTTTCTGTAACCTTTTCCAAGTTAATGAGTTCTCAGTGTAATGAGTTTCAGCATTAACTTATCCAAAATCATTATTAGAAATACTATTCAGGCCCAGAAAAATCAAACTTTTTAAGGGCTAATAATAGCTAACATATGTTGAGTGCTTACTATGTGCAAGGTGCATGTGCAAGGTGCTCTTCCAAATAACTTTACATATATTAAATTATTTAGTATATGTAGCAATCCTATAAAATAGGCACTGTCGTAGTTATCCAGTGCTGCTATAACAGAAATATCACAAGTGGACAGTTTGTTGTTGTTGTTGTTGTTTGTGAGATGTTTTTTTTTTTTTAATCATTTTATTGGGGCTCATACAATTCATCACAATACATACATCAATTGCATAAAGCACATTTATACATTTGTTGCTGAGGTAGTTTATTGTGCCAGCCTGGCCGATAAACACACGTGGGATTAACTGAAGGACAGAGAGATAAATGGCTTGGTGAGCCTTGCCTTTCTTGTCTCCTGCTCTTTGATCATTGGACCAGTGTGAGGCTGCCTTGCTTGTTCTGTGCCTCAAT